>NC_135305.1:122713198-123020020 GCF_048772815.1 Callospermophilus lateralis | reverse complement strand
TAGCATACAGTCCAAAAATTTATCTCCCATTTACTACCTAAGATAAAAGAAAGCATATCCACAAAAGAATTTGAAATTTACAGACCAAAGAATGTAGCAGAATTACTCATAAATGCCAAGATTTTAAACACTCACATATCCAATAACTGATAGATGGATAAGACACCTAGTTCACCTATACAATGGAGTTTCAATTAGCAGTAAAAAGAAACATAGAACTGATATCAGAAAATTGCATTTTTGTGTGTTAATATGTCCAAAAGAATATACTAGTAATCATTTAATGCACTGATCTCTTAAATTATGTAGATAAATGGAGTTATAAGCCAAAGCTAAAGATTATTAGATTTCAGACTAATAATTATTTCGTTGTAAGATGATGAAGTATTATAAAGTTAGATTAAGTTAGGGCTTCACAAACCTTGACAACAAAATAAACATATCCTATTGCATACTCACATGGAATGTAATTGATGGTATGCAAATAAGGCTCTCAAATATGAAACACAAGGACGGAACTTCTTATGGTTTAGATTAAATGTCCCCCAAAAGCTCATGTGTAAGACAATGCAAGAAAGTTTAAGTGTGAAAAAATTTGGTGACAAAAGCCTTAAATTAATCAGTACATTAATCCCCTGATAGGGATTCAGTGTACAGTAACTGTGAGCAGGTTGGTTGTGGCTAGAGAACTTGGGTCCCTAGAGGCATGCCTTTCTAGACTATATTTGGTCCATGTGGAGGAAAGAGCATTCTCTCTGTCTCCCACCACCCGCCCCCTAGTGTGATATTTTAAGCTGATTTCCTCCACCACACTCTTTTGCCCTGATGTTCTGCTTCATCTTGAGCCTCAAGGAATAAAGCCATCTATCCCTGGAATGAGATCTCTGAAAATGTGAGCCCCAAATAAACTTTTACTCCTTAAAATGTTCTTGTCAGGTCTTTTGGTCACAACAGTAACAAAAAAACTATCTAGAACACAACTCTTGCTGATTATTTAAAGCTGGTATGTTGTCTGAGAGTCAGACACTCAGACATGGACACTGTTACGTTTGCCATAGTAACCCGCACTGATTGTCACAAGCACTTAGTCATGGGAGGATCAGCATTATGGGGGGATAAGTGCAGGTTTATGTCGTAGACTCACATGGGTCTGATGCACCATATGATCGGTGAGGCCTTTGTTCCTCATTGAACAATAGTAATCAGCCTCATCCTCAGACTGGAGACCTGAGATACTCAGGGATTCTATGTTGTCAGAGGTGATATCTGAGAAGATCAGTAACACTCAGAGCCGAGAATTTCCAATCATCATAGTTTGGGAGGCAACACCAGGAATCTTGTTGTTACCAGCCCATAAAATACCTACCAATGTGATTGTTAGTTCCAGTGCAGGAGAAAGTGACTTTCTGTGCCACAGACCCTGAAACTGCGGCTGCTGGATCAGCCCAGAATTATTTCCAGGACCCCAGAACAGAAGACGCAGAGACACAGAGGTTTATTGCCACACCCTGTTTCTAAATTTTAAAAAGGGTATAAGTAGCCCAGGTGTCCCAGGTCATCACTTTTCCTCTCCACAGTCAGTCTCCTGCAGATTATGAGGAGGTTGCAGCATCCAGGCCAAGGTGAAGATACCTGCACATCTCTGATTCCTGAGAACCCACAGAGGCATCAGAGCCACCCAGTGTTTCTTGGACTTTTTTGTGCACTGAAGGTGACTGGCAAACCTCCAATATAGATTATGCCCTCCCTCTGAATAGCCTCCCATATCCTGACCTCAGAATCCTCCCTGATTGTGGCTAGATGGAACCTGTCCAGGACCTCCAAGGACTGAGGCTCAGCAGCTGGTTCTCCTAATTCCCGCAGGAATCAGTATATTGTTTCCAATTGGTCAGGCTGACCATATCACTGCTCCCTTAAGAAGAGAACACTCAGTTTGAGGTATACATCAAGGGACCCTATAGATGGAATTCACTTCCCTGATCTCTTCTCCACATCACCCTCCTTAGAAAGACGGGAACCACTTCACTGCATAGGAGCCTCCTCCACAGACTGTAGCTTCCTCATCATATCTAAGCCCCAATTTCTGTGATTTAGTTTCTTAAGCACTTCCACTGTGGCCCCTTCCACCACTGTGAAATGGAGGGTTCAGCACACCAGAGTGACAAAGAGCAGGGAAAGTGGGAAAGTCCTGAAACCCTCGCTTTCCTCTTTCTTTTACCCATTTTCTGTTATAACAGACTGGTGCACCTCTCCTGAATCCTCCTCAATTCTTTGGCATAAACATTTGGAATGGGAAAGTACATGGATAGCAAAATATTCTAGACAAAATATAAAGACATTGAATCTTTCCCAGGAGAGACCCTATCTAGCAGTGAGAGAAAGCTCGATTTATCATGTAGTGCTCAGCTCAGAAGAGCACAAAGAAGCCCAACCTTAGATGCAGGCAAAGGGCTAATTATATCTAAGTGGTGGGGTATCTTAAATAAATGGAATTGGGGTATAGATGTAAGCAGAAGTCTGAACTTAATGGGAAAGAAGAACCACACGCACAAAGCACTTTTCTCCTTGGTGGTGGGAACAATGGATATTGCTTTCTAGAATTAGTCTAGACTAAGACCAGTGAGTATATTTTGCTTAGCTCTCTTCAAATCTTTACTATCTCCTTCTTTATATTAGTTTGGGTTTAACAGGATATTTAGTTCTACTTCCTTAAGGTGGAAAATTACTTTGATAATTGAGATCTTTTTGTTTTGCTTTCTTTTTTATGTAGGCATTTGCAGTTAGTTACAAGATATTCCCTGAGTACTGGTTTTACTACATTTCATAATAATTTTTAACTGTTTTTCTTTTTTGATACTGGAAAATTTATAATTGCACATGAAGCTTGTACCACATTTCTATCATATAGAAATCTTTTACACAGAGTGAGTTCATGATTGGCTCTGAGTGAGATTGGGTTACTTTGGAAATAGTCTGTAGTAATGTCACATTCTAGACATTTCTGGAAAGAAAAACACAGGAAAAAATATAATAATTTGTTTCTAGTCCCCAATGTTGGCTATTTTTTAAAGAGCCAGTAAAATATGTACTTTGCTTTTATTTTCTACTTTAAAAATTAAAAATGTGTTTTTAATTATATTAATATTTTTTAGCATTCAGTAACATAATTATTTGTACTTTATTCTATCACTGAGATCTTAGTGAAAAGAAAATTATTCACCTGGATGAGAATAGGTACCAAAAGGACTAGGAAAGAGCATCACAGTGGAACAGGACAGTCCAAAGATCTGATTCTGCTGTCTGCAAGTGACCACCCTGAAAGTCCTAGACTATCTCAGCAGCTGTGAACAAACCAAAACCTCCTCCTTTCTGAATGATACTTGCCCTAGACAGAGTCTGTCCTGCAAGCATGTATACCTGTGTAGAGATAATCATGTTTAATGTTTGTTTTTCTCAAGCTTTGAAATGAGAGACTCTAGAGATATGTCTACAAATCTTAGAAGCCACCAAGGCCCTCAGTGCTAAAGGCAGTAGTGTCTTTGAGATGGTATTGTCACCCTCAATGACAGGCAAGCAGTAAGCTAGGCAGTAGAAAATGGGTGATCCCTACCCACGTGTAAGAACCTTGATGACTCCCCTGAGAAGCAGTGATGATTCCACAATTATTAGGTTCAGGGATGCTCAGGGAAGCCATGTTTCTAGAACTGAAATGCCAGGATTAGTTTTAGATCCCTGGGAGCTAAATACTATCTGCCATTATAGTTTTGTGTTTTCTCAGTGAGGGATGGGGTTTTCAGGCAGCAGTATAATCAAAAGTTTCAGCGATGCTTCTAGGGCAGACTTTGTAAACAGGGCTGCAGTAGAGATGGAGGATACAACTGACTACATGCAAGTTCTTAGAAATGGGGGCACAATGATAGATAAGTATGAGGTCGGGCTACAAATGAACAAATGCCTGTGAACCACGGGAAACTGGCAGTCACAAGGGTCTCCTCGTGGCCACTTTATGTGAACCATGAATCAGCCCCCTGATTATAGAGACACAGGTAGAAGATATAATGGCCCTCAGCCACAGTAAATTCCCTTAGAGTTCTGTATCCTGGAGTTCTATTTTAGGGAGTTTATTGTAACAATTGACTCCTCTAATTCCCCAGGGGCAGAGTTTTGTGGCCCAAATGATGTTCTCTTCCTGTTTCAGTTCCTGTCTACATCCTTTCTGAGTATAAAAGCACCATCAGGTGTGACAGAAGGTGGCTTAAAAGAGAAAAACAGTGTAAGGGAGCCAAGCTCAGGAAATCATGAAGAAATAATAGGGGGCATTCAGACATATGATTGTTTCAACTAAATTACACATAATAAGTTTGTTTTATAACCTAGAGAAACTGATGTTCTCACCTGCACCATTTTTGGTAATGCCTCACAAACCAGCTCCACAGAGCCTCCTGGTGGCCAAGGCAACTCACCCTCCAGGCTCTCCAAAGCCTCAGAGAATTCAGGGAAAAGACCCTTGTTTCTGCAGGAGGTCTTACCATCACAACAAAAAGGATAACTGGAGACAGATCATCCCCATGTTCCTTTGGGATGAGACTGTTTTTTCCTCCAGGTCACTCATGAACATATTGCTTAAACTCAAACTCAGTGGTAAATCACTCTGCTAATGATGGGTTGGCAGCATTTGAGATTGTAGATCTTACCAAGTACATGCTTAGTTTAAAACTTCATCAAACACTTAAGTAAATATAATTACAAAATAAAAATTCCTTGTCAGAAATTGTATACTCTTGCAATTTCCACAAAGCATTTTCCTCTTCACAGATAACTCTAAAAATTAATGTCAAATATTTGACCGGAAAATTAAGATTTCGATTATAAGAATTGATCCTAATCTCCCCCCAAAACATCAGAAGTCATCTCAGGTGACCCTTTCATCCTGATTTCATACTACTTCTTTTCCATCTCTTCCACATCAGGAGTCTATCAGAAAATATCCAATATTTCCCCCAAAATTGATCACGTTTGCTGCCTAACTAGTCACATAGTCTCAAGTATTGCCTCAGTTTTCCCTTCAATCCAGTCTGAACTGAATCTTGAAACCTATCATTGTTACCAGCCGAGCATCTCCATATAACCTCTACAGTCAAGTGCACATTCTTGGGTTTTATCATGTTAATTACCTGTCCACATCTTTCCTTCTTCTTATGGAGAATTGTCTCCAGTTTTTTCTCCTGATCTTCTACCCACTGCACCCTGAGGTCAAATGCAAGTTCTCCTAGTTATTGTTGTGAAGAATCAAATTTAATTTTCTTCTATTCTCAGCAAATACTATTGGCAATAGCAAGGACATCATTCCTTCACCCATCCTTATGATATTATTTCCACTAACTCTGAAGATATTATATTAGATATCACCACTTGGGGTCAGGCTTCTTTGCCTCAAATGTCTTATTAAACAGACTCTCACTGGGGAGGTAACACCCTCTCTGTTCCCATGGCATCCTTTACTGTTCCTCAAACACCTACTTTGAAGGACTGGTAAGAACTGATGTAGAGGAGGCCGTAGGGGCACAATTGAGGAGACAGATGTCATGAAACTTAAAGAATTTATGCTTGGGAATCACTGTCTCAAAGGTAGGAATGGCAGCAAGAGAACAATCTGAAGTGTAAATGGTAAATACTCAATATAACTTATGATTATGTGAAGTTGAATGGTTGTTCTGAAGAGATTCGGTTTGTGTACAGAACTTCACCTATTCTGGGCCTTACATTTGATAAAAACCTTCATGGAAAAAATCATAAATTAAGTAAGTATTTCTAGCTTCCTTGTTTTTTTAAAATTTTTATTAGTGCACTGTAGTTAAACATTGGGGCTCATTTTAACATATAAGCATGGAATATAACTTTTTCCAATTCAGTCCCCAGTATTTTCCCTTTCCCTCAACTCCACCCTCCCATTTCCTTTTTTCTATTGGTCTTTCTTTTATTTGTTTATAGTTCTCTTTAAATTAGTGCATGATATATATAAAGGTAAAATTCACTGTGGCATATTCATATGTGTATATAGGGGAGTTTGGTCAATTTAATTCCACTGTTCCTCCCTTTTCCAGTCCCCAGCCCTGACCCCACTGACTCCTTTATCCCTTTGTTCTACTCCACTGATTTCTCTTCTATTTTCATGGAATTCCTCCCCAGATACACCAGTGTCTATAGCACCACAGTTCATTATAGCCATGTTATGAAACCAGTTCAGATGTCTGTCTACTCTCAAATGGATAAAATAAATAAAATAATAAGTATGTACACACAATAGAGTTTTACTCATTCCTAAAAAAAGAATGAAATTATGGCATTTTATAGTAAATATATGGAACTGTAACATGCTAATCCAGACCCAGAAAGTCAAGTTTCCTCTCATATGCAGAAGCTGGACTAAAATAAGGACAAAAAGCAGGAAACAGGCATCCTTGTTCTTTAATATCTTTCTAAGTCAATATATGTATTGCCTATAATCCAACCAGAAACCAGCAATTTAAAACCAAGGTTTAATATTGAGAGTGTGTGTGTGTGTGTTAGATAATTAATTCTCATCATTACTATTTATTGAGTTGCATTAGTGGTCCCACCATGAAAAACACCATTAACTAAGACCTCCTTCAAACACCCAATATTGTCAACCAGGTGATTAGTCTACATCTTCCTGTGGTTCAATGCATCACTATGCTAACAGTGTGAAGAGAGATGGAGCCCATGGGATTTAATGTCATTTCAAAATGACAAATATAAATGGAAATAAGTAGCATCATCTCCAGAACCAAGAACTAGGAGGGCAAACTGACAAACTGGGAGCCAAAGAATCTTTTTAAGAACTCTGAATGGAAACTGATCCTGAAGAATTAGAGTTTGCAAACAATGTACCAGCTGATGCAGCTACCAAGCTATGCCCTTTCTGACAATATGTTGCCATTTCAGTGCAGGTGATTGTGGGATTCTGTCATGAGACCTGGTTCAGTGACTTCCCTGCCTGAGCCTCAAACCCCAGAGGGGAGACACAGAGAAAACAATGATACGCATGAGTGGAAGGGCTAGGTCCCTGCTCTGAGTTATCCACCTCAGACAGATTAGGCCCCATCTGTACAACGATGGAGGAGGAGGATGAAGAAAGAAGCAGGTGATATGGCAAGAGCTCCAGAAGTCAGCCCCATGAGACTCCAGCATGGCGTAGGATTCTCTTTTATTCTCCATAAGACCTAATGTAGGAGAATCTCCTACATTCAAATATTTTTCTCCTTCCTAATCATTTTTGCATCGCTGAGGAAGAATAAGATGAGGATCTTACCCAAACAATGTTTTCGAGAATGAACAAAACTGGCCTTCAATTGACTTGAGTCCTGGGAGGACCTGGCAGCTATGATCACCTCCAAAGAGGGAACTCACTGTTTCCTCAACTATCGTCCATATTTCTGAGGGGCTTCCCAGCGAGCATGGTCAGAGTCACTCTCTGAGAAGGGTTCAAATAACCCCTACTGGCCCCATGTCCTTTTATGCCACATGAGGATAGGCATCCACCTCACCCAAGGATCGCACAGGTGTGCATTTGGGATGCTCGAAAGTTCATCAGATGCTGATGCTCGAGGAGGTGAAGGGGGTCACAGTGGCTGTCGTCCCAGTCTGTAGGTGACTTCATAAAACCAGCACCAAACACCTTGTTCTCTTCAGTTTATTTTTAAAAATGAAAAAAGTAACATTTACAAACACCTCAGTGGCAGTTAGTGGATTTCATGCCACCAAGGGATTGAGAAACCATCAACCTTTATTAAAGCTATTCTCAACCTATTTTACTTTCCTTTTTTAAAAATTTTATTTATTTATTTTTAAATACACAACAGCGGAATGCATTACAATCCTTATTACACATATAGAGCACAATTTTTCATATCTCTGTATATAAAGTATGTTCACACCAGTCTTTGCCATTATACGTGTACACTTTTTTGTATTACAATTCTTAATACACATATATACCACAATTTTTCATATCTCTGTTTATAATTAAGGAATGTTGGCACCAAATTCAAATCTTCAAACATGCATTTTGTATAATGATGATTATCATATTCTACCATCCTTGCTAATCCCCTTCCCCCTCCCTTTCCCTCCCACCCCTATTCCCTATCTAGAATTAATCTAATCCTCCTATGCTCTCCTTCCCTACCCCACTATAAGTCTCCCTGCTTATATCAGAGAAAACATTCAACCTTTGTTTTTTGGGGATTGGCTAACTTCACTTAGCATTGTCTTCTCCAACACCATCCATTTACCTTCAAATGCCATGATTTTGATCTTTTTAGTGCTTAGTAATATTCCATATGTATGAATGCCACATTTTTTTATCCATTCATCCACTGAAGGACATCTAGGTTGGCTCCACAGTTTAGTTATTATGAATTGTGCTGCTATAAACATTGATGTGGCTGTGTCCCTGTAGCATGTTGTTTTTAAGTCCTTTGGGTATAGTCCAAGAAGAGGAATAGCTGTGTAAAATTGTGGTTCCATTCCCAGATTTCCAAGGAATCTCCATACTGTTTTCCAAATTGGTTGCACAATTTGCAGTCCCACCAGCAGTGTATGAGTGTACCATTTTCCCCATCCTTGCCAACACTTGTTGTTGTTTGTCTGAATAATAACTGCCATTCTAACTGGAGTGAGATGATAGAATAGTTTGATTTGCATTTCTCTGATTATTAGAGATGATGAGCATTTTTTATATATTTGTTGATTGATTGTATATCCTCTTCTGATAAGTGTCTGTACAGGTCCTTGGTCCATTTTTATTGGATTATTTGGGGGTTTTTTGGTGCTTAGTTTGTTGAGTGATTTATATACTCTAGAGATTAGTGCTCTAACTGGTGTGTGAGGGGTCATAATTTGCTCCCAGGATATAGGCTCCCTGTTCACCTCACAGATTATTTCTTTTGCTGAGAAAAAAAACTGTTTATTTAGTTTGAATTAATACCATTTGTTGATTCTTGGTTTTAATTCTTGTGCTATAGGAGACTTATTAAGGAAGTTGGGGCCTAATCCCACATGATGAAGATTAGGGACTACTTTTTCTTCTGTTAGATGCAGAGTGCCTAGTTTAATTCCTAGATTCTGGATCCATTTTGAGTTAAGTTTTCTGCATGGTGAGAGATAGGGGTTCAATTTCATTTTGTTGCATATGGATTTCCAGTTTTCCCAGCACCATTTGTTGAGGATGCTATCTTTTTTCCAGTGCATGTTCTTGCCACCTATGTCTAATATAAGATAATTGTAGTTTTGTGGTTTAGTCCTGTGTCCTCTGTTCTGTACCATTGGTCTACCAGCATGTTTTGGTGCCAATACCATGCTGTTTTTGTTACTATTGCTCTGTGGTATAGTTGAAGGTCTAGTATAGCAATACCACCTGTTTCACTCTTTCTGCTCAGAAATGCTTTAACTATTCTGAGTCTCTTATTTTTCCAGATGAATTCCAGATTGCTTTTTATATTTCTATGAGGAATTTCATTGGGATTTTGATTGGAATTGCATTAAACCTGTATAGTGCTTTTGGTAGTATAGTCATTTTGATAATATTAATTCTGCCTATCCATAAGCAAGGTAGATCTTTCCATCTTCTAAGGTCTTCTTTGATTTCTCTCTTTAGGGTTCTATAGTTTTATTGTATAGATCCTTCACCTCTTTTGTTAAGTTGATTCCCAAGTTTTTGTTTTTTTTTTTTTTGAGGATATTATGAATGGGGTAGTTTTCCTCATTTCCTTACCAGAGGATTTGTTACTGATACAAAAATGCCTTTGATTTATGGGTATTGATTTTATATTCTACCACTTTTCTGAATTCATTTACTGGTTCTAGAAGTTTTCTGTTGGAGTTTTTGGGGTCTTCTAATATAGAATAATATTGTCAGCAAATAGTGCTAGTTTAAGTTCTTCTTTTCCTATATTTAATCCTTTAATTTCTTTTGTTTAATTACTCTGGCCAGTGTTTCAAGAACTATTTTGAATATAAGTGCTGAGAGAGGGCATCCCTGTCTTGTTCTAGTATTAGAGGGAATGCCTCCAGTTTTTTTCCATTTAGAATGTTGGCCTGAGGCTTAGCGTAGATAGCCCTTACAATGTTGAGATATGTTCCTGTTATCTCTAGTTTTTTTAGTGTTTTGAACATAAAGGAGTGCTGCATCTATTGAGATGATCATATGATTCATTTCTTTAAGACTATTGATGTGATGAATTACATTAATTGATATCCATGTTGAACCAACCTTGTATCACTGGGATGAAACCTACTTGATCATGATGCACAATCTTTTTGATATATTTTTGTATTCATTTGCCAGAATTTTATTGAGGATCTTTACATCTAGTTCATTAGAGATATTGGTCTGAAGTTTTCTTTCTTTGAAGTGTCTTTGGCTGCTTTTGGAATCAGGGTGATATTGGCCTCATAGAATGAGTTTGGAAGTACTCCCTCTTTTCTATTTCCTGAAATAAATTGAAGAGTATTGGTATTAGTTCTTCTTTAAAGGTCTTGTAAAACTCATCTGTACATCTTTCCAGCCTGGGCTTTTCTTGGTTGGTAATCTTTTGATGGCTTCTTCTATTTCCTCACTTAATATTGGTCTGTTTAAGTTGTGTATGTCCCCCTGACTCAATCTGGGCAGATCATATGACTTAAGGTATTTATCAATGCTGTCACTGTCTTCTATTTTATTAGTGTACAAAGTTTCAGAAAAATTTCTAATTTTCTTCTGTATTTCTGTAGAGTCTGTTTTGATATTGCCTTTTTCACCACATATGTTGGTAATTTGAGTTCTCTCTCTTCTTCTCTTCATTAGCATGGCTAATGGTCTGTCAATTTTATTTATTTTTTCAAAGAACCAACTTTTAGTTTTGTCAATTTTTTAAATTGTTTCCTTTGTTTTGATTTCATTGATTTCAGCTCTGATTTTAATTATTTCTTGCCTTCTACTGCTTTTGCTGCTGATTGGTTATTCCTTTTCTAAGGCTTTGAGATGTAGTGTGAGGTCATTTATTTGTTGAAATTTTCTTCTTTTAAGGAATGAACTCTATGCAATTAATTTTCTTCTTGGTACTGCTTTCATTGTATCATAGAGATTTCAATATGTTGTGTCTGTGTTCTCATTTTCCTCTAAGAATTTTTTAATCTCCTCCTTGATGTCCCATTGTTCATTCAGTAGCATATTGTTCAGTCTCCATGTGATGCAAATTTTTTTATTTTTTTTATTTTGTTATTGATTTTTTCTGTCATTATGATCTGATGAAATTCATGGTAGTATCTCTACTCCTTTGTATTTGCTAACAGTTGCCTTGTGGCATAGTATATTGTCTATTTTTGAGAAGGATACATGTTCTGCTAAGAAGAAAGTGTATCTGCTTGATACTGGTTGATATATTCTATATATGTCAGTGAATTCTAAGTTATTAATTGTGTTATTGAGCTCTATAGTTTCTTTATTCAACTTTTGTTTGGAAGATCTGTCCAGTGGTGAGACAGGTGTGTTAAAGTCACCCAAGATTTTTGGGTTGTGATCAATTTGACTCTTGAATTTGAGAAGAATTTGTTTGATGAACATAGCTGCCCTATTTGGGGGGGGGGCATATATATTTATGATTGTTATGTCTTGTTGGTGTATGGTTCCCTAGCAGTATGTAATGTCCATATTTATCCCTTTTAATTAACTTTGTTTTGAAGTTTACTTTATTTGATATGAGTATGGAGACCCCTGCTTGCTTCTGCAGTCCAAGTGAGTGGTATAATTTCTCCCAACATTTCACCTTCAGTCTGTATATGTCTTTTCCTATCAAATGAGTCTCCTTTAGGCAGCATATTGTTGGAATTTTTTAATCCAATCTATTAGCCTATGTCTTTGTTTGGTGAGTTTAAGCCATTAACATTTAGGGTTACTATTGAGACTTGGTTTGTATTTCCAGCCATATTTGTTTATTTTTGTTATTTAACTTGACTTGGTTCCCTCTTTGATTAGTTTTTCTTTTAGTGTACTACCTCCCTCTGCTGGTATTCATTGTTGTTTTTCATTTCCTTTTCATGAAATATTTTGGCAAGGATGTTTTGTAGTGCCAGTTTTCTAGCTTTAAATTCTTTAAACTTTTGTTTATCGTGGAAGGTTTTCATATCATCTTCAAACCTGAAGCTTAGTTTTGCTGGACACAAATTCTTGATTGGTACCCATTAACTTTCAGAGTTTGAAATACGTTGTTTCCGGATCTTCTAGCTTTCAGCGTTTGTGTTGAAAAATCTGCCATTATCCTAATTGGTTTACCCCTATATGTAATCTGATTCCTTTCTCTTGTGGCTTTTAAAATTCTCTCCTTATACTGTATGTTGTGCATTTTCATTATAATGTCTTGGTGCGGATCTGTTGTGATTTTGACCATTCAACGTCCTATAGGCTTCTTGGATTTGGATTTCTATTTCATTCTTCATGTCTGGAAAGTTTTCTGATATTATTTCATTGAACAGTTTGCTAATTCCTTTGGCTTGGACCTCTATGCCTTCCTCTATCCCAATAATTCTTAAATTTGCATGAGCAGACAATTCCAAATCCAACATTCAAAGGGGAGGCTGCACAGAGCAACCTTCACTATTGGAACATGTTTACAGTTAACTCAGGCTGAATACACCCTGGGGAGTTTTTGTCTCACTTCTCTATGTGTCTGGAGCACTGTGTGATTATAGTTGCTATCATAAGACTGACAGTAGTAGTCAGCCTCATCCTCAATCCGCACATCAGAGATAGACAGGGAGGCTGTGTTGGAGGACCTGTCAATGGATCCTGAGAACCGATCAGGAACCCCAGAGGGTCTTTTATCATCAGCATAGATCACAGTGCTTGGAGCACTGCCTGGACGCTGTTGGTACCAGTGCACATAGTAGTTCCCAATATTGCCACTGCTGCGTGTACAGGAGATGGTGACTGTCTTCCCTGGAAATGCTGACACAGAGTTGGACTGAGTCAGTTCAAACTGGGCCCAAGACACTGAAAGAAGAAAGTAACATAGAGATCAGTGAGGTCAGACCAGATCCTCCTTCCCAGGAAGGGATGAGAAGATATCATCCTAGGTGACAGCCCAGGTACCCTCAAGAATCCCCTGTAGACAGCCACCTGTGCAGTGAATGAGGAATGTGAAGAGAACATGAGCCCAGGCCATGATAACACTGCCCCAGGCTCTGCTTCCCAAGCCTTTAGCCAGAACTGAGTCCACCAACCCTTCTTATCTGTGCTTGTGATCCTGTAAGTGGGATGTCTCTATGCAAATCTCTCCCTTTCTGAAGGCAGTGCAGACCTCTCCTTTAACCTCAGCTTACCTCTTTCTGAGAAATGAAAACTAAAAGTGGAAGAAGAGAGGGCTCACCCACATTGTGGGCACAGAAACACCTGCAACGTGAAGCACTAACAACAGCAGAGCTGCAGATCATTAGGCAGGTGCTTGGGCCACATTCCTCCCCAGTGAACTCACTTCCTCCCTCTGTGGGTGATTAAAGGAACTTCAGCCCTCCAGAAGTGAGTCCACAGGGAAATCAGATAGTCCCTGACTGGATTGTGAAGGGACAGGGATTCCTCATTGAGTCTTAAAACTATCACCATCAACAGCAGAGGGGAACCTGGTGTTGGAGTGACATAGAGAAGCACACTCAGGATTGGGACACCAACTATTCTTGATGCTACGTGAAAGTATAATTTGTGATAACCAATTATAAGTAACAGTTTATAAGTCATCAACTACAAAAAAAATAAAGGAAACTGAAGGAGGAATAAAAAGTTTATCTAGTTGTCAAGAAGAATTTTGGAGAGACAATTTCTCCCATAACTGGTGAAAAATAAGTAGCAAAATCAGTGCCTCTCACAGTATAAAAGAAAACTTTATATTAATTTCTGGGTTGTTAAATTTTCTATTTAATAACTTTTCATGCTTATACTTTTTTCCCATCACTTGCCTTATAGAGTCTCAGCTCAAATCCAAATATTTATGGATTATATTCTGTATATTAGGAAAATGCATTCCCTTGATATTAGAAAATATATGTAGCTTTAGATATATCAAAAAATTGAGATTAAATAAAACTTATCTATCAAATAAATGAATATAAAAATGAATGAAATGTTCCAAATTAAATTTAACAGCTTCTCTAAGTCACTTTAAAAGTCTAAAATCAATGACAAATAAAAACTAGGAAAATATTTTCTTCACAAATATTGCACATTAAGAATATTACACCTTCAACATACCTCAGACAACAATTCTGATCCTTTATTGATAGCTGTTGGTGATTAGGAGTCAGTGCTAAATGTAGGGCTTGTGATTATGGATATTGAAAGAGAACCCAGGGTACCAGAAATTCATCGTGATGGAAAAGAAGCAGAGAGCAGTGGTTCTGGTAGACATTGGATGATGTCTATTAACACAGTCATAATCTTCTTTTAAACTAAACTTTGTAATTTGAAGAACCATACTGATATTTGCCGTCATGACTGGCTATATGGTCAGTTGCTCCATCATTTTCTCTCATTCTTTTTCATATAACCAGCACTGAGAACTCAGAGGTTCTCTTCCTAACTGGAGCATCTGATATATAGTTCATATTTCTTCAGTTCTCTCCTTCTGCACAGTTCCTGTTCACCATCCACCAGAAACTTTGCAAATGTCTCTATCCATAACATCCTACATGGGCAAGGTAAATATTCATCAATATAAATGAAATTCAATAAGAAAACAAAATGAAAATTTTTAAAAAGATAAATTATATATATATTATCCATAATCACAAGCCCTCCATTTAGCACTGACTTCTAATCGCACCTGCTATCACTAAAGGGTCAGAATTGTTGTCTGAGGTATGTTGAAGGTGTAAGAGACAACACATATATGATACAACTTCCTAATATTTTGACAAATATTTGCTATGTTATTTAAGGAGATTAACTTATAATATTCAAATCTGTTATTTTCCTGTTCGAGTAGATGTCATAATAATGCTGGAACAACAAAATATGTAAAGTTTTATCCAAAAACTTAGATGCTGTGAATGATGCTCAACACATGATTCCTGCAGAAGATCTAGTTGTCAAGAAGAATTTTTAATAGAGGTGATGGGAACAGCAATCCATGTTCTGGAGACAGAAGTGAATGACAGTGTGCTTACAGAATCCTCCATTTTTTCCCTAGAGAAATGCTTATCTAATAACTGAGGATTATAAAGAGAAGAGATATTTTGGTCATGATGGAGAAACCCACAGAGTTCCATTTACTAAAGCAAAATTATTCAAATTGAGGTGCTTCCATCTCCAAGTTTTTCTTACACTATTTATGTAATGCATTTTAGATCAACTTCCTTTGTAGGAATTTGTTCCATCTGTGTAATCATCCTTGTATCTCTCCCGGAAACTCAGGCCTGAACAATATCATAAGCATGAAAATTGAATGAGGAAACAAAAGTAAATGTCAGCTTATGTTGCTTTAGCGGGGACAGAAGCAAGGACGTTACAATTCTTAAAGAATACTGCTTTTAGTGCCTTTGTCCAGTATGTGATGACTATATTTAGGTGGGTTTTTCTCTGTGTCTTCTATTCTGTGCCATTGGTCTCATGTCTATTTTGGTGCCAATACCCTGCCATTTTTGTTACTATAGCTCTGTAGTATAGTTTAAGATCTGGTATTGTGATACTTCCTGCTTTACTCTTACTTTGGTTATTTTGGGTCTCTTATTTTTCCAAATGAATTTTATGATTGCTTTTTTCTAGTTTTATGAAGAATGTCATTGGGATTTTAATAGTAATTGCATTAAATCTGTATGGCTGTTGGTAGTATGGGCATTTTGATAATATTAATTCTACCTATGGGAGAACATGGGAGATATTTCCATCTTCTAAGGTCTTTTTCAATTACTTTCTTTAGTGTTATGTAGTTTTAGTTGTAGAGGTCTTTCATTTCTTTCATTAGATTGATACCAAGTATTTTTCTTTTGAGGCTATTGTGAAAGGGATATTTTTCCTATCTCTATCAATGGATTCACCACTGATTATGACCCTATGTACATATATGATTGTACAACTGGTGTGATTCTGCATTGTATACAGCCAGAGGAATGAGAAGTTGTGCTCCATTTGTGTACAATATATCAAAACGTAATCTGCTATCATATATAACTAATTAGAAAAAATTTTTAAAAGAATACTGCTTTTTCAGGTGTTTAAAAGCTTGTAAAGTATTTTCCTTTGTGTCCTGGCCCAGATCCAGGTCTTCTTATGACCATTGTAAAGGTGCCCCCTAATGGCCTCACATCCCAGGTCATCTGACCTCTTTCATCCTGCCCGAATATTCTGGAGGAACACCTTAACCTCTGAAGATGGATATTTCTGATGTTAATATAAAGGACAGTTGAATGTGGAGGTGACCTCCATGGTGTTGGGAATTTAGAAATTATTTTTTCAAGGTCAGTAATAACTTGAAGTAAGATAGAGAGTTACTTCATAGTGCTTATGCTACCAAATATTCCAAGTGAGTTTTCCTCTGTCGTGTTTCTGGGTTATTTTGAGAATGTGATCTTCTTGAACCAAAGTCATGGCTGAAAGTCTCCAGGTGGATCTCACCTGGCAATTGTCACACACTGGTGACTCTCACAAAATAACTTACTATTTTCTTGTTGCTTTTGTTGTTGTTGTGAAAGTCACCTCCTAGTTTCCCCATTGCCCTCTGTATATGTCTTCAATTTTCACATTTATATTTTCCATGTGAATAGAAAACTGTTAGAAACAATCTATTTTGTTCTTTCTTGATTCTCTGGCTTCTAATTTGCCTTGACTATAAAAGATTTATTTTCTTTTGAGTATCTAAAATAATTAGTATATGTTAGCCTGGATTTATAATTTCTTTCAATATAAAAATTGTTATAAAAAGAATATTACTATAAGTGGAATCTCTGTCCCTTTTTAGATGTTCTTTCCCTAATCCTGACCACAGGATCATACATGCTCATTGAACCATGATCAAGTTTATTCACTAAGAGTTCCATGGATTTCCTGTGGGTTGGGTTTATAATGTCTAGCTACAAAATAACCGATGTTTGTTCAACATCATATCAAGCAAAGAACGGACAGGACAAAGCATTAGAACACCTTATGTTAAATTATGGAAAGTCAACTTGAGATGGGTCTGAGAGCCATGTCTTGTTGGGGAGGTATCATGCTGTACCTGGGAGTTGGGGGGTATTCTTTCCAAAAGAAGAAAAAAACAGAAACCCAGCTTCTCTGAGTTTTCAGAGCTCAGGAAATGAGAAGAACAACCTGGGCCAAGAACAATGACATACAGTGTCCAGGCAGAGAAGCTCACCTACTGGTGCTTTCCTTGATACTATCCTACAACTGGTGGCTGCTTCTGTTTCTTAAAAACAAAGATTCTGTTTACATGGGCAGGCAAGCAAGAAAATATGTATTTTTGTTTAACCACAAAGATGGACTGACAAAAATAGTATGAAGTCCTCTAGTTTTAGTAGCACGAGTGACAACATGACCATACCCTGAACTATTAATAGTCATAGGCAGGACAAATAGAGATGAAAACAAAGGACAGATTTTTTTATCTTGCTTCTTCCCGACACAAGGTGCTCTTGGTGGTATTGGCTTCAAAGCAGGTAAGACAGTGATAATTAGTCTTGACTGTAACAGATTGGTCACAGATTTTGTGACAAACCTGGAGACAAATAATGCTACAACCATGTCAGTGTGATTTCTCTGAGAAGAAGGGTTCTACTTGCCTTACTCAAAATGTGTCCTAAATGGCCCAGTCTGGCATTTAGGAGGTGTTCAGTAAATGGCACAAATGTGCAGATCTCTGAATTCATGGATTTTCCTAAATCAGACACAATAGATTTTCTGTTCAATTTCTGCCCTGACACCACCATGAGTCTCCCTCTAAGATATCCTGTCCCTAACATTAATTTAGGTGAAGTTGAGTAAATCAATATGTTGCTGACAGAAGAAGGCTTTAGAATTTGAAAGGGCAGGACTTTATTCCTCAGGGAGGTTCTGAGCCTCATATATGAGCATTATCTCAACAGAAAGCAGGACTAGCGCTGTGCAGGGAAAACTCAATGCCAGGATTATGGCAGGTATTTTTCTCATTTCCTCCCTGGCCTAGAGCATTGTGTAAGCCTTGTTTATTGTGTCCCAAGCCATGCAGTAATAATCGACTTCATCTCAAGATGGAGCCTCTAGATACTAAGGAATGCTACATGATCCAATATGGAGGCTGAATGTTGGGTTGGATTCCCTTAGGCCCAAGTACTATTGTCATACCTGAGTGCTAGGAGCCATTAGCCAAGTAGGTATGACAATTTCCTTGCCAGCGTACCCCCATGTTTCTTAGTGGAAGGACTCCTGGAAGGTGACCTTGCTCAAGGACCAGGGCGGATCCGTGTTTAGGGTGTTCCCGGTTTAGGATAATCCAAGTTTAGGGCGTTCCTAGTTTAGGAAGATTATTCCTGCCGGGAATAGGGTGTATCCTGCTGCCTGAGTTCCTCTTGAGTTCTCATGGGATTCAGACAGTATTTTGGGGAGACAGAAGCCCAGTGGAGGTGTGGATTTGGGCAGAGAACGTGGATTTCCCCAGAACGTGTTTGTAGAAGGCCGGTGTGAGATCGGGAATAAAGAATTGCTGTTTGAATCTACAAAGCTGGGAGTGGCTCTTGATTTGTGCCCAGCCAGACTGCGGCACCTGAGGATTGTGGGGTATTGCCAGGGAGCTGCTGATAATGGTTATCTACCCTGGTGTCATAATGAACTGATGCTGCTTCCAGGACAGGAAATGGTGACTGAGTCCCATAGACATGGACCCAGCAGATGTCTGAGGGGGCAGAAAATGAACCTCTGAGGGTCAATAGAAAACAAGGGTGAGAGGGTAAGTTCAGTGTGCAAGGACATATGAAGGGTACCAAATGACTTTATCCCCATATCTTAGTCCTGGCTTCAAGCCACCTGTGTAGTGAATGAGAAGGGTGGAAAGTAGGGGAACGAGACCTCAGGGGTGAATCCTATACAGACTTGTATTATGAGGACCCTCAACTAGGCCTTGGCTCCCCAAATCCCTTTTCAACCCTCCAGCAACAGGAGGTATGGGAAAAGGCTTGCATGCTAACCAACCTGATTCCTGGACTATCGAAGCCCCACCATACACCCTGAGCATGACTGCTTCCTGGAAAGCTGATCTTGGGATAGGGTGGACCTGGGTGAGGAGACTGGGGCTCCCCAGTAGCCTGTGAGGATAAATCAGCTGAACCTCAGTGAGTAGGGGCCAGAGAGTTCCAGACCAGGGTTGGGTGCTAGTTATGAGGAAATACTCACAGCAGAGCCCTCAGGGTCAGGCCACAGCAACCCTTCTACAAGAGGCCAAGATAAACCAACATATTGTCTTTACTCACCACTTTTTCTCCACAAAAGGACAGAGCTGAGTAGTGTCCATGCATGAAAAACCTTGGTCTTGTGTCTCCACCCAGCCTTATCCTGCTTGAATTTTCCGGTTCAGTTCATGGTGTGGTTTAAAAGACATTTCTGAGAACTCTGCCTTCCTGATAAACTCTGCCTTCTCTGTCCTTGGAGGCAACAGAGAAGGAAGTTCAGTGGATACACACAGCAGTGGGAAGACACTGTCTAAGGCACTAAAAACTGCCCATTCTTCCTACTTCCCAGGGCAGATCAGAACTGTCCCCCTCTTATTACCTGCCCCAGGCCTCTGATCTCTTCTTGTGGCCTTTCTCTTTCTCTTGGACCATAACTGACTTAGACTTTTGAAAGAGCAAAGTAAAATGTAAAAAAAAAAAAAGATCCCAACTTGGGCATAAATTCTAGAGCCATGTAGACAATTAGTGCAGTTTAGAGAAATTAGTGATGACGTATAATTCCTAATTCTTCTCCCTTCCAAACTTGGGCCCTGAGACATTATCAGCTTTGAAAGGATGGAATTATTGCCCTACATATCTGGGTCATATAGGCATAAATTATCCTATAATTTCAAAGAGAGCCTTCAATATCTGGAGTTGGAGGCCCAGGCTGGGCAGGTCCCCTTACAGTATGTCTTCTTCTCCTCCTTACCTGAGCAATAGTAAATACAGGGAGGGAAAACAGGGAAAGTGGGGCATGGAAGCTGAGGAGTTACCTAGATCTTTGCTTCTGGGGCCCCCTAGTGGAAGCCCACATCTCCTCACCACCATCTTCAACCTTGGCAGACACTGGGCCTTCTTGTAAATCTGATCTTAAGCAGTGAGCTAAACTAGCCTCATCTGAGCAGAGTGTAAACCTAGGCCTGTGAGCTAGAATGATGTGGCCCAGGCAGTCCTAGAGGCTCAGAGGCACAGAATCTGGGGACATGAGCACTGGACAGAGAATTCTGACCATGTCTGTCATGTGAAAATTCTCAGGATTCTCAGGGACAGCTGAGGCCTCCTGGTACTCCAGGACCCAGGTCTTAAAATGCCATGTCTTTGTCCACTCACTACATTCTGTGTCCTTCCCTTAAGTTCACATCTGGCTGTCTCTACATTACACTGCATCCTTTACAGCATCTGGCATCACCTTTGTCCCTGAGCTCCTTTTCAGACCATGCAAAATGAAATTCAATTTCTTTTTTTGCATAATCCTGAGAACTCACTCTCCAAAAAAAGGTCTTCTGCAAACCTCACATTGCACAAACCTGAAAATTTGTACAACAGAGTTCTGCCTGGACACCCAGGGTTAAGCTTCCCTCTTCCTTCTCTTCCACATCAGCCCTTAGACAAATCAGAGTAATCTTTTTTAAAATGATGTACTTAAATTTATTTAAATGTCTGAACCCCATTGTCACAATCTGTCCCTATGAATCAGACACTGAGATATTGTCCAGAACAACGCGTGAATGCATTTTTTATAATCCCCAATATAAACTCTGTACCAATCAAACACTTACTTCACATTTAACTCTCCTAGACAATGGTATTCATTAGAGAATGTAGATATTAGTAAACTGAACACAATAGAAGAACTGTGGGCTCCAGAATCAAAGCACCATGCACCACCTGTAGGAAGTAGTGAGAGCATCTACACTGGTGGATCATGGGAGATTCTATCAGACCACAAAGAACTGTCTTTGGGCTTTCAACATCATCCCAACCAAACAAGAAATGTGATTATTCTTGGGGCTAAATTGGAGAAAGTGAGAAAGCCCCTTGTCTAAGAGTTATGTCATTAATTAATTGAAGTGTTCATCTTGTACTTGAGAATTCAGAGGCTGCTCCAGAACATATTCTGAAAAACAAAAGGACCAAATTGTTCTAATGTTTGAAAACTCAAGAAATGACCAGAATGGTTGGGTCAGGTGCAGCGAATATTGAGTAGTTCCAACAGAAGAACCCCGTGTCTCTCATGTCACATACACTGGACCTCTGCTTCGTAGGCATATAACTGCTCTATGCATACAGGAAGATGAATAGTCTCTGGTGACAAATATTCTATTTTTATCTAGAGATCAGTGACAAAAGCTTGTAAGAATATTGGTGGCATAAAGATAACAGCATCAATCCTTCTGGTTTAATAGATCACATGGGAGGTGTGGAAGGAAGAACCTTATCTCTCTTCTCAATTGAATGAAAATGGAGTAACATAAAAACAAATTCCAGGAGAGATCCAACATGGCAGTGGGCGCTGAGAGATCAATTCTGTGACCTCTTCAGCTGCGCGGGCAAAGGGAGTCTTAAACCGACTGTTTGCTCAGGATCACTTGGCAATGCTGGGCTGAAGTGGACCTGGGGTGAGCAGTTTGCACCCCTCAGAACCCACACCGAGCAGAGCGGGTGAATTCAGGCTCCCTGTATGCAGTTTCTGGCTGATTATCGCAGCCAGAAAACCAGCATTGCAAAGCATCTTGAGCAAAACACTACACGAGGAAGAGATGAAAAACAACAACCAAAACCAACAGTGGGAAGTATGTCAGTAAAGTGAGAGTGGGAGAGGGGGAGCTAATAATGGATAAACAAACCAAATTTTAAAAAAAAGATAAATAATCAAACATGACTGGAAGTACAAGCCAAATATCAATAGTAACCCTAAACGTTAATAGCATAAACTCACCAATAAAGCGACAAAGGCTGGAAACCTGGATTAAAAAAACAGATCCAACAATATGCTGCCTTCAGGAGATACATCTGATTGGAAAAGACATACATAGGATGAAGGGGAAAGGTTGGGAAAAATCATACCACACACACGGTCCTCGAAAGCAAGCAGGAGTGGCCATCCTCATATCGAATAAAATCAACTTCAAGACTAAGTTAATCAAAAGGGATAAGGAAGGACATTATATACTGTTAAAAGGAACCATTCACCAATAAGACATAACAATTATCAATATTTATGCACCAAATAAAGGTGCTGTAAAGTTCATAAAACAAACTCTACTCAAGTTCAAGAATCAAGAGACCACAACACAATAATTATGGGTGACTTCAAAACACCTCTCTCTCGCCATTGGAAAGATCCTCCAAACAAAAGTTGAACAAAGAAACTATAGAACTCAATAACACAATCAATAACCTAGACTTAACCAACATATATAGATTATATCAACTATCATCAAGTGGATATACTTTTTTCTCAGAAGCACATGGGTCCTTCTAAAAAATAGACCATATATTATGACATAGGGCAACCCTTAGTAAATATAAAGGTGTGGAGATAATACCATGCATCCTATCTGATCATAATGGAATGAAACTGGAAATCAATAATAAAAGAAGGAAGGAAAAATTCTACATCACTTGGAAAATGAACAATATGTAACTGAATGATCAATGGGTTACAGAAGACATAAAGGAGGAAATCAAAAAATTCTTAGAGATAAACAAAAATATAGACACTACATATGGGAATCTATGGGACACAATGAAAGCAGTTTTAAGAGGGAAATTCATTGCCTGGAGTTTATTCCTCAAAAAAAAGAAAAAAAACCAACAAATAAATGAGCTCACACTTCATCTCAAAACCCTAGAAAAGGAAGAGCAAAACAACAGCAAATGTAGCAGAAGGCAAGAAATAATTAAAATCAGAGAGGAAATCAACGAAATTGAAACAAAAAAAACTATTGAAAAAATTGACAAAACTAAAAGTTGGTTCTTCAAAAAAATAAATAAGATCGACAGACCCTTAGCCATGCTAACAAAGAGAAGAAGAGAGAGAACTCAACTTACTAACATACGAGATGAAACAGCCAATATCACAACAGACGCTACAGAAATACAGAAGATAATTAGAAATTATTTTGAAATCCTATATTCCAATAAAATAGAAGATATTGAAGACATCGATAAATTTCTAAAGTCATATGATTTTCCCAGATTTAGTCAGGAGTATACACACAATTTAAACAGACCAATATCAATGGAGGAAATAGAAGAAGCAATCAAAAGACTACCAATCAAGAAAAGCCCAGGACTGGATGGATGGGTATACAGCGGAGTTTTACAAAACCTTTAAAGAAGAATTAATATTAATACTTTTCAAGTTATTTCAGGAAATAGAAAAAGAGGGAGCTCTTCAACATTCATTCTATGAGGCCAACATCACCCTGATTCTGAAACCAGACAAAGACACTTCAAAGAGAGAAAACTACAGACCAATATCTCTAATGAACATAGATGCAAAAATCCTCAATAAAATTCTGGCGAATAGGATACCAAAGCATATCAAACAAATTGTGCACCATGATCAAGTAGGATTCATCCCTAGGATGCAAGGCTGGTTCAATATATGGAAATCAATAAATGTTATTCACCATATCAATAGACTTAAAGATAAGAACCATATGACCATCTCGATAGACGCAGAAAAAGCATTCCACAAAGTACAGCATCCCTTTATGTTCAAAACACTAGAAAAACTAGGGATAACAGGAACTTACCTCAACATTGTAAAACTATCTATGCTAAGCCTTAGACTAGCATCATTCTAAATGGAGAAAAATTGAAGCCATTCCCTCTAAAATCTGGAACAAGACAGGGATGCCCTCTCTCACCACTTCTATTCAATAAAGTTCTCTAAATACTGGCCAGAACAATTAGAAAAAGAAATTAAAGGCATAAAGACAGGAAAAGAAGAACTTAAATTATCACTATTTGCTGATGATATGATTCTATACCTAACAGACCCAAAAGGGTCTACAAAGAAACTACTAGAGCTAATAAATGAATTCAGCAAAGTGGCAGGATATAAAATCAACACGCATAAATCAAAGGCATTCCTGTATATCAGCAACAAATCTTCTGAAATGGAAATGAGGACAACCACCCCATTCACAATATTCTCAAAAAAAATAAAATACTTGGGAATCAACCTAACAAAAGAGGTGAAAGATTTATACAGTGAAAACTACAGAACCCTAAAGAGAGAAATAGAAGAAGATTTTAGAAGAT
Organism: Callospermophilus lateralis; assembly: GCF_048772815.1. Lineage (NCBI taxonomy): Eukaryota > Metazoa > Chordata > Mammalia > Rodentia > Sciuridae > Callospermophilus > Callospermophilus lateralis. The sequence continues at coordinate 122,995,516 of NC_135305.1, read as the reverse complement.
GGAAAAATATACCCTGTTCATGGATAGGCAGAACTAACATCATCAAAATGGCGATATTACCCAAAATTCTCTATAGGTTTAATGCAATGCCAATCAAAATCCCAATGGCATTTCTTGTAGAAATAAAGCAATCATGAAATTCATATGGAAAAATTAAAAACCCAGAATAGCAAAAGCAATTGTAAGCAGGAAGTGTGAATCAGGTGGTATAGCGATACCAGATTTCAAACTATACTACAGAGCAATAGTAACAAAAACAGCATGGTACTGGTACCAAAACAGGCAGATGGACCAATGGTACAGAATAGAGAACACAGAGACTAATCCACAAAATTACAACTATCTTATATTTGATAAAGGGGCTAAAAGCATGCAATAGAGGAAGGATAGCACCTTCAACAAATGGTGCTGGGAAAACTGGAAATCCATATGCAACAAAATGAATCTAAATCCCTTTCTCTCGCCATGCACAAAAGTTAACTCAAAGTGGATCAAGGAGCTTGATATCAAAACAGAGACTCTGCATCTGATAGAAGAAAAAGTTGGCTCCAATCTACATATTGTGGTGTTGGGCTCCAAATTCCTTAATAGGACACCCATAGCACAAGAGTTAAAAACAAGAATCAACAAATGGGACTTACTCAAACTAAAAAGTTTTTTCTCAGCAAGAGAAACAATAAGAGAGGTAAATAGGAGCCTACATCCTGGGAACAAATTTTTACTCCTCACACTTCAGATAGAGCCCTAATATCCAGAGTATACAAAGAACTCAAAAAATTAAACAATAAGGAAACAAATAACCCAATCAACAAATGGGCCAAAGACCTGAACAGACACTTCTCAGAAGAGGACATACAATCAATCAATAAGTACATGAAAAAATCCTCACCATCTCTAGCAGTCAGAGAAATGCAAACTAAAACCACCCTAAGATACCATCTCACTCCAGTAAGAATGGCAATCATTATGAAGTCAAACAACAACAAGTGCTGGCAAGGATGTGTGGAAAAGGGAACACTTATACATTGCTGGTGGGAATGCAAATTGGTGCGGCCAATTTGGAAAGCAGTATGGAGATTCCTGGGAAATCTGGGAATGGAACCACCATTTGACCCAGCTATTCCCCTTCTTGGACTATTCCCCAAAGACCTTAAAAGAGTGTGCTATAGGGATACAGCTACATCGATGTTCATAGCAGCACAATTCATAATAGCTAGACTGTGGAACCAACCCAGATGCCCTTCAATAGATGAATGGATAAAAATATATATATTTATACACAATGGAGTATTACTCAGCACTAAAAAATAACAAAATCATGGCATTTACAGGGAAATGGATGGCATTAGAGCAGATTATGCTAAGTGAAGCTAGCCAAACCCTAAGAAACAAATGCCAAATGTCTTCTTTGATATAAGGAGGGGAACTAAGAACAGAGCAGGGAGGAAGAGTATGAGAAGAAGATTACCATTAAACAAGGACGAAAGGTGGGAGGAAAAGGGAGAAAGAAGGGAAATTGCATGGAATTGGAAGGAGACCCCCATTCTTATACAAAATTACATATAAGAGGAAGTGGGGGGAAAGGGGAAAGAAACAAGAGAGAGAAATGAATTACAGTAGATGGGGTAGAGAGAGATGGGAGGGGAGGGGAGGAGGGAATAGTAGAGGATAGAAAGGGCAGCAGAATACAACAGACACTAATATGGCAGTATGTAGAAACTTGGATGTATAACTGATGTGATTCTGTAATCTGTATATGGGATAAAAATGGGAGTTCATAATCCACTTGAATCAAATGTATGAAATATGATGTGTCAAGAGCTTTTAATGTATTGAACAACTAATAACAAAATAACAAATTCCAAACATCTCATTATCCATTTGTATATGATTTAGTACAACCATAAGTTTAACATTCTACAACTCTTATGCTTAATGCATGAGAGTCAAAAATGAATTATACTTATTTTCAGAAAAACAGTTTATGCTTTAATTTTTCCAATAGCTTGCTAATTCATTTGTTATATTGATTTCTTTTTCTTTCAATGCCTGTGATTGAACCCACGTTTCATGCATGTTAAGCACATGCTGTATCACTTAACTTCCAGACTTGCTACGTCAATTTTTAAATGTTAGGCAAATGAAAGTATTACTACATTTTGCACTGCCAAACCAATGACAAGGGATGCTTTTTAGAACTAATCCCAGACTGGCAAATTTGTTCTTAGAGAGCCATGTATTGGTTTCTTTTATCCATTTTGCCCAGTAGAAAATCATCACAGATTCAAAACTTAACATTCTCCTTCATGATTTTCCCAACTAGGGTTCTACTAGTTTCCTGGGTTTGAACAGTTTAAAACTCATTGATCTTGTGGTGGTCTGTATCCCAAATCTTGTTGGCAGCTGATAATGTTTCAGTTCATAATTAAGTAAATTATAAATATGAATATGAATATACCAAAATACCCATAGGTTCAGTTTATTTGTGCATGAAGTTTATTTTCTATACTCAGAATGTGTTCCAACTTTTGCTTCCACCCTACAGTTTCCTTCCCTTTCCAGGGAAGATATCAGTGCCCTTGACTGTGTGGGCACTTCAAGAACCATGATTCAAAAATCTTCCATATGGAGACTCATCATGTCCTGCCCCTTTTTTTCTGCAGGAACCTATGGAAACTGAGTCATCATAATGGCCACCTTCCCATTCCTATAACAATTTATATAAATAATCTAACAGGTCTACGGGAGGGTTTTTCCCTCAACCTATAACATCCAACATAATTCCATGAATTTGTCTTCAGAAAAATATTTTAGAGGGCTGGGGTTGTAGCTCATACATGTGAGGCACTGGGTTTGATCCTCAGCACCACATAAAAAGAAATAAACAAAATATTGTGTCCATCTATAAATAAAAATATATTTTTTTAAAATATTTTAGAGTGATTCTTCCAGAGCTTCTGTCTCTCTTGCATGCATGCAAAACAACAAAAAAAATGTTTTCCTCTGTGGGGAGTGATGGGTAGGTCAACTCATACTCTACCCTTCTCATGTTCCCAAAACTCTCTTTCTCTCTCTCTTTCACAACCAGTTAGACACATACACACACTGAAAACACTGTGCCTATGGAGGATATAGATGGTATATTATTCAAACTGGACTGTGTATGCATGCATGAACTTGTAGAGTCAGGGTCAAGTCTTGCACATCCAGGGAAGTGTTCAGTGCCCGTGACTATGTGGGAAGCTCAAAAAATGTTGAATGTAGACAAAGTAACAGGAGTTGGTAACAGTGATTTTACCACAAATTCCCCTTTGAAAATCTCTAAAAAATGGAAAATAAAACTCCAACAGGACACTAGTGAGTGTAACAGACACATACATCCATGTTCAAATTCAAATGTTTCAAAAATTCCCAAAATTAGGTGAGAGAGACAAGTCAGAAGATTTCATTCTTGTTAATCACGATAATACCTGTCTATACTGTGTAAGAGCAGACCTACCACACCTCATGTTTAAGGTCAAGTGTGCCTGCCAATTTGATGACATCTTTGCTTGATTGCTGGTGTCTTAAAGTGAGGGTCACTAAATGCCTGAGTGGATGTGGAAATGGAGTTAATTGTGAGGTTTGCTGTACATCTTTTTGTGTACACACTTAGTGTAGGATGCACAAAGCCCTGAGAAATGTGAAAAGAAAAAATACACACACACAGAAAAAGAAAAAAAATGTGTCTATGTGTGTGTTTGTGTGTGTGTGTGTGTGTGTGTGTGTGTGTGTGTGTGTGTATATATATATATATATATATATATATATATATATATATATATATATATATATATATATATTGGATACTTGGGTGTTGCAGTGTATATGCATTCTCAAATAGGATGTTCATCCATCAGAAATCATCTTGGTGATGGTGACTTTGATGTTCTTTTCACCTTGTGCTGCCTTTTATACTCTCCACTCCCTCACTAAATATTGGTTTCTCTATGAAGGAAAAGCCTTACTTGAGAAAGGATGTCTAAATTTGCAGCTTGGGGTAACCCTCAAGTGATTGACTACTTGTGATTTTCTGATGAATCCTCCAAGCAGCAGGGGTAAAAAAAAAGTGATTCTTTAAAAGGGTATCTATGGAGCATATTTCTGCAGTAATCCCACCTGGTCTTTGAGATGCAGTCACTTAGTGAGGGCTCCATTTGTCCTGTCTAAAATCTTTTTTGACAAGTTTCCTGTTTTGTTTATAATTTCCATGTGGCCTCTGAGAATCACAGCCTGTGTTCTTCTGGAATGCTGAAAGTGAGAACTGGCCCTAAAACATGAGTGCCCTTCTTGGAAGGTGCAAAGATTTCAGAATCTACACTCTAAGTTACTAATTAAATGAGGGCACCGTATCTTTTTAATAGTTTAAGATTTGTTCAAAATTAACTTTAATTTTTTATTGTTTAATTTGTAATAAACCATTTAACTTCATTTTAATTCAATTAAATTTTTAAACTCACATTTGTATCTTATTTTTAATTTTAATTGTTTAAAATCGTTTTACTACTCCTGTGACTTGGGATGGGATTTGCTCCAGCACTCAGGTTTGGTGAACTGGACAAAGAAGCAAAGGAAGAAGACACATTACTAAGTACCAATAGCCTTATACTAACATGGAAATTTGTATTTATTTTTATATTAATAAATCACAGTTAACACTGCTCTTTTTAGATGTTTTTGAAGTCTTAATTTTGCTGATATAAGCAGAATATTGGAATTTCCTAAGGTCTTGAATGAGAGTGCCCAGAAACACACTTAATAATGGGCATACCTAGGTTCATGGTCAATTCATTATCACCTGATCAAATGGTTGGTGTCTAGTAGGATCCAGTATCACTCTAAAATTTACTTTTTTTTTGTACTAGAGGTTTTATTTGTGATGACAGAGTGAATGCTCTCCCACGTGAATACAATCTTCAAAAAGCAAATCCTAAAGAAGATTATTGAAAATGTTTGTTTTCTTTATTTTTAAAAAAACATAAATGCACAAGATATATTTGGTAGAGTTTACATATTCATTGCCAGTATATTGAAAATGTTAGAACACATAGCATAATATGGAGAGGAAGAGGTATGGGGATACAAAGGACAGTAGAATGAATCAGACATTATTACCTTATGTGCATATGACTACATGACCAGTGTGAATCTACATCATGTGCAACCAGGAAAAGAAAAAGTTATACAACATTGGTGTATGATATGTCAAAACACATTCTACTGCCATGTATAACTAATGAGAACAAATAAAATAAATAAATAGAATTTACTTTTGAATGGAGTTTAGTTCCTTATTGCTCCAGATCATGGGGAGATATGTTGTTTGTTTCCCATTAATGTTTGCAAATACTACACATGGTATTTGTCTTTGCTTTTCCTGCTCAGTTACTGCTACTAGCTCAGTATCTGACAAGTGAAGACTCCACCCACAGAAATGCTTGCACCATACAGAGCATGCAGAGTGTTTTCTATGGAACCTCCATACCTGGTTTCCTCTTTTTACCTGGATAACGGGTCCAAGCTATTCACCTATGAAACATGCTCCAGGGCCAAAATACATGTGTCAATATATAGTGATTTCTTTTTGGAAGAGAAAATGGTGAGATAAAATAATTTGTCTTTTACTGTGGGATGGATATCCATGCCCTCTATGGACTAGGGGATACCTAGTGGGCTAGTGAGTTCACTGATATTATGGGTACCCCTGATACTTCATAGGAAACCCTATCACCCATCCTCTGGAGTCCAGAGAACTGTGAAATACATTCCACCCTGCCATTGTCTCCTTAAAGTAGCTAGATTTCAACAATATACTGTATCTATATGATGTTTTGTGGAGTGTGCAAAAGCTCTAATTCATTCCAAATTTGACACAATAAAAAAAATTAACATAGTCTTTGTTGAAAGTTGACCCTGCTCCAAAGATGGCGCTGACCTTGCTTCTCTTCTGGTACTAACTTCCCCATGCCCAGAGACAGCGGCAGCTATAGCCGCCCAATGGTGAGCCCTGCTGACCCTCATGATCCTTACCCACCAATCAGAAAGTGCCCTGTGCCAATACCCTGCTCTGTTGAACCGCCCATGGCTCTATAAATGTGCAAAGCTGTTCCTCAATAAACGGGTACTTCTTCATTGATGAGCCTTGTCCAGTCGTTGTTTGAGTCTTGTCACAAGATTTTAAGTATACATGTGACCATACTTAAATGTTTTAATTGCTTCTGGTACTATGCATATTGCCTATTAATTGCTTGGAAAAGCATGCCCGCACCCCCCAGATTGATGTTCAAAACCATGCAATTGAGACTGTATTATTTTGCTATAGCAAATACAATACCTCAAGGTCAGCAGCTCTAATCAGAAGGCTATTTGTGTTTATAAGAACTCATTTTCATCTGTCAGGATCCACTGTTGTTGCTGTAGCACAGGCTTGATGAATTATAAAAGAGATATTCCAGGAGCTAGGGATATAGCTCAGTTCAGTTCAATCCCAGCAACACACACACAAAAAAAGAGTAATTCCACTGCCTCACACACTAAAAACTGAACTTGTTTTTGATATGTTCAAAAATTATACTGCTTTTATTTTCAATACAAACTTGCAGGGCATGATGCAAGACATGGTTTCAGAGTCTACCCTTTGTCCTTTTCTTCTACCATGAACTAGACAATGAACTAGGTAAAGAATCTTCCCAGGGATAATAATAATAATAAAATATCTGCATGATTTTGTGACCCAAAAGACATACTGCTTAACTGAAACTCAAATGACGCAGGCATCCATCTATTCTGGTTGAACATTTTAAGCATGAGTTGTTTATAATGACATTACTCAACCACATCCCCCTGGATTTATTTAATCTAAAGTGAAGCACAGACATTGTAGCTTTTAAAATATTTCCAGGTTGTGAGGCCCCTAGACCAGAAACCATGTTAGTTCAGTAATTTACAACATCTGAAATTAAAATGAGTCAATTTTCCCTTGAGGAACTCCATTAAATAAGATCACAGGAACCACCTATTGATTTATCCACTTTCACATCATTAACATTGTGATTTATATTAAACCTACTGACAATCTTTGTATGACCTAAAAGTCTATAGTGTTTCTTCAAAAGGTGTAGCCTAGAAAATGATGCTTTAAAATAAGGAGGCATTTATCTTATGTTTCTGGCTGGCTGGATATCACATTGGAAAGGAAAGAGAGGCTGAAAAGTGAGATCTGATAATTTTTATGTAGAAACATGTGAGTCAAGTTTACAATTCCCTGAACTGCTCTCAGAGATGCATGTGGTCCTGTGACTCAGTGTCAGTTGAGGAGGGAAAGCCCTGGAAGTGAAGCATTGGGTGAGAGGGGAGGGGAGGGGAGGAAAGGCCAGGAAAGTTTCTGCCTGCACAGGACTCCTCTCAGCTGCAATGTGTCTATTTGAAATTACCTCAAACTCCTGAAATCAATCTCAGGGATTTCAAGACAGATTAAATTATTTTTTTCTCAATTCTTCAGGTTATCAAGGTGTGCATTGATTGCCATCTTCACTGTCATGTGATTTTTCTTTCCTCCAAGTCCCTCTCTCCCAAATCCCAGGTGCTAAGCACCTGACATAAATTCCCCCATGACTTCTTACAAAGCCAAAGGATGTCAGAGCTTTTATTCCCTCTATGCTTGCACATTCTCACTCTCTCCAAACCACTCAATTGTTTTTACCTTGTAATTTCTAGAATTCTAGGAAGAATTCTAAAATCTTTAGTTCAGAAATTAAGGAAGTTATTATTACTGAAATAAATTTGTATAAGTAAGGTAAGAGTGAGAACCTCAGTCCTGGTGCTCCAATCAGGAAAGGACACTACTCTTACTACCCCCAGATAACTACACCATATACATACCAGGTTTGATTTTTACATGTTCATCATTACCATGAAGCACTGCATTGTATACAATCCCAGCCTGGCCACCTACTTCCCAAATAGGCCACAACAGAAATCAATTTATCTATGGCTTTGTGTTGAGAGCCACAGCCGAAGGGGCCCCAGCAAACTTTCAGACTGCCAGCTGATGATTGGCTCACAGTGGCCCCAGCAACATCTAGCTGATTGGCTCCTCTGCGGTGAAGCTCATTGGGCTGTTTCCCTGCCCTTTCAGGCCACGGAGCTGCTCATTGGGGGACTTTTTGGCTCCACCCACGCAACCCAGCCAATTGGCCTCAAGAGGAAGAGGATTGTGGGAGGTGTGGAGGCTGGTGGGGGGAGAGTGTGGCTTGTGGGAAGCCGGTGGTGGCAGTTGGGCTCTGAGGGTTTTTTCCTAAGGAGCTGTTTTGTTTGGCTTGTGTAGTTCTAAAAATAAAGTTAGTTTCTTTTGACAAGTGGCTCCTGAATTGTGCCCAGCCAGACTGCGGCATTTGGTGGCTCGCACAGGGAGCAACTGAGGGTAAGTAAACTGCTGGTCCCTGAGGGCAGGGCAAGAGGATGAGTAGCCATTTTCCTCTTTTGTTTTGCTTCACTTTTGTTTTAAGTTGCCTGTCCCTGGAGATGTGTAAGATGAAAGAAAAACCGCTTGCATCTGAGGAACAGATAGGGAGAAAGGACAGATGGACATTTCAGGAGGATAGAAAGGCTATAATGATTTTCTGTTGTTCCATTTTGTTTCACTCTGTTTCAGTTTTGTTTGGCATTATCTTCTTGGGTTGTATTATAGTTATAGTAGAAATATTCAAGTAAAAGAGAAGGTCTCTCAAACTAGTCAGACAGAGGAAAAGATTCAAGTAAAAGAGAAGGCCTCTCGAACTAGTCAGACAGAGGAAAAGATTCAAGTAAAAGAGAAGGCCTCTCAAGGTAGTCAGACAGAGAAAGAAAGTGTAAAGCAGAAAAAGCCATCAGGGGGAAAGTTACAAAAGGAGACTGCTACTAACACCTTTCTATCACCAGAGGGCTTAAGTGTCCAACCAACAGCACCACCTCTACAGGAGACTGCTACTAACACCTTTCTATTACCAGAGGACATAAGTGTCCAACTGACAAGGCCACCTCCATATGCTGGGAGGCCCCCAACCCCCGCAGTTGATAGTTCGGATCCTGAGACAGGATCTCAATTATTAACATGCCCTGTATTTGAGGTGGGAGGGCAGCAAATTTACCATACTTTAAATTTCAAAACAGTGAAGCAGCTAAAAGAGGCTGTAACAACCTATGGTCCTCAAGCACCCTTCACTGTAAGCTTGGTCGAATCCATTACCAACTTGAACATGACGCCAGCAGATTGGGCTAGTATGTGTAAAGCTGTGCTAAATGGAGGACAATACCTGTTATGGAAGGTTGCCAATGAGGAATTTTGCAAGGAGACAGCTAGGCAAAATGCAGCAGCTGGTTATCCTCAGAGAAATCTAGATATGTTGTTAGGAAAGGGACCTTATGAGGATCAGCAGCAACAAATTGCATATGATCCTGGTATATATTCACAAATTGCTGTAGATGCAGTTAAGGCATGGAAGGTTTACAAGGACATGGAGGTTTACAAGGTCAATTATCTAAGATAATACAAGGAGCTAATGAATCTCACGCTGAATTTGTACATAGGCTTATTCAAACAGCTACCAGAGTTTTGGGGAATATAGAACAAGCAATGCCATAAATAAAACAACTGGCTTATGACCAAGCGAATCATTGGTGCAGAGATATCATTAGACCATGGAAACATGAAGATTTAAACACATATATTAAATTATGTAGAGACATTAATGAACAAGAGCAAGTCATGGCAACTGCAGTAAAACAGGCTTTAGATGCCAGAGACATTAATGAACTAGGGCAAATTGTGGCAGCTGCAGTAAAACAGGCTTTAGATGCCAAGCCAAGAACATGCTACAATTGTGAACAAACAGGACATTTTAAAAGGAATTGCCCCATAGGAGGAGGGTTTAACAAAACTAGGTATCAAAGGAGTAGAATACCAGGTATTTGCCCATGATGCCACAGAGGGAGACATTGGGCTAATGAATGCCGTTCTCAAACCACCATAGAGGGTACTCCATTATCAAAAAACGAACAAGGACCAAGTGTTTATCCACGATATCGTGGAGAAAGGCATCGGGATCCATTGCCAAAAAATGACAAGGGGGCCCAATGCTCCGGGGGCCAAAACCACAAATATTCGGAGCACTGGAGGAACCCAGCAACCCCATCAGGGTAGTGCCCAGGACACATTGTCCATCAGATCCCTCATCAGACAAACCAGAGGGAGCGCAGGGTTGGACATCTGTGCCTCCGCCAGAGCAGTACTAACTCCAGAGATGGGAGTTCAAATCATTCCCACAGGGGTAAAAGGACCTCTTCCGATAAGTCCTGGGGTAATTGATCCCGATTATGAAGGTGAAATAAAAATTATAGCCAGTTCTCCAAACGGTATATCTGTAATTTCACCAGGAGATAGAATAGCACAGTTACTAATAATACCAAGCCTACATGATAAATTTTCCAGTCGTGCTATAGAAAGAGGTTCCAAGGGATTAGGCTCCACAGGTGTAGATTGGGCTATGCTGTCTTTAAATTTAGATTTTCGCCCCATGCTAAAACTAAATATTCAAGGACATGAATTCAATGGGCTACTGGATACAGGTGCAGACCTTAGCATCATCTCTCGTCAAGAATGGTCAAAACATTGGCCATTACAACAAGCCACTCAAACGCTTCGAGGCCTAGGAGTGGCGACTAATCCCCATAGAAGTGCAATGGTATTAGATTGGAAGGATCCTGAAGGATGTGAAGGAACTATACAGCCATATGTATTGGATCATCTTCCTGTAAATTTATGGGGACGAGATGTCCTAGATCAATTAGGTTTGACATTAACAAATAACATCAACTAAAATGCACCCACTATTATGACTAGACAAGGTTTTAGGAAAGGAAAAAGATTAGAAAAACAAAAACAAAGTATAGCAGCACCAATACAAATAGATCAAGGAACAGACAGACATGGGTTGGATTTTCAGAAAGGGCCACTGAGACAATAAAAATTACTTGGAAATCAGAAAGACCAGTATGGGTTCCTCAGTGGCCCCTGACTAAAGAAAAGATACAAGCAGCCCATGATCTGGTCAAACAACAATTAGCGGAAGGACATATACAACCTTCTGTATCTCCCCATAATACTCCCATTTTTGTCATCAAAAAGAAATCTGGTAAATGGAGATTATTGCAAGATTAAAGAGCCATTAATAATGAGATGGTTATTATGGGACCTGCTCAATCGAGGATTCCTCAATTGTCTGCTTTGCCAAAAACTTGGTATGTTTTAGTTATAGATATTAAAGATTGTTTTTTTTCAATTCCAATTCATCCTGAGGATAGTCCACGTTTTGCATTTACTATCCCTGCAGTGAATCATGAAGGTCCTGATCAGAGATATGAATGGAAATTACTCCCTCAAGGGATGGCTAACAGCCCAACTATGTGTCAAATTTATGTTAACAAAGCAATCCAGCCACTTAGAAATCAAAATCCTGAACTAAAAATATTTCACTATATGGATGATGTACTATTAGCACACAAAGCTAAAAACACATTGCTAGAATGTTATGCCACACTTACAAACTTATTAAAAATTATAATCTAGAGATAGCAATAGATAAAGTACAATTAAATTTTCCAATTGATTATTTAGGAGTTCTATTATCCTCAACCATGGTCCATCCACCAAAAATTCAAATACGAGTAGATCAACTCAAATCACTTAATGACTTTCAAAAGTTATTAGGAGACATAAATTGGATAAGGCCTTATCTAGGTATACCAACAGGAGAGTTGGGACCTTTATTTGATATCCTAAAAGGTCCATCAGATCCAAATTCACCCCGAATGTTAACGCCTGAAGCAAGAAAGGCATTAAAAATCATTGAAACATATACGGAAAATATGCGTTTGGATAGAATTGATATAAGTTTGCCTTTATTATTTATTGTACTACCAACAAAAAATATTCCTACAGGAGTATTTTGGCAAGAAGGTCCATTATTATGGATACATTTATCTTATTCTCCTAACACTATTCTTACTAGGTATCCTAAGGCTGTAGGACAATTAATACTCAAAGGAATAAAAGCAGCAAAGGGAGTGTTTGGAATTTCTCCCAATAAAATTATTACTCCATATACTATGAATCAAATTGATGAGTTAGCTAATGAGTTAAATACTTGGGCAATAATCATGTGCAAATCTAATGTTTCACTTGATAACCACTTACCATCTAATCCTTTATTGTCTTTTTGGTCATCGCATCCTGTAATTTTTCCAAAAATGACAAGAAAAACACCTATCGGGAATGCTCCAAATATATTCACTGATGGATCAAATAATGGTACAGCAGCAATAGTAACACCTGATCAAACTTTTACATTTTTAGTACCCAAACAATCAGCTCAAAACGTAGAGCTTAATGCAGTATTACAAGCTTTTGTGATGTTTAAAGATTCTGTATTTAATTTATTTTCCGATAGTCAGTATATAGTTAATGCTATAGTATCCCTTGAAGATGCTGGTAGGATTTCCCCTTCCTCTACTGTTTTCTCTTTGCTTTCCACTATACAAAGTCTAATCTGGGACAGAAAAGATCCATTCTTTATAGGACATATCAGGGCACATACAGGATTGCCTGGAGCCCTTAGTTTGGGCAATGATTTAGCAGATAAAACTACACATGATATACATATTTTCTCTACACTAGAAGAAGCTACAAATTTTCATAAAAAGTTCCATGTCAATGCTAATACTTTACAAAAGCATTTTAAAATAACTAAGGAACAAGCTAGACAAATAATAAAACAATGTCAAAATTGTGTGACCTTTTTACCACAAGTTAATCTTGGAGTCAATCCTAGAGGACTGATACCTAACCATATTTGGCAGATGGACGTCACACACTTGCCAGAATTTGGAAAATTGAAATATTTGCATGTTACAGTTGATACTTCTTCTGGATTTTTGATGGGCTCCCTTCATGCTGGAGAAAAAACTAAAAATGTTATAGCTCATTGCTTACAAAATTTTGCCACTGTGGGCGTTCCAAAACAGTTAAAAACAGATAATGCCCCTGGTTATACTTCAACCTCTTTTAAACAATTTTGCTCATCATTTGGCATTGTTCATATAACAGGAATCCCATACAATCCACAGGGACAAGGCATAGTTGAAAGAGCTCATCAAACTATTAAAATGTACTTATTAAAGCAAAAAGAAGGAATTGGGAAGGGGTATATATTCCCCAAAGATAAACTTAAAATAACCCTTTTTACTCTAAACATTTTAAATTTGGATTCATCAGGGCTTAGTGCTGCAGAAAGGCATATGTGTCCAAAAAATGTACATAAGCCCAAGGTACTTTGGAAGGATATTCTAACAGGACAATGGAAAGGTCCTGACCCAGTAATTGTCTGGAGTCGGGGGTCTGTTTGTGTGTTTCCACAGGGAGAACAGCAGCCGATTTCGATTCCAGAGAGATTAACTAAGGTCCTGACCCAGTGATTGCCTGGAGTTGGGGCTCTGTTTATGTGTTTCAACAGGGAGAACAGCAGCTGATTTGGATTCCAGACAGATTAACTAAAGCGATTTCTACAGACCAAAAAGAAGATGTGATATCCAGAACTCCAGTTTGGTTATTCTTACATCTGCGACAGAACCAGAATGCTTTCTTCAATATCTATTTTATTATTGCCCTTTCCCATATTTTGTTGTTTTGAGCTCATATAGACCTAGGTTAATGTTTTGCTGATCAGTTCTATTTTTTGACTATAGAGTTTTTAAACATTGCAATGGAGATTTCACCTGTAAAAAGTTATAAGGCCTTTACTATTATGTTATGTGTCATCTGTATTATGTGTGCACACTTGTGTTTTGTGTTTGAATGTACGTATGTCCATATGTCATATATGATGAGCGCTCATGAAAAAAATGGATCCAAATAATTTTTTTTTATTCACATGATTTAAATGGTTTAATTTAAATTGGGTAAACAGCTGTTGAGGATTGTTTTAAAATGTGAACAAAAAAGGAGGTTAACAGATCTGTTTGTTTACTTTCACCTTTCCTTTTCATTATATTTAATAATTCTCTTAAAGATAATGTAAATTATTAAGAAAATTGTTTTCTTTTAGTGCCTTCTGGAATGTTATATAATGTTATATAATTTTTCTTTAGCCATTATTGCCAGAATTCCTATCTTCATCCCAGTGCATGAAGACAAAGATAAAACCAATCTTCTGCAATAGCCATCACTGAACTGCTTGCAGAACTTACCTGGATTATGTATCACTTATATGCATTGTGAACTCACTTGTATGCATTGTGAACTATCTGTTGGTGCAGCGACTTCTGGTAGTGTTGGGGTATTTATGCTGATGGTGTCATCGGTGGTACAATTTTTCCAAAGGGAGCCGTCAGCTGGCTTGGTGTATCTTCCTCCCTTCTGCTTGTCATGATCATTCAGCTAAAATTTGGGGGCCAACAGAGGTGAGGCAAAGAACTTCACCCCTCTGCTGGTACGAAGACCTCTACACAGGTGTGGCTATATACTGGACTGGTAGTCAGTGACGGGTAAGATCCAATTACTATGGTACCAACCTAAGACAGGAGGCTGACACCTTGAGGTCAGCTCATCCGATAACGGGTAAGGACCATATGTACTATTGGACAACCTAAGGCAGGCACGGTCCCTAAGCCACATGCTTGTTGTTTAAACAGAGAGGGGGAGATGTTGAGAGCCACAGCCGAAGGGGCCCCAGCAAACTTTCAGACTGCCAGCTGATGATTGGCTCACAGCGGCCCCAGCAACATCTAGCTGATTGGCTCCTCTGCGGTGAAGCTCATTGGGCTGTTTCCCTGCCCTTTCAGGACACGGAGCTGCTCATTGGGGGACTTTTTGGCTCCACTCACGTGACCCAGCCAATCGGCCTCAAGAGGAAGAGGATTGTGGGGGGTGTGGAGGCTGGGGGGGGGAGTGTGGCTTGTGGGAAGCCGGTGGTGGCAGTTGGGCTCTGAGGGTTTTTTCCTAAGGAGCTGTTTTGTTTGGCTTGTGTGGTTCTAAAAATAAAGTTAGTTTCTTTTGACAAGTGGCTTCTGAATTGTGCCCAGCCAGACTGCGGCAGCTTTGCTCTTGAGAAATAAGAAGAAAACATCCAGCACTGTTGAAGTTTCAAAGCAGCAGCCACTTTTAAGAACTCCATGACAACCTTGGTAACAAGGGAGCAAAAACACTTTTATCCCCCCATCATCATTCATCTGGGTCACTGTGCTTTGCTCATGTTTCTTATACTTTACACCACAGATATATTTAGCTTTATCCACAGACTTGATGTTGGAGATGCCTAAGTAGTGGTCAGCCTCCAAGCTAAAGCCTTAAAAGTAATCAGAGATCCTGTCTTCCTTTTTCTGGCTTCCATCACTGTGAAGATACATCACATACAGAGGGCCCTTCTCTGGCTGCTGCTGATACTGTGAAATGTAGAAGATGCTGTGCTTATGGCTCAGTGTGCAAGTGAGCTTGGCTGAGTCTCCAAGTGAGGCAGATATGGAAGGCAACTCTGTCAACACAGGCTGGTAGAGGGACCCTGAAGACACAGAAACTCGTTATGTACTGGAATAGGTAGAAAAATGAGAGAATATTAATGGCATATATTTACAAAGATGTTTGAGTGAGCTGGGAATAAGGATGCAGAGGACTGTCCTGATCCAGACAGTGAAGGAGTGTGAGAGAGCAGTAGCATAGAGGCCATGGTGCAGACACCCCAGAGGTCTGCTAAGACAGACCTACTTCAGGTCTCTTTTATACACCCCCAGAATCCCCAGAGGACTGAGACAGGACCTTCATTTAAATTGGCTCCTTTTATCCTGGCCAACCCAACCCCACTTAGATTCAGCGTGCAGTCCAATGTCTAGCTATCATTGCTGGGAGATGGGGGGAAGTGGGAATGGCCTCGCTTGGGGTTTTTCAGGTGACCAGAGAGTCTCTGGATACTGGGCTCAATAAGAGACCAGGAGGCAACTTCATAGATGAGAGCCCCACAGGCCCCTCCATAGCAGGCCCACATCAATTCCTGCTGCCAGGATCAAGTTCATCATATCTGTGAGCAGAGGACATGTGGCCCTGACAGAAGCTCCTTGCCTCCACCAGGGCCTTAGCCACTGCTCTCTCCTTGCCCAGGTTCAGAGTAAAGTTCCTTCACAGGACCAGTCTGATTCCACCTCCATCTTTAGTTTTCTATTGGTTCTTCCTTCATAGGAAGAGGACACATAATTCATTCCACATTATGAGAGACCCTCAGAGGAAAGAGTGTCTCATATTCAAATTCTACATGAAAAATGAAGTCAAATATCTGAGCCCTGGAAGATTTCAGGAATGACTCATCTCTCAGGCTGCTCAAAAAGTCTGTTTTTCTCACTAACTACTTGATTTCTCACCAGATCACACATAGAGATCAGATTAGTGAGTGATTGCAAAAATAAATTTGTACAGTCAATAATTCAGAGGACATAGTGCAAATGAGAAAGAGGTGGAAGTAGAAAGAAAAGTGACAAAGAAATTGAAAAACAAAACAATGAACTGAAGGGTTCCTATGAAGTTAGGGATCAAAAAGGTTCAAGAAAGAAGAATGAGTGTCAGCTTCCAAAAGCAGACCTCAAATGCTTCCCCTGAATTTTCTGGTATAAAGACCTTGGTATTAAGCTGGTCACAGTTAAGGAGTATAAGAAATAACCAAGAATAAAGGAAGGAAGTGATGAATTCTGACCAGAGGGTGAAGCCAATATGGAGAGGGGGCAAGAGCTAGAGGGGAGGTCAGGTCAATATGAAATTTTTTCTGTGTATGATTTAAGATAATGTCACAGTCTGTGGTATTTAGAATCGTCACTTCAACGTGTCTTCTTAGGAGAACATATTTTAACATATACCATTAGAGAAATATCTTTTCCAATATTTTTATAATTTTTTATATTTTCAAATAATATGCAATATAATTGTACTAAAATTAAACCTAATAAAATGGACATACAGAAGATGATTTCTTTGTTTTTCTCTTAGATGGCAAAAAGAATATGACTGGAGATGCTTTTTCTGTAGAAAATATATTGATATTGGTGAGATCGGACTAAGAGCTTCTGTATTCTTGAGAAAACAACTAATTGAATTGTTTGTTGTGACACACTTCCACCCAAGTAAATCATAAATATCCTTCACTTTAGGATTCAGTCAGGAAGAGAAATACATTCAGATGCTTCCTTTTTCTCTCTATGGATAATTAACATTAGGCTGCCTGAGAGCTTGGTGTCTGGTCTCATGATGATGTCATATTATCAAGTTTCTACCCAGGCTTAGTCACAAGGATGTTTATGACTTGGTTCCCCATCTGAGTTTTGATATGCTGAACTAACTGTACACTGGTAGTCC
Organism: Callospermophilus lateralis; assembly: GCF_048772815.1. Lineage (NCBI taxonomy): Eukaryota > Metazoa > Chordata > Mammalia > Rodentia > Sciuridae > Callospermophilus > Callospermophilus lateralis. The sequence goes on along the minus strand of NC_135305.1, from coordinate 122,978,052 downwards.
TCAATCTTTTCCTCTCCTAGGCTCCACAGAGGGATCTTAAGAACCTCACAGGTAACCAGGAGTAACCACTGTTTACATCACAATCAATATCCTAGAGACTTAACTGGAAACAGTATAGAAAGAAACCCCTTTGGACTGCTAGAAAGCATTAGATTCTGGTGACAGTTACTTACTGTCCCTCCTGTGGAAAGGGTCAAAGAATGCTCCAATTAGTCAGCAAAGGCTGAGAACAGGAGCATGAAATGAAAACAAATCCATGTTAGGGATGAGAAGGAGAGAAGGTCACTCCAAAGGAAGGTCTCTAAAATCTCTGTGAACCTGGGAAGAGTGTGAGCAAAGACACAAGGAAGAGAAGAGGCTTCCAGACCATTGTGGGGACTTTTTGAAGTCACAAGCATGTTTATGTCTCCATTTCCCATATGGGTTTCACTGTACTGAGCCACACTGTAGACTGGTAGTCCTCAACCTTGTCATCAAGCTGTGCTCCAAAGAGGGTCTAAGGAGAAAGCCTGAGAACCTCATATGTAACCAGGAGTGACTACTGTTTGCATCATAAATCAGTGACATTTCAATTCTATGTGTCTTGTGGTTCCTCCCAAGGCCTGAGAAGCAAAGTGATTGCATTCACATCCACTCATAAAGTGTGAAAGTGGTTTATTCTCTGAGACCTCTGTGCTTATGAAGGTGATGGGAGTTGGGTGAAGTCCAGGTGAATATTTAGTATATATATGACCATGTGGACCAGGATTAATGTGTTATGACTCCAGGGAATATGTAATGCCTTGCTTTATGTCTCCAGTTCATCAGTGCTTAATTTGGGTGAAGGTTAACAGGAGCAGATGATTTTGCAGCAGGAGTGCACCTGAAGAAAATGCTTCAACCTGGAATCTAAAACTCCATTAATTGAATGGTGACAATGACACATGTCCATGTGTAAACTCTCATATTTCAAGATGAGCCTAAAGAAACCTGCTGCAACATAGGAACCCTTGGCTGTGGATGAACACCAGGTACTTCAGGAAAAAATACATGATCCTATTACACTGGCGGTAGATTAGGAAAATATTTGGTAAAGTAAAATATACTAAAGGAGTGTCAACAGGCTCTCTATGAACTGTGAGAAAAAAGGCATGAAAGTGGGCTATGGCATGGGCTGATAAGCTGGGAGATTTTATTTGATTCTCATCTCACTGTGTCATTATGATTTACACTGAGCTGCTCCCGCTTCAATGGTCTGCCCTGCATTGGCATTTAGCTTGATCCAGTCTTGTGGATGTGCTGAATGATCAGTTATGAATCCAGGACAGAACTTGTGCTTGAGAAGCAATTGGGTATCTCATCACCCTTGGGTCTTGCAACAATACTCTTGCCTACTTGTATAATTTCCCAAAGGCATTTTGCTAGGCTCTTCTGGTGCCAGACACATATAGCCATTGTACCTATGGCTCAGACTGCAGGTGAATTTGACTTGCTAGATGGCAGATTCAGGGAGCAGCTGAACAGCACAGACTGTGAAACAGATTACTATTAGGGTTCCAGTTGTGAGGCAATTGAGGATATGTTGGAACAGTAAGGATCTCTATAAGACTCTGACCACTGCTCATGCCTGACCTGTGAGGATGGTAAGGATGGAGAGGAGCAGCCAGGCCATAATAGAGCCAGTCAGATTTTTCTCCTTCAGATCCCAATGTAAAAGCTAGATTCAATACTCTCAGACCCTCTGAAATTGTGCAATCCCATGCATGTGTCCTGGACATTCCTCAAGCTCTACTTCCATTATCTTAGATGATCTTCACAATGCTTTGACTCCCCTGATGTACCTCAGTGGAATGCAGACACTGCATCACGTCATGTTGGAATGTGTCCATGATACCTGCTCCAACTTTCATCTTAGAATGGTAGAATCTTCAATTATTACTCTACAAACATGAGAGATGCACCCACTCTAGACCAGTGCAAGAACATAACCAGAATACCCAGCTCCTGCCCAGTAACTATTTGGTCCTTCACAAGGGATGCCCTGCTCAAAATTAACTATTGATGCTGGCTGTTGTCCATGGGGACCTCCCACTGCTTGCTAGGGAGACATCTGACAGATGCTTCACAAGGAGTTAAGAGGCTTTCCACTATTAATGTGGTTTAACCCACAGCTGTACTGATAGGAATTAACCTTAAAAGAAAATTATAAATGACAAAGAAAGTTTAAGAAGCAGTGTTATTTTCCCTCTTTTAAGTTCCATTTTCCACATTTAATTTTCTTTTCATAAGGTCCTTTATAAATAACATGTGATGAACCCATTTGCTTTATATAGAGAAAATTATCTGTTAAATCCTAACATTCTCATATTTCTATTGTGTTGATCCTGACATTTTTGCTGTTGGGGTTTCTATAACATGGTAATATCATGTTTACACAAAATATAGTATGAGTAAAGACAAACAGGGAAAGATTATGCATAAGTGACATGGTAGTATATTGAGAATTCATTTCCGCCAATACTCAGGCTCATTCTTGGTGCAGTTGAGATGGGTATTTTTGGTCCAAAACTAGGTCTTTACAATTATCCAAACTATTATCAGGTCTGGTCACATCTGACTGCATCCTGGACCCTAATCAAGCTTGCCCATTTTGTACAAACATTGATCTATTCCACAGACTGAGCAGGTTTACAGAGAGGCCTAACTCCCCAACAAGGTCACTTAGAAAACTGATGGGTGTCAGGATGTCACTCTGGCTGCTTTGGAACTGTAAAGCTTTCACTAGCCAGAGTGAGCAGTGGAATATATGTTCTAGCTCAGAAAGGAGAGTCCTCAGGGTTCAGGTGAATATGTGTCTATTCTTATAGTAGGGAGATAGGAGGACATTAGCAGGGGATGGGGGAAGCAGAGAATGGTCCACTCCATCTTGAGTATTTATTATACCTCCTGAGAAACCCCACCCAGGTACTACCTTCTTAAATGGAATGAAAAATGAATGATGGGAAGGGAGGAGGGATAGAATAGAGACAATGAATGAACCAGACCTAAAATTTCTATGTACGTATATGAATATAGCACAGTGAATCTCACAATCATGTATATTAGCAAGACACTAGTTTAAAAAAAACTAAAAGTAAACAGGAGAAAAATCAGTAGAATAGAGGAAAGAGAATAGAGGGTGGGAGGAAGAGAGGGGAAGAAAAAGTGCTGGGGACTGAATTAGGACAAATTATGTTCCATGCTTTTATAAGTAGGTCAGAATGAATTCTATTGTCATGTATAACTAAAAAGAACCATAAGAATAATTTTAAAAATAAAAACTCTATATTCATAAATCTTAATGAAAATAAAATTAAATTTTATTCCTCAAAAAATAAGAGTATTTATGGCTATAAAAATATGTAGAGGGCCTGGGGATGTGGCTCAAGCAGTAGCACGCTCGCCTGGCATGCGTGCGGCCTGGGTTCAATCCTCAGCACCACATATAACGATGTTATGGCTGCCAAAAGCTAAAAAATAAATATTAAAAAAATTCTCTCTCTCTCTCTCTTTAAAAAAATATGTAGAAAGAAGATGCTTAAAATTTAATATAAATGATAGCTCAATAATAAATGTTTCATTCACTTAAAAATGTAAGAAGAAGTGAGAGTAACCAGCCTAAGGGACTTTGACATTGGAGCACATCCAGAACACTGAGGCACTAACTAATCCATGGTGGGAAACTGTGGTAGCCACACCAAATATATAATAAATGAGGAAAGAGGTTTCCAGACCAAAAAATAAAAATAAAAACCCCCACCACATGCAAAATTCCAAGCCACTTCCTCTCTTGGGATGTTACTCCACATTCTCTATGGAGTATTTTCACTTCACAAAATAAACAGTTTATGTTTTTTTCTGTCTCTTGACTGAAATTTTTCTTTTGAGAAGTCAAGAACTATGAAATATATATTGCCCAGTAACTATCATGTGGAGACTTTGAAAGTGAAGGTGAGAATCAGCTTTTGCAGTTAACAAGAAGGATGGGACAAATTTCTGAAACTTAATCTAAGATTTCAGCTGAGGTCCATGTCCCACTCAGGGCCTATGGGTCATTTCCCAGGATTCCTCAGAATCTTGACACCAGGCTCTCATTCCCCCCTGGGGACTGGAGAAAGTGTTTACTCAATTTGGGAGGGATTAAATCTTCACAAGATCCTGGGCATGTTTCCTCCAACACATTGATTGATCCTGATTTTTGAGCCTGAATTGTAAAGGTATGAACCTTAGCATGGATTAATTTGGAAAGGACAGTTAGGAAAGAAAGCTGTGGTGAGTGAGGATAAGTAGTGAATATGTCTCAGGTTCAAGTAAAGAGGAAGTCACGTGATTCTACTTAGATAAAATGTAGCTGTCACTGAATATACTCCCATTGCTACGTAAGAAGCCCACAGAAGAAATGAAGGGAGGACCGACAGGAATAGGAAAGACAGTGGAATGAGTCTGACAACACTCTCCTATGTAAATATATGAATCCACCAAAATGAATCTCCACACAATGCACAAACACAAGACTGAGATCTTAATTAGAATAAGATATACTACATGTTTGTGTAAATATGTCAAAATATACTCTACTATCATGTATATATAAAAAGAACAAAATTTTAAAAAAACACCATTTGAGCTGTTTTTAATAATAATAATAATAATAAAACTGCTAAAGACAAAAAGTTAAATAAAAATCATGTTTATAATTTTGGTAAGACTATCATAACAAATTTCACACCCTACTGACTCTAAGAAGAGGAATTTATTTTCTCATATGTCCAAGATCAAGGTGTCATCAGGTTGAATTGCCCCTGGATCCTCCATCTTTGGCTTGCAGATGATTTCTTTTTGTCCTCCAATTGTCTATCTTTATTTTATGTAGTCTGTGCCCTAAATTCTATTTATAAGGACACTAGAGTTTTTCTACTGGGGTTTCACCATTATGACCTCATTGAATCTCAATTACATCATTGAAGGTTCTGTTTCCAGATATAGTGACACTGGGGTTGGAAGTTCATGAGAGGAATATGGGAAAATAAAATTCAGTACAGAGTAACCAATAATTATCATATTTTTTGATGATGATCAGTTAGAATATGGCAAAGTTAGAAAGTTTGAAAATAATATTTTTCTGAGTTTTTATTAACTTTTTTAAGTTTTAATAAGCAATCATTTACTTGTGGTAAAATATACAAAAAGATAAAATTAGGTGCTGAAGTTATACCTAAGTGGGAGAGTGTTTATCTAGCATGCATGAAGCCCTGGGTTCAATATCCAAGCATTCAAAAAATGCTTTTTCTCATTTTAATCACCCTTAGTGTACAATTCAGTGGTCTTAAGTATATTTGCAATATTATAATCACCATCACTATGATCCATTTCCAGTACTTTTTCCCTGAGCAGGAACTCTGCCCCCTTTAAACAATTACTTCCCCTTCTTTCTCCTCCCAGTCACTGCTCACCACTGTTGGAAAAAATGAGTAGTTGATAAAGTAGATATGAGAGAAAAACCCAGAGCACCTAGAGTTAATCTATGTATGAGAAGTAGCAGAGAAGGAGGAATGCTCCTGGTGGATCTTGAGAGATGGTGCTTGACATGGTAGGGCATGTCTTTGGCCTGTGCTTAGCATCACTGAAGGACCTAGAATATCACTGGCAACATGTATCCATGATATATTTAGTAACTCCATTTTTCTCTCCTACAGTGTATGGAGAGAAACAAAGCTGAGATCACAAGGCTCTTATTGGGGTATTTGACATATGACTCATTGCCCCTTCCTATCTGCATTCTTTCCAAAATTTAAATATCTTCCAGTGGCTGGTCAAATGTTCTGTTCTCAGCCCAGTTCCTCTCTGGTAATTCAAGGAAATTTTAGCAATAAAACATAGATTCCACTAGCTAATATCTTGAATAAAATTTAAGTTAATGTTAAAAAGGATATTTACGTTGGTATGGGCTGGTTGGCTTATTTCACTTAGAATGATAGTCTACAGTCCCATTCCCTGATATGTGAATGCTAACACCCAATAATGGGAGGGAGGAAGGGAAGAATTGAAGATCATTGGCTTAGATAAAGGGGAATGAAGGGAAGAAAAGGGGGATGGGATTAGGAAAGAAAGTAGAATGAATCAGATATACCTTTCCTATGCTTATATATGAATATATGAGCAGTGAAATGTTACATCACGTATAACCACAAGAATATAATCCTAAATTATACTCCATGTATGTATAATATGTCAAAATACACAGAACAAACATTTTAAAAAACAAGAAAATATATTTTTTAATTTTTATACATAATATATTTATATTGATTTCACATCATAATTTTGCTAGGGTCATATTTCAGTATGGGCAATATGCCATCTGTTTCAACCATTTGAGATATACACACACACACACACACACACACACACACACACACACATATATATATATATATCAATCATCAGGGATTGAACACAGAGGCACTTTACCACTAAGTAACATCCCCAACCCTTTTTTTTACATTTTATATGGAGAGAGGGTCTTGCTGAGTTGCTTAGGGCCTCCCTAAATTGCTAAGGCTAGCTTTGAACTTGCAATCCTCCTGCCTCAGCCTCATCATGTTTCACCATGCCCTGCTTGGAATATTTTCTCTTTTTCTAATTATTTTTTAGTTGTAGTTGTGCAATGGTGTAGTGGTGCTGAGGATCGAACCCAGCGCCTCACACATACTAGGTGAACACTCTAGTACCACAACCCCAGCCCCTGGAATATTTTCTTGCATGTGTCTTCGCACTCTTTCAGAATGCCAAATGAGTTGAACTTTTCTTTGAGTGAAAAGTTTGAATCACTACATATAGCTTACATTATATATGTAAGCTTACATTATATATGAACTCTATATAATATATAGTCTTGTTATATATAGCTTGATACTATATATATACATATTTACATACATAATATACATGTATGTGTATATGTGGGTATATATATGAAAATTAAAATAAATATTTAATAAATGTGTTTATGTGGCTGTCTATCTTTCCTGCCTGGACATCAAACCTGGACAAAGAATTTATGAGAGTGGAGAATGAAAAAAGAAGAAGGATGAGAAGCAGGGCCTAGTTCTAACATGACATGTAATTTCTGGGATCCAGATGCACCAAAGTTACACTGTAGTGAGAAAACTGCTTTCCCAAGTGGGTGTGTGAGAACCAGTAGAGGATTTGCACATATGACCTGGTCCAGGGCCTTGGCATCTCAAGACAAGCCCAAACTGCACCCCCTGCAGGTCACATATACCAATTCCTCCATCCCATCTGGCACTGCCCAGCTCTCCTGAGAGGGTGCTCTATCAATACAGCAGGCGGATCTTTCAGATGACCTGGCTCAGGACAATAGGACGAGTAAGTATCTTTATAAGGGTTTGAGCTGGGCTTTGGTTGTCCCTTGTCTCTATTTCTATTCTCCTAAGCACATTTCATTTTAATGTGGCATTTGATTTTGCTTTTATTGGGTTCCTAGAGTCATTATAAATACGGGACCATCAAAATCCCATCTCAAGGGATGAAATCCTCTGTTAATACATGGCAACATTTCCATTCAGGTTTCACTATTACTATAACTTGTTTTGGGGCTTGAATCTCTCATATTCGGTTTCCTCAGCCCACTCTTGATGGCCCCATGGTTTTAGGTCTGTCTTTCCTGGGAAAGCATGATACTGCCTGGAAAAAGCCTCCTCTTCTCTTGCTGCCTACTGTGGGTATTAACTTCTCCTTCATAACTATCCTTCAATTCATTATTTTCTTGTGAATCCAACAGTTATTTAAGATTATTAATCTATTTTTATATTTTTCTTGTGTATGAGGATTGATCTATAAATGGATCACATGTTCATGGATGTGTCCCAGAGATTATCCATACATCAAGTCCTGACCAAATTTATTTGGTAAATGCTCCACAGATTGACATTGGAGGAAAACAGGTTTTTTGAAAATATTTACATAATGATGATCTTATTTATCGTAATGTAAATTGAAATCAGAGGCTATAGACCAAAAGCATTGAGTTTTACCCATGTCAAAAAAATCAAAATAATTAGCAATTCTTAGATTAAACAGGGTAACAGAGCATGTAATGGTTCTGGGAACCATCTCTTTCATGAGAAGATTTGATCCTTTACTGAAGATTTCATAATATCCTCAAGGGTTTACCCTAACAAGAAAGACAAGAACTCATTTCTCCTGAGGATTTAGGTCTCATAGAATGACCAGCAAGTCTGGGCCAAGAGGAAGGGACATCTAAAGGTCAGAAAGATGTCACCTGGGTCTCCCATACTGAATTAATTCCTCTCAATTACCTACAACTAATCCACACCCACCATGTATGGGCAGCTAGTTTTGCTTCTGGAAACACGAATGTAGAAGGTGCTTTTGCTAAAAGTCTCCAGATGCCCTTTAGAAACAAAAAGCAGGATTAAGCTAGGCATTTCCACCTTATTTTTGTAAATATTTCCTTTTTTTACCTTAAACATAAATTTTAAGCATGTTAATCATTTAAGGAAGGTGATCTAAAACTGGTAATCCCTTCAAAGAAAACCAATACTCCTCAAGTTATTGCATAAAAGAGAAAAAGGAGGGTACACATCCAAACTTATTCTATGAGACCAATATCACCCTGATTCCAAAAACCAGGCAGAGACACATCAAAAAAAGAAAACTTCAGAACAATATCTCTAATGAACAAAGATGCAAAAATTCTCAATTAAATTCCGGCAAATTAAATACAGAAACATATTAAAAAGAGTGCACCATGATCAAGTGGGGTTCACTCCAGGGATGCAAAGTTGGATCAACATGCAGAAATCAATAAATATAAAAGATCACATCAATAGAATTAAAGATAAGAATCATACGATCATTGCTGCTGCCTCTGATTCTGCTGCTGCCAGCCTGAGGTCGCCTGGTGGTCTTCTTTCTGGGTGCTGCTGCCATAGAAGAAACCGCTGCCCCAGATGCAACTGAAACCCACCCTGCTGCTGACCCCCAGAGATGGTCTGGTGATGCAGCCCCCACAGCTGCAGCTGCAGTTGCCACTGCAGTCGCTGCTACTGCTGACCCGCTGCCTGCTGCCAACAACCTCCTCAAATACTGCTGCTACCACAGCCTAGAAGATTGCTTTGGGGGAGACTCCAGGTTTGGTTGCACATGGCTACACCCATTTTGTGACACCAGCTACGGCCTGGGGCTCAGGTGTCAGCAGGTTTACCACCACAAGAGCTTCTGCCTGGAGACTCCATCAGGGACCTGTAGGTCCAGTGTGGGGGTGGCTGTGGGTTTGGAGGAGCCTGGGGTCTTCCTGCTGAGAGTGCTGATGGCCCTTGTCTTGCTGCTGCATCTCAGGGTAGCTCCTTTGCATGAGTGTATCCCTGGTGGTCTCCCTGCAAGTAGGAAAAGCATTGAGATTTGGGACTGCAGCATGGCCAAGTCTGAAGTATCTGAAGCCCAGATCAATGGGATAGAGACTGGGTTTGCAAGGGCTAATCTGGGTTTGGTGATACTGAGAGACATCAGAGACAGGGCTGAGAAACTGTTGAACACTGACAGAGACCGTTCAACTTTCCAGCAAGATTTGTTTTATTTTATTTTATTTTTTGATTCACTAATCCCTCTACCATATTTGGAACAGGATGTTTCTTATGCATCCGGGTGTGGAGGACAATGATATATGAATGGTGTTTTGCATTTTTATTGTATTCTTATGTCTTTAATTTTTTTCTTTTTCTTTTGTTTGTATTCTTCCTTTTTCTTGTCTATTTTCTTGGATTTTCTTTCCAACTTTTCTCCAACCAACAGCCAATCTCTGTTGGCTCCTCTTCCACTCCCTGTGAATTTTTACTTCTAGCTTCTCTCTTCCTCCATCGCAAATATTGCATACTGTACTACCTCTGGTCTCTTGTCCACCATTTGAAATTGTAAATCATTTTAACAAATATTCTGCTTTTACTATAGATAGTTATTGAATTCATCATTTTGGTTTAATGCAAGAAAGTGGTAGATGCCTTAGTGGAATTTATTAGGATTAAGGCTATATAGTGTGTGCACTGGGTGTTGTTGATATTGGTCTCATTACTAAAGGCAAAGCACTGGAAACCTTCAGGGACACCATAGGTCTACAGGGTAAAATTTATCTTGCCTTCAATCCATAGTTTTAGATGGCAAAAAAAAAAACAAAAAAAAAAACATGAAAAAAACAAGAGAATAAAGCATCTCAACCAAACCAAGATGCTTCCACAACAGAAGCCACTAATAACACAGTAGAAGAAATGTCCAAGAAGTAGTTCAGATTGTATGTAGTTAAATTCATATGTGAAGTAAAGGATAGTATGAGGAGTGGAATCAAAGAAAAAGATACAGGAAGTGAAAGGCCACTTCAATAAAGAGTTAGAAATGGTGAAAAAAAACAAGCAGAAATTCTCAAAATGAAGGAATCAGTACACCAAATTATAAATTCAATAGAAAGTATTACCAACAGACTAGACCACATGGAAAACAGAACTTCAGACAATGAAAACAAAATATATAATCTTGAAAATAGAGTTGAACATGCAGAGAAGATAATTAAACTCATGAACGGAATGCCAAGAATTATGGGATAACATGAAAAGACCAAATTTAAGAGTTATCAGAATATATGAAGGAGCAGAGATACAAACCAAAGGAATGCACAATTTTTTCAATGCTATAATAGCAGAAAAATTTCCAATTCTAAAGAATGGAATGAAAAATCAAATACAAGAGGCTTACAATACCTCAAATGTACAAAATTTCAGTAGACCCACACCAAGACTCATTATAATGAGAATGACTAACACAAAAATAAAGATAAAATCTTTAAAATCTATGAGAGAAAAAATCAAATTACATATGGGGAAAACCAATTTGGATCTCAACTGATTTCTCAGCCCAACCCTCAAAGCTAGGAGGTCCTGAAATAATATATTTCAAGCTCTGAAAGAAAACATATGCCAACCAAGAATTTTATATCCAGAAAAATTAAGTTTCAGATTTGTAGATGAAATTAAAACATTCCATGAAAAATAAAAATTAACAAAATTCACAACTAGGAAGCCTACACTACAGAGCATTCTCAACAAAATATTCCATGAGGATGAAGTTAAAAAAAAAAGTGAAAATCAGCAAAGGGAAGATTACTCTAAAGGGACATTCAACCAAATGAGAAACTAAGACAAGTTAAAAACCATATATAAATCAACATGACAGGGAATACAAAGCATATCTCAATAATAACCTTTAATATTAACATCTTAAATTCTTAAATCAAAAGACATAGACATATTGTTGGGTCTTGTTTTTTAATCTAATACATAGATTGGATTAAAAACAAGACCCAACAATATTCTGTCTTCAAGAGACTCACCTCATGGACAAAGACATCCACAGGCTGAAGGTGAAAGGATGGGAAAAAATTTATCACTCATATGTATTTTGTAAACAAGCAGGGCTTTCCATTCTTGTTTCAGATAAAGGAGACTTCAAACCAAAGTTAATCAGAAGAGACAAACAAGAACATTTCATACTTCTCAAAGGAAGTATATATAAGCAGGACATAATAATTATAAATATTTATGCCCCAAACAATGGAGCATGTATGTACATGAAAAAAAAAAAAAACTCTTCTCTATGTCAATAGTCAAATAGACCACAATACAATAATACTGGGTAACCTTGACACACCACTCTCACCACTGAACAGATCTTCAAAAAAAAAACTAAATAAGAAAACAATAGAACTAAATAATACAATCAGTAATTTTGATTTAACAGACATGTATAGAATATTTCACCTATCAAAGAGCAAATATACTTTCTTCTCAGCAGCACATAGCTTCTTCTCTAAAATTGACCATATCTTAGGCCACAAAGCAACTCAATAAATATTAAAAAAACAGAGATAGTACCTTGCATTCTATCAGACCACAATGGAAAAAAAATTAAAAATTAATGATAAAATAAAAAAATAAAAGCTACTGTAACAAATGGAGACTAAATAATACACAAGTAAATAATGAATGAATAGTGAAAGAAATCAAGGATGTAATTTCAAAAATTCTTAGAGATAAATGAGAACACTGATACACCATATCAAAATCTCTGGAACACTATAAAGATAGTACTAAAAGGAAAGTTAATTGCATTCAGTGCATTCATTAAAAAAAGTCAACAAATAAATGACCTTACACTACATTACAAAGCCCTAGGAAAAAAAGAACAAATCAACAAGAAAAGCAGTAGAAGACAGGAAATAATTAAAATCAGAGCTGAAATTAATGAAATTGAAACAAAAGGAACAATTGGAAAAAATAACAAAACAAAAAGTTGCTTTTTTGAAAAAATAAATAAAATAAGCACCTGGCCATGCAAGCAAAGGACAAAAGAGAGAAAACTCAAATTACTAAAATACAAGATGAAGAAAGAAATATCACAATGGACATGTCTGAAATACAGATAATTAGAAAATATTTTAAAAATTTATACTCTAATAAAATAGAAAATATTGAAGACATCGACAAATTTCTAGGGACGTATGTCCAAACTGAATTAGGAGGTCATACATGATTAAAACAGATCAAATTCAAGTAAAGAAATAGAAAATGCCATCAAAAACCTACTAACAAAGATGGATTCTCAGCCAAGTTCTACAAGACTTTCAAAGAAGAATTAACACCAATACTCCTCAAAATATTCCATGAAATAGAAAAGGAGGGGACCCTTCTAAACTCATTCTATGAGACTAATATCACCCTGATACCAAAATCAGACAAAGACACATCAAGTAAAGTAAACGTCAGACCAATATCCCTGATGAACATAGATGCAAAAATTATCAGATAAATTCTGGAAAATCACATACAAAAACATATTTTAAAGACAGTGCACCATGATCAAGCAAGATTCATCCCAAGGATGCAGGGTTGGTTCAACATACAGAAATCAATAATCATGATTTATTATATTAATAGCCTTAAAAACAAGAATCATATGACCATCTCAATAGATGCAGAAAAAGCATTTGACAAAATATATCACACCTTCATGTTCAAAAAACTAGGTATAATAAGAGCCTCAACATTGTAGAAGCTATGTATGCTAAACCCCAGGTCAGCATCATTCTAAACGGAGAAAAATTTAAAGCATTTCTGTTAAAAACTGGAACAAGACAAGGATGTCCTCTTTCACCACTTCTATTTAACAACATCCTTGAAACTTTAGTCAGAGCAATTAGACAAAAAAAGAAGAAATTAAAGTGATACAAATAGGTAAAGAAGAACTCAAACTATCACTATTTGCTGATGACATAATTCTATATCTAGAAGATTTTTAAAAATCCACCAGAAACCTTCTAGAACTAATAAATAAATTCAGCAAAGTTGCAGGATATAAAATCAACACCCATAAATCAAACACATTCCTATACATCAGTGATGAATCCACTGAAAGAGAAATTTAGAAAACGATTCCATTCACAATAGCCTCAAAAAAAAAAAAAATACCTGAGAATCAATCTAACAATAGAGGTGAAAGACCTATACAATGAAAACTACAGAACATTAAAGAAAGAAATTGAAGAAAACCTCAGAAGATGGAAAGACTTCTCATGCCCCTGGATGGGCAGAATTAATATTGTCAAAATGGCCATACTACCAAAAGCATCATACAGATTTAATGCAATTCCTATTAAAATCCCAGTGACATTCTTCATAGAAATATAAAAAGCGATCATGAAATTTATTCAGAAAAAAATAAGAGACCCAGAAAGTTAAAGCAATCCTTAGCAAGAAAAGTGAAGCAGGAGGTATCACAATATAGACCTTAAACTATACTTAAGAGCTAAAATAACAAAACAGCATGGTATTGGCACCAAAATAGACTTGTAGACCATGGTACAGAATAAAGGACACAGAGACAAACCCACTTAAATACAGTTAGCTCATACTAGACAAGGCTGCTGAAAACATTCACTGGAGAAAAGATAGCCCATTCAAAAAATGGTGCTGGAAAAATTGGAAATACACACGTAACAAAAGGAAATTAAACCTCTATCTCTCACCCTGCACAAAAAAAATGAATTCAAAGTGGATCAAGGACTTAGGCAACTAGAACAGAGACCCTATGGCTAACAGAAGAAAAAAATAGGCCCAAATCTTCACCATGTTGGCCTAGAATCTGACTTCCTTAACAAGACTTCTAAAGCACAAAAAGTAAAATCAAGAATCAATAAAAGGAATGGATTCAATTTAAAAAGTTTCTTCTCAAAAAGGAAACTATAATGTGAGGAGAGAGCCTACATATTGGGGAAATATCTTTACCACATGCACCTCGGATAAAGCATTAATCTCTAGGATATGTGAAAAACTCAACACCAAAAAAAATTAAGAATAACCCAATCAATAATTAGGCTAAGGAACTGAACAGACACTTCACGGAAGAAGAAATACAACTGATCAACAAATATATTTTAAAAAGTATTTAACATCTCTAGCAATTAGAGAAATGCAAACTAAAACTACTCTAAGATTTCATCTCACTCCTGTCAGAATGGCAATCATCAAGAATACAGGCAACAATAAATCTTGGCGAAGACATGGTGAAAATGTAAACTCATACACTGCTGTTGGGCCTGAAAATTGGTGCAACCACTATGGAAAGTGGTATGTAGATTCCTTAGAAATCTGGGAATGGAACCACCATTTGACCCAGCTATCCTATTCATTTGTTTATATCCAAAGGACTTAAAATCAGCATACTATCATGATGCAGCCACATCAATGTTTTTAGCATATCAATTCATAATAGCAACACTATGGAACCAACCTAGATGTTTCTGTGTAGATAAATGGATAAAGAAAATGTGGTATTTACACTCAATGGAATATTACTAAACTTTAAAAAAGAGTGAAATTATGGCATTTGCCAGTAAATGGTCAGATTTGGAAAAATACCATGCTAAGAAAAATAAGTCAATCCCATAAAACCAAAGGCCAAATGTTTTCTGTGGATGCAGATTCTAATTCACAATAAGATGGGGTGGCACTAGGGAAAAATAGCATTATCTTAGATTAGGTAGAGGGAAGTGATGGGAGGAAAGAGGAGGGGATGTGGGGCTAGGAAATAGTGGAATGAAACAGATATTATTACTATATGTACATATGTGACTACATGACCAATATGATTCTGCAACATATACACTCAGAAAAATGAGAAAATATATTCCATCTATGAAAGATATGTCAAAGTGCATAAGTGCATTCTACTATCATGTATAACCAATTAAAACAAATTTAAAAGTTAATGAAAAGGAAAACGTAATAAAATAAATTAGCACCCACAAATCAATTGCATTCCTATACTCCAATGATGAATCAGCTGGAAGAGAAATTAGGAAACCCATTCCATTCACAATAGCCTCAAAAAATACTTAATAATCAATCTAACAAAAGAGGTGAAATATTTCTACAATAAAAACTACAGAACACTAAAGAAAGAAATTGAGGAAAACCTTAGATGATTGAAAGACCACCCATGATCTTGGGTAGACAAAATTAATACTGTGAAAAATGGCCATAATACCAAAAGCACAATACAGAATTAATGCAATTCCCATTAAAATTTCAATATACACCCCCCAAAAATAAAAATATCTGTCATAAAATTCATTTGGAAAAATAAGAGACCAAGAATAGACAGAGACTATTTTCTTGGTGAGAAAAGTGAAGCAGACCTTAAATTATACACTATAGAGCTACAGTTAAAAAAAATGGCATGGTATTTGCACCAAATCACACATGAAGACCAAAGGAACAGAATAGAAGACACAGAGATAAACCCACATAAATACAGTTACCTCACACTAGACAAGGGTGCCAAATTTATACACTAGAGAAAAGAGATAACCTCGTCAACATGCTGGGAAAACTGTACATCCGTATGTAATGCAATTAAAGGTAACACCTCTCTTTTCACCCTGTACAAAACTAAACTCAAAGGGATCAATGACCTATAAATTAGACCAAAAGCACTGCACATTCTAAAAGAAAATGTAGACCCAACACCTCAACATATTGGCTCAGAAACTGACTTCCTTAACAAGAATCCTAAAGTGAAAAAAATGTTCATATATGAATACATAACCAATGAAACTCCACATCATGTACAACCACAAGAATGGTTTCCAAATTAGAATAAGTCATACTCCATGTATGTACAATATGTCAAAATGCTTTCTTTTGTCATGTGTAATTTAAAAATAAGAAATAAAAAATCAATAAATGGGATAGCATCAAACTAAAAAACTTTCACAGCAAACGAAACAATCAAGATCATGAAGAAAGCCTCCTGAATGGGAGAAAATCTTTGCAACCTGCACTTCAGATGGGGCATTAATTTTTAGGATATTCAAAGAACTTAAGACAAAACACCAGAAAAACAAATAACCTAATCAAAAATGGGCAAAGGAATGGAATAGACTTAAAATAAGAAATAAGAAATATGAATTGTCAACAAATACATGAAAAAAATGTACAATGTCTCCAGCAATTTGAAAAATGTAAATTAAAACTACACTGAGATTCCATCTCACTCCACCCTGAATGGCAATTATCAAGAATATAAGTAACAAGAAATTTGGTGAGAATGTTGGAAAGCGTATGCTCATACATTGTTGGTGGTGCTGAAAATTGATGCAATCATTCTGGAAACAATATTCCTCAAAAAATGAGGCAT
The DNA here is from genome assembly GCF_048772815.1 of Callospermophilus lateralis. Classification (NCBI taxonomy): domain Eukaryota; kingdom Metazoa; phylum Chordata; class Mammalia; order Rodentia; family Sciuridae; genus Callospermophilus; species Callospermophilus lateralis. Next base: position 122,961,249 of record NC_135305.1, on the reverse strand, counting down.
GGAATCACTATTTGACCCAGTTATTCCACTTTTGACATATATACAAAGGATTTGAAATCAGCATACTACAGTGGCACAGCCACATCAATATTTGTAGCTGCACAATTCACAATAGCTAGGCTATGGAGCCAAACTAGGTGCCCTTCAACAGATAAATGGATAAAGAAATTGTGGTGTATATATACACAATGTACTATTTCTCAGCCATAAAGAAAAATGACTTGATGTTCATTTATGGAACATTTTCCATAAATGGATGGAACTGGAGACTATCATGCTAAATAAAATAAGCCAGTCTCAAAAAATGAAAGGCTAAATGTTCTTTCTCATGTGTGGAGGCTAGGCCACCCAAAGAAAGGTTGGGAGGGGAATACAAGTTCATTGAATTAAACAAGGGAAATGAAGGTAAGGGAGGAAACAGAAATAGTAAAGACAGTAGAATGAATCTAATATAATTTTCTTATATGCATATACAAAAATACCTAAGTGAATTCTACTACCATGGGTACTCACAATTTTGGGATACTAATTAGAGTAAGATATATCCCATGCTTGCATAATTTTATCACAATGGATTCTAGTCTCATATGTAACTAAAAAGAATAAGTAAAAATGACCACAAAACTCAAACAATTTCTTGAGCTGAAAATTGAAAATGCTACAGAAGTCATCAAGTGCAGGATGGATCAAACATTAGAAGGAATTAGTAATCTTGAGCACATGCATTTGAAAATGTACTATTGGAGAATAAAAAAAGAAAAACAGAAATGAAGAAAGTTTAAGGAAACTTTGGGGACATATGTAAAGATCAAAAATTCTGATGATGAGGGTTCAAAAGACTTGAAAATGCAAAAACATGATATTCAAGCTTATTAAAACTAATATAGCAGAAAATATCCCATATCTGGAGGACAATACAGATATCTAGGTGGGGAAAGTCAAAAGTCACCATCCAAATTTAACTCAACCAAGTCTACCCCAAGACATTATAATCAAACTCTCACAGGTGAAATATAAAGAGAAAATTCTCCAAGTTTCAAAGAAATAAATAACATATGGGGCGCTGCATGTTGCCTGAACAAACATCTCAGCAGAAACTTTACAATGCAGAAGAGAGTAGTATTAAATTCTCACAGTACTAAAAGAAATAAAATATTGGCCAAAAGTTCTATATGTAGCCAAGCTATTCTTTACAAATGAAGGAGGGATAAAGACATATCCAGATAAACAAAAGTAGAGATAATATGTTTTCCTAAGCCTGTTCCATCAGAAATGCTAAAGTTTTTCAAATGAGTAAGGGAGGAAGTATAACATGCTCTGGCAAGAATAATTCTGCAAACAAAATCAGAAGGTTCTAATATTGTAACCATGACATGTAAACAATTCATAACATTAGTACAGAGACAAAAAACAATTATAATAATAACTGCATTCATATTAGACAATAGGTAATATATAATCTCACAAAATAGAATACCAAAATTTCAAAATATGGAGAAGAATGAAATACAACCAGAGAGCTTTTCATATATATTTCCATATATATCTCTGTGCATGCGTGTGTATATTTATACATATAAACAAATCATATATATATATATATATATATATATATATATATATATATATATATATATTGCTCTTTTGTTAGCTCCAGTTCTTCTCTTTACTATTATGTTAACTTGCATCTATATCAAAATAGCTTGTTATAATCAAAATCTCATTAGTGTATGTTATAATATGAATATTGAAGGATTACTAATTTATAGTCAATAAGATCATGATAGCCATAAACAATAATCTATGTAAACAAATAACCAATAATAATTGAGGAATCAAAATAGACTACACAAATAACTTATTTAAAAACACAAGGAAAGATTGTAAGAAAGGGAAAAAGGAAAGAGCTACAACAAACTAGAAAACAAGTTACATAATGATTGTAGGAATTTTTACCTACCAAATACTACTTTGAATGGAAACAAATTAAATTCTCCAATTAAAATGCATGGAATAAATAGGGCTCAGGAGTACAAAGCCAACCTCAGCAACTTATTGAGACCATAAGCAACTTAGCAGGATCCTGTCTCTAAATAAAATATAAAATGGGGTAGAGATGTAGCTCAGTGGTTAAGTGCCCCTGAGTTCTATCCCTAGCACAAAAAAGAAAAGAAAGGAAAAGAAAAGGAAAAACCCAACACCCCATCCTATTTTGCTTGCAAGAAATTTACTTCACCTCTAAGAAAATGCTGAAAATAAAGGGATGAGCATGATCCATGAAAATGAAATGTAAAAGAAAGCATAAGTAGCCATACTACAACAGACAAAATAAACTTCAAGTCAAAAGCAGGAAGGCCAGTATATACTGATAAAGTAATCAATTCAGCAAGAAGAAATTACAACTGTAAATATATAAGCTCCCAATATCAGAGCACCCAAATATATAAAGCAAGTATCTAGAAATCTAAAGAGAGAGATACACTTCAATACAATACACTCCAATATAATAATACTTGGGAACTTTAGCATCACACTTTTAGTAATAAAAAGATCACCCAAAGAGAAAATCAATGAAGAAACATCAGAGTTATATTGCACCTAGACCAAACAGATCTATTATAGATGTCAACAGAACATTCCAATCAACAGCTATTGAATATTCATTTTCTCCATTCAGGAACATTTTCTAGGATAGATTATAAAATAGGTCATGAAACAAGTCTTAACAAATTTTTAAATTTGAAACTTTATTACATATCTTTTCTGTTCTTGAGGTAGTAAAGCTAGTAATCAGTAACAAGAAAACTTTGGGAACAATACAAATACATAGAAATTAATCGACCAACTCAATAGATCAACCAACAACCAATAGATCAGAAAAAAATGAAGAACATTTTTAAAAATTAATTGAAACAAATTAAGATGTAGACACAGCATAGCATACCATGGGTACACTGACAGCAGTACTAAAAGGAAAATTTAGAGTAACCAATGTCCACATCAAAAAATTAGAAAGACGTCATTAAAAAAAATGTATCAATACAACAAAATAAACTAAAAACATGAATAAATTAACCCAAAATTAGTAAAGGAAGAAAATAATAAAGATCAAAGCAAAAATAAATAAAATTGAGAGTATAAAAGAATACAAAATATCAATGGAACAGAGTCCATTTATTGAAATTATTGACAAAATAGACTAATATCTAGACTAAGAGAAAAGAGAAAACTCAAATTAAATCAGACATGATTGGGGTGCCATTAAAACTGATATCACATAACAAAAGAGATCATTAGAGATTATTATAAAAAATTAGATGCCAACAATTTTGATAATCTAAAAAAAATGGACAAATTGTTCAACATGTATACTTTATCAGGACTGAATCATGAACAAAGAGGAAATCTGAACAGACCAATTAGAGATAACAAGATTGAATCAGTAATAAAAAAAACTCTAATCAAAGAAGAACTCATGAAAAGATGGTTTTACTGCTGAATTCTACCAAAAAACATAAAGAACTAATACCAATTCTCCTGTGTTTTTCTAGTAAACAGAACAAGAAGGAAGTCTTACAACCCATTCTACAAGGTCAGGTTTACCCTGGTACCAAAACCAGATAAGGACACAATTATAAAAACAAAAACTAAGTCAATATCCTTGATAAACATACAAAAATCCTCAACAAGGTATTAGCAAACAAATCTTACAGCACATTATAAAGATTATTCACCACAAACAAGTGAATTTTTTTCCAGAGAAGCAAGGATAGTTCAATATATACAAATAAAAACTTGATTATATCAATAGGATGAAGAAATAAAAATCAGAAAAGGCATTCAGTAAAATTCAGCATCCCTAATGATTACAATCCCTAAAAAAATTGAGAATACAAGGAGCTTACCTCGACCTCTTCTCTGAAGTCCACAGCGCAGGCCACACTGCTGAGGCCACTGCATCCTGAACAGGACCCTGCAAATCAAAATCCACCAGCTGTGACAAGCAGCTCCACTGAGGAGAAGCCCTCAGAATTTGCCACTACAGTAGAAGGCAGCCTGAAGACAAAATTGCTAAGAGGAAAAAGGCAGGCCCAAGATCACCATGGAGAAGTGAAGATGGAGTCCAAGTCCATCTATGAGCAACATATGCGCATCCATATATATTCATCATCTGTTCTCAATAATTGACAACATGTGGGATCACTAGGAAATGCTGCGCTGACGTGGATCTGGGGCGAACAGTCTGGGCCTCTCAGAACACACACCGAGCCCTGTCAGCTGAATTCAAGCTCCCCTTTGCCTGCTTCTCACAGTCAAACTGCTGTAACTCAGCACTAAACAACCCAGCTGAAACAACTGGTCGGCCCTTCTGCATCTAAGGAGGTAAATGCCAACCGAGCCTTCATAGGCAGTGGCCACAGAACTGAAACAGGACTTGGGAGAGCCAGTCAGGACCCACCCGTTGCATTGGTCACCCGGCAAAGGGAAACGAACTGTCGCCATTTGCATGGGATACCACCATGGCAGAGAACTAACGTCACCAGAATGCGGTGGAGGAGATAACTTCATTGAAACTAGCAGCGACAGTGACTTCTTCCCTTCCCTTCTAATACCTTTCCTCCCAAGCACCAAAAAAATTTATAGGAGTAAGCAGTAACTCAGCAGTCAAACAGAACAAGAAGTAACATGAGCAGCATGAAAAAGCAAGGAAGAAAAGGAGTACAAACAATGAAGGACAGCCTAAATATTCAGGAGGATCTAGAGTCATCAGAAAAATGGTCATATAAAGAACTCAAGGAATACCTTAGACAGATGGAATGGAACCTTAAAGAGGATATAAGACAGCAAATTCAAACAGTGAAAGAACACATTGAAATTGAATTACATAAACAGATAAAAGAAGAAGTTAAGCATCTTTATCAGGAGATAGAGACTATAAAAAATGAAACAATAATTCTAGAAATGAAGGAAACTATAAACCAAATTAAAAACTCAATTGAGAGTATCACTAATAGAGTGGAGCAAGTAGAAGCCAGAACGTCAGATAATGAAGACAAAATATATCATCTTGAAAAGAGTCTAGCCAACTCAGAAAGGCTGGTAAAAAATCATGAGAAAAACATCCAAGAGATATGGGATAACATAAAAAAACCAAACTTAAGAGTCATCAGGATAGAAGAAGGTATAGAGATTCAAACCAAGGGAATGAGTAACCTACTGAATGAAATAATTACACAAAACTTTCCAGAAATAAAAAAGGAAACGGATATACAAATTGTAGATGCATACAGGACACTGAGCAATCAAAATCACAGTAGACCAATGCCAATATACAGAACAAAGAGAAAATATTAAAAGCTACAAGAGAAAGGAGGCAGATTACATTCAGGGGTAAACCAATAAGGTTAACAACAGATTTTTCATCACAGACACTGAAAGTGAGAAGATCCTGGAACAACGTATTTCAAACACTGAAAGACAATGGATGCCAACCAAGAATTCTGTATTCAGCAAAATTAAGCTTCAGGTACGACAACAAAATAAAAATCTTTCATGATAAACAAAAGGTAGAAGACTTTGCAACCAGAAAACCCGCATTCAAAGCATCTTGAGCAAAACAATACATGAGGAAGAAATGAAAAACAATAACCAAAACCATCAATGGGAAGTGCCTCAGTAAAGACAGAGGGTGGGGGGAAAGCTAATCATGGAGAAACAAACTAAATTTTAAAAAAAGATAAATAATCAAACATGGCTGAAAGTACAAACCATATATCAATAGTAACTCTAAACGTTAATGGCTTAAACGCTCCAATAAAGCAACATAGGCTGGTAACATGGATTAAAAAAAAAATCCAAAAATATGCTGTCTCCAGGAGACACATCTGATTGGAAAAGACATACACAGGCTGAAGTTGAAAGGTTGGGAAAAAATATACCACACACACGTTCCTCATAAGCAAGCAGGGGTGGCCATCCTCATATCGAATAAAATCGACTTCAAGTTAATCAAAAGGGATAAGGAAGGACATTATATACTGTTAAAAAGTACCATTCACCAACAAGACATAACAATTATCAATATTTATGCACCAAATAATGGTGCTGCAATGTTCATAAAACAAATTCTCCTCAATTTCAAGAATCAAATAGACCACAAAACAATAATTATGGGTGAATTCAACACACCTCTCTCACCATTGGACAGATCCTCCAAACAAAAGTAGAATAAAGAAATTATAGAACTCAATATCACAATCAATAACCTAGACTTAACTGACACATATAGAATATATGAACCATCATCAAGTGGATATACTTTTTTCTCAGCAGCACATGGATCCTTCTAAAAAATAGACCATATATTATGCCATAGGGCAACCCTCAGTAAATATAAAGGGGTGGAGATAATACCATGTATTTTATCTGATCATAATGAAATGAAACTGGAAATCAATGATAAAAGAAGGAAGGAAAAATCCTACATCACATGGAAAATGAACAATATGTTACTGAATAATCAATGGGTTACAGAAGACATAAAAGAGGAAATCAAAAAATTCTTAGAGATAAATGAAAATACAGACACAACATATCAGAATCTATGGGACACAATGAAAGCTGTTTTAACAGGGAAATTTATCGCCTGGAGGTCATTCCTCAAAAAAAAGAAAAAAACTAAATGAGCTCACACTTCATCTCAAAGCCCTAGAAAAGGAAGAGCAAAACAACAACAAATGTAGCAGAAGGCAAGAAATAATTAAAATCAGAGCGAAAATCAAAGAAATTGAAACAAAAGAAATGATTGAAAAAATTAACAAAACTAAAAGTTGGTTCTTTGAAAAAATAAATAAGATCAACAGACCCTTAACCATGCTAACGAAGAGAAGAAGAGAGAGAACTCAAATTACTAACATACGGGATGAAAAAGGCAATATCACAACAGATGCTACAGAAATACAGAAGACAATTAGAAATTATTTTGAAAACCTATATTCCAATAAAATAAAGATAGTGAAGACATCGATACATTTCTTAAGTCATTTGATTTGCCCAGACTGAGTCAGGAGGATCCACACAATTTGAACAGACCAATATCAATGGATAAAATAGAAGAAGCAATCAAAAGACTACCAACTAAGAAAAGCCCAGGACCGGATGGGTATACAGCAGAGTTTTACAAAACCTTTAAAGAAGAATTAATACCAATACGTTTCAAGTTATTTCAGGAAATAGAAAAAGAGGGAGCTCTACCAAATTCATTCTATGAGGCCAACATCACCCTGATTCCGAAACCAGACAAAGACACCTCAAAGAAAGAAAACTATGAACCAATATCTCTAATGAACCTAGATGCAAAAATCCTCAATAAAATTCTGGCGAATCAGACACAAAAACACATCAAAAAAAATTGTGCACCATGATCAAGTAGGATTCATCCCTGGGATGCAAGGATGGTTCAATATATGGAAATCAATAAATGTTATTCACCACATCAATAGACTTAAAGATAAGAACCATATGATCATCTCGATAGACGAAGAAAAAGCATTCAACAATGTACAGCATCCCTTTATGTTCAAAACATTAGAAAAACTAGGGATAACAGGAACTTACCTCAACATTGTAAAAGCTATCTATGTTAAACCTCAGGCTAGCATCATTCTGAATGGAGAAAAATTGAAGGCATTCCCTCTAAAATCTGGAACAAGACAGGGATGCCCTCTATTACCACTTCTATTCAGTATAGTTCTCAAAACACTGGCCAGAGCAATTAGAAAGATGAAAGAAATTAAAGGCATAAAAATAGGAAAAGAAGAACTTAAATTATCACTATTTGTGGATGATATGATTCTATACCTAGAAGACCCAAAAGGGTCTACAAAAAAACTACTAGAACTAATAAATGAATTCAGCAAAGTGGAAGGATATAAAATCAACACGCATAAATCAAAGGCATTTCTGTATATCAGCAACAAAACTTCTGAAACGGAAATGAGGAAAAACACTCCATTCACAATATCCTCAAAAAAAATAAAATACTTGGGAATCAACCTAACAAAAGAGGTGAAAGATTTATACAATGAAAACTACAGAACCCTGAAGAGAGAAGTAGAAAAAGATTTTAGAAGATGGAAAAATATACCCTGTTCATGGATAGGCAGAACTAACATCATCAAAATGGTGATATTACCCAAAGTTCTCTATAGGTTTAATGCAATGCCAATCAAAATCCCAATGGCATTTCTTGTAGAAGTAGATAAAGCAATCATGAAATTCATATGGAAAAATAAAAGACCCAGAATAGCAAAAGCAATTCTAAGCAGGAAATGTGAATCAGGCGGTATAGCAATACCAGTTTTCAAACTATAATTCAGAGCAATAGTAACAAAAACAGCATGGTACTGGTACCAAAACAGGCGGGTGGATCAATGGTAAAGAATAGAGGACACAGAGACTAATCCACAAAGTTACAACTATCTTATATTTGATAAAGGGGCTAAAAGCATGCAATGGAGGAAGGATAGCATCTTCAACAAATGGTGTTGGGAAAACTGGAAATCCATATGCAACAAAATGAAACTGAATCCCCTCCTCTCACCATGCACAAAAGTTAACTCAAAATGGATCAAAGAGCTTGATATCAAATCAGAGACTCTGCGTCTGATAGAAGAAAAAGTTGGCTCCAATCTACATATTGTGGGGTTGGGCTCCAAATTCCTTAATAGGACACCCATAGCACAAGAGTTAATAACAAGGATCAACAAATGGGACTTTCTCAAACTAAAAAGTTTTTTCTCAGCAAAAGAAACAATAAGAGAGGTAAATAGGGAGCCTACATCCTGGGAACAAATTTTTACTCCTCACACTTCAGATAGAGCCCTAATATCCAGAGTATACAAAGAACTCAAAAAATTAGACAATAAGTTAACAAATAACCCAATCAACAAATGGGCCAAGGATCTGAACAGACACTTCTCAGAGGAGGACATACAATCAGTCAACAAGTACATGAAAAAATGCTCACCATCTCTAGCAGTCAGAGAAATGCAAATCAAAACCACCCTAAGATACCATCTCACTCCAGTAAGATTGGCAGCCATTATGAAGTCAAACAACAACAAGTGCTGGCGAGGATGTGGGGAAAAGGGTACTCTTGTACATTGCTGGTGGGACTGCAAATTGGTGCGGCCAATTTGGAAAGCAGTATGGAGATTCCTGGGAAAGCTGGGAATGCAACCACCATTTGACCCAGCTATTGCCCTTCTTGGACTATTCCCTGAAGACCTTAAAAGAGCATACTACAGAGATACTGCCACATCGATGTTCATAGCAGCACAATTCACAATTGCTAGACTGTGGAACCAACCCAGATGCCCTTCAATAGATGAATGGATAAAAAAATGTGGCATTTATACACCATGGAGTATTACGCAGCACTAAAAAATGACAAAATCATGGAATTTGCAGGGAAATGGATGGCACTAGAGCAAATTATGCTAAGTGAAGCTAGCCAATCCCTAAAAAACAAATACCAAATGTCTTCTTTGATATAATGAGAGCAACTAAGAACAGAGCAGGGAGGAAGAGCAGGAGGATAAGATTAACATTAAACAGAGACATGAGGTGGGAGGGAAAGGGAGAGAAAAGGGAAATTGCATGAAAATGGAAGGAGACCCTCATTGTTATACAAAATTACATATAAGAAGTTGTGAGAGGAATGGGAAAATAAACAAGGAGAGAAATGAATTACAGTAGATGGGGTAGAGAGAGAAGATGGGAGAGGAGGGGACGGGAGGGGGATAGTAGAGGATAGGAAAGGTAGCAGAATACAACAGTCACTAATATGGCATTATGTAAAAATGTGGATGTGTAACCGATGTGATTCTGCAATCTGTATTTGGGGTAAAAATGGGAGTTCATAACCCACTTGAATCTAATGTATGAAATATGATATGTCAAGAGCTCTGTAATGTTTTGAACAACCAATAAAAAAAGAAAAGAAAAAACATAAAAATAAATAAATAAATAAAAGACTATATAGACAAAAAAAAATTACTGAAAATTCTGAACCTGCTTGGAATGCCTGCCCGTGCCTTGAACTCACCCATGCCTGGCTCTCTGACCAGATAGCAGCCCTCTCTAAATCTTTTGTGATGTCTCACAAATCTTGGCCTTCCCTGGCCAGATAACGCCCCTCTCTGAGGCTCTAATGACCTTCATAAATTCTGATGTTGAGGCCAGCAAAAATGTAAACTACCATAAGTGTTATGCTCCTCTGAGTTTTGTTATCTGTAACCCCCCTTTGTGTAACTTTCTGAGCTATAAAGCTGGGCTGCAGGAAAGCTGCAGTGGCTGTCTTATTCCCGTGGTTTGGGGTGGGAGAGGCAGCCCAGCCAGTCGAAAGAATAAGCTTGCTTTAATGAAAAAAAAAAAGGGAGCATACCTCAAAGATAATATAAGCCATTTATAATAAACTAACAACTAACATTATGCTACTGAGGAAAAGATAAAAATTTTCTAAGATCTGAAATAAGATAAAGATATCCACTTCAACCACTTTTATTCAACGTAAGGCTGAAAATCCTAGCCAGAGAAATTGGGCAAGAAAAATAAATGAAGGACATCTAAGCTGGAAAAGAAGTTTAGTTGTAACTGCTTGCAGATGACATGAATAAATATATATATACCAAAAGCTACTAGAATAAATGAATTCAGTAAAGATGCAGGATACCAAATCAAAATAAAACATCAATAGTATTCCTATATGCCAATAACAAATTAGCTGAAATGGATCAAGAAATCATTATCATTTCTAAAAGCTACAAAAATTTAATACACAGGCACAAATTAAAGAGAGTTCTACAATAAAAAATATATATAATACTGATGAAAGAAGTTTAAAAGAATACAAAAAGTGGAAAGACATTTCATGTTCTTGGACCCAAAAAATTGATATTGTTAAAATTTTCATACTATCCAAAGCCATTTATAAATCCAATGCAATCCCTATCAAAATACCAATAGCATACTTCATAAAACTAGAACGAAAACAATTTTAAATCTTATGTGTAACCACAAAAAACTCAAAGAGCCAGCACCCTTTTGAAAAGAGATAAATACAGGAAGCATTACACTATTTAACTTTGAAACACATTGCAAAGTTGTATTAATCAAAACCACATATTATTGACATAAAGAAAGCCATATAAACCAAAGTAACCCAATAGTGAAGAGAGAAATAAACCTATACATCTACAGCCAATTGATTTTTTGACAGGGCTAATAAGAATACACATTGGAGAAAATAGTCTTTTTTTCATTTTATTTATTTATTTTTATTTGTTCTGATTAGTTATACATGACAGCAGAATGCATTTTGATCCATTGTACACAAATGGAGCACAATTTTTCATTTCTCTGGTTGTACATGATATAGAGTAACAACCATATGTACAGTCATACATGTACTTAGAGTAATGATGTCCATCTCACTCACAATCTTTCCTGCCCCCATGGCCCCTCCCTCCTTTTACTCCCTCCCCTTTGCCCAAAGTTCTTCTAGTCTTCCAACAACCCATTCTATTATGGATCAACATATACTTATCAGAGAGAACATTCAGCCTTTGATGTTTGGGGATTGGATTACTTTGCTTAGCATATTATCCAACTCCATCCATTTACCTGCAAATGCCATAATTTTGTTCTCTTTTATTGCTGAGTAATATTTTGTTGTGTATATATACCACAGTTTCTTTATTCATTCGTCTATTGAAGGGCATCTAGGTTGGTTTCAAAGTTTAGCTATTGTGAATTGAGCTGCTATAAACATTAATGTGGTTGTGTCACAATAGTATGCTTCTTTTAAGTCCTTTGGGTATAGAGTGGGATAGCTGGGTCATATGGTGGTTCCATTCCAAGTTTTCTAAGGAATCTCCATACTGCTTTCCAGATTGGTTGCACCAATTTGCAGTGTCACCAACAATGTATGAGTGAATCTTTTTCCCCACATCCTCACCAACACTTATTATTGCTTGTATTTTTAATATCTGCCATTATGACTAGAGTGAGATAAAATCTTAGAGTAGTTTTGATTTGCATTTCTTTAGTTACTAGAGAAGTTGTCTTCATCATGTTGGATTAGGTCCTGACTTCCTTAACAGGACACCTAAAGTGCAAGAAATAAAATCAAGAATTAAAAAATGGGATAGATTCAAACTGAAAAGCTTCTTCTCGGCAAAGGAAACAATGTGAAGAGAGAGCCCACAGAGTGAGAGAACATCTTTACTACACTCACATCAGATAGAACACTAACTTCCAGGATATATAAAAAACTCAAAAACTTAACACCAAAAAGAATAAATAACACAATCAATAAATGACCTAAATAACTTAACAGACACTTCTCAGAAGAAATATAATAAATCAACAAATATATGAAAAAGACAGTCTTTTCAATATATGATATTACAAAAACTGGATATACACATGAAGAATGAAATTAAACCTCTCTCTTCACCAGCTACAAAGATCAATTCAAAATGGATTAAAGATTGAACTATAAGACGTGAAAGGGTGAAACTACTAGAAAAAAAAAACATACAGGAAATGTTTCAGGATTTTCAGAAGAGAATGGACATTCTGGACAAGACACCCAAAACACAAGAAATGAAAACAAAAATAGAAAAGTTGGATTACATCAAACTAAAATTAGTGAAAGAAACAATCAAAAGATTGCAAAGACAACCCACAGAATGAGAGTAAAATTAGTAATGCACACATCTGATAAGTGATTGGTATATAGAATACATAAGAAACCAGGAACTAAAATATGTTTTTAAAATGAATAATAAATCTAAACAAACATTTCTGAAAAGAAGATATATAACTGACCAACAGGTCCATGAAAAAAATGTTCAGCATCACTAATTATCAAAAAATGCTAATAAGAAAATACCATGAGCTATTATCTCACCTCAGAAAGAATGGTTATTATTTTTAAAAAAGTTAACAAGCACTGATAAAGATGCACACTGTTGATGGGGATGTAAATTAGTATAGTCACTATGCTACTATGGAAAATAATATGGAGGCACCATAAAAATATTAAAAATAGAACCACCAATGATATGATCCACCAATCCACTACTAGGCATATATCTAAAAGAAATGAAATCAGTGTATAGAAGAGACATCTGCTCTCCCATGTCCATGTAGTAATTCACACTAGCCAAGAAATGGAAACAACTTAAGTGTCCATCATCTGATAAATCAATAAAGAAAATGTGGTACACATACATAATGGAATATTATTTAACATTAACAAGTAATCAAATCTTGTCATTTATAACAACATGGATGAAATGGAAGATCATTATGTTAAGTGAAATTAGTCAAGCACAGAAAGACATGCACCACATGATCTCACACATGTGAAACTGAACAAGTTTTCTAATAGAAGCTAAGCATAGATTGGTGGTTACAAAAGCTAGGAAAAGTGAGGGATGGGTAAAGGGGAAAAGTCGATCCATCAGTACTAAGTTATAGTTGGATAGGAGCAAGAAGCTCTGGTATACCATTACACAGTATAGTGACAATATAATAATTACAATGCAAAAATCAAGAAGAAAGAATTTTTAAGGGTTTCACCATAAAGAACTGACAAATGCTTAAGGACATAAATATGTTAAAGCTGATTTAATCATTATGCAAAACACACATGAATGGAAAATTATGAGTTACACATTAATCTATACCATTTCATATTTTGGCATGTCACTTAATAATTAAGAAATTTTTTTTAAAAACCTCCCTTTGTATCTGAGTCTTTGGAATTGGAATGTGGGGAAGAACAGGAATTATAGAAGAAATAGGAAAAAGAAATGAAAACAAAAATAGAAAAATTGGATTACAACAAACTACAAATAGTGAAAGAAACAATCAAAAGAGCATTTAGTTCTAGAATAAGCTGATATAGCAGCAACAATGAGCGTAGCAGCTGAATCTGGGCCATACACTGTAATGCGTTCATATAAAAGGTTTCTTTTAATCCTCCCACAACCTATGATGTAAAGAGCGTTCTGATCCCCCTTCCATATATGAGATCTAAGGCAATAGCATTGTTGTATTTGGGAGGTGAACTGGTGTTACCCAAGAGAGGACGCTTCTGGGATCATCATCTCTCTTGGCCTGAACATGGCCATCCACTGAGGATGTGTAGACCCAGAACTGAGGAATGTCTGTAAGGCTCTGCTTGTGAAACTCTGAGAGACCACCCAGTGCTGGGGAAATGAAAGCATCTGTTCTTAGTAGAGCAGAACAGAAGGGAGGTTTTTGTCTCACTTCCACATAAGTTTGGGGCAATATGGAAGCCTTTGAGTTGCATGACATGTACTACAGTAATAGCTTCATCCTCAGGCTACAGACCAGAGGTGAGCAAAAGCCCTGCATTGGTCAAGCACTATTGGTTCATGGAATTGCCTGACAACCCCAGAGCACTGGAGCTTATCTAAATTTTATTGGAATATAAGAAGGCTCCATGGAGAAAGTTCTCTGTATTCTGCTAGTACAAAGGATCCAGAAGTCACCAACACTGAAACCACTGCTCAGGGTTCAGGTAAATCTCACAGATGTTCCAGAGATGGAGTGATGGATGTTGGCTGAGTCAGCACAGGCTGAGAGTGAGAATCTCAAAATGCAGATACCTATGGGATAGGAACTAGGATAAAGAATGGGAGTTCTGAGCCACAAGGATCAACACAGATTAGGGAACTAAACTACTGTGTCTCTTAGTCACATTTTTACCTGTACAGTAAGTGAGAAACATGAGTAGGACAGAAGTCTCCTCCACCCCATACATCAGCTGATGTCTGACCTTGGTTCTTCAAACAAATGAGAGTGATGAGTAAGACGCATAATTTGACCCAGGTGTCATCTGGTGGGATCTTGCACATAAATTTCCAGCCCAGGAAGCATAGTGCTACTTTGTCACCATCAGCAAACTCAGGCACTGACACCTAAGACCTGGGGATTTGGGGAGATATCACAGTAGTGGCAGCCTGCTGGAAAAACCTGGACAAGATCCACAAAACCCCTAGTGTTTATGGGACAACATTTAATCCCTTGGTGGAAATAATGTGAATGGTTTGGGCCTGATAACCTATTAACTGTCATTCTAAAAATATCTGCAGATCATAACATATAGTGTCCCATGGTAACTGATATTAATAACCATCCTTTCAATTGATGGATCTCTGTATTGTTAAATAAAAGAGATGTGAAAAGAGGACCACTATCCAGCATGAGGGGGCTGCAGAGAGGTGAGAATTCAGAGGACTCTGGGAGTCAAGATCTGAGAAATCCTTGCACAGAGACCAGAGCAGGAGTCACCTGTGAACTGGCTCTGAATGAAGAGTAGGAAACACCTGGGGGACAAACAAAGCAATCAGTGTTTCCAGAAGAGGTACATGTTCTTATAACATATATGAGAATGTGTACATATTCAGAATCATCAAATAGCAGGGGACGTTGGGAAGGTTAAACATTCTCAGAATCAGGGCACTCCTTCCTGAGCATTTTTGTTTTCATGTAAAGAGCTGATTCTTGTTCCTGCTTCTTCTGCTACTAAAAATGTTGCCCCTAAAATCTCAAACACTGTAGATGATGAGTCAGCACAGCATTTGCACGGGACCCTAAAAGGTAACTATGATTTCTGTTTCTCGTGGTACTTAGAAAATTCTTTCCATTTATTTCAGAAATATCATAGAAAGATTAAAACAAGCCAGAAGTGTGCCAAGCATGAGGGATGTGAAAAGTAAAATCATGGAAGGCCACTTTGGGTGAAGTAAGGTGTAGAGAGAATGGGAGGGTTGGTGTCCCCAGCAATAGCACCAGGCTTGCTCAATTGATACACAAATTTATATTTATTCAGTTCATCTTAGTCCCCTGCACATCCATGAAGGGGAAAATCACTAATACCTTGGAGTTATAATTTTGTAAATTCCTGGGATCTCTCTTCCTTCATCTTTTCAGCTTAAAGAAAGTGATTAATGCCATTTTCACTGAAGAGCAACTCCTTCCTTCACATACTTCCATATACTTTCTCTCTTCATGAAGTAGTTCAAAATATGAGCTCATTTTCTGAAATATAGTATGCAAACCTACTGAAATAGAACCTGAATTTTTACATCTTATTTCCATTGGATAACCCTATTGTTACACCAACATCCTATATTTTCTTGAAGGGTCATAAGTTCCCACATGTTCTCTTTACCATTCAAATAAATGGGGAAGATGATTGCCTACATGGATCTTTACCTCTGATAAAGAATGTTCAGGGAACAACAAAGACAATAGAGAGAAATAGTTCCCTGGCTTCAAGAAATTCAATTTTGAAATATTAAGGTTTGGAAGAGGCCCATGTGATTTTATTAATTTATAGTGCAAGATTTACCCCAGAAAGCTTAATGAGTCATAGAAACGTGCAGAATCCCTGTGGCAAATTTAAAATAAAGAACTGAATTATGGCTTAGTCCAGTAGGAAAACCACTGGAATCATGAGAGTCCTCTGTGGTCTCATCACATTTCACTAATAACATATCAAGACCTCACCCCTTTACCTGCAAAGCCCACCAGTGCATACTGCCTTACCTACATTGCCACTTCCCTTTCATGTTTATTCCATGTCTACTTACCTCAGATTGCTCTAAAATTTAGCAACTAAAAACAATAGTTCACTCACACAGTTTCTGTGAGTCAGGAAATAGGAGTTTTGCAAAGGGTTCAGGCTTAGTTTTGTTCATGACATTACAGTCAAAAGCTTGGCATTATTCACATGCAAACTTTACTGGGGTTGGAGGAAGAACTTCCAAATTGACTGAGTCACAAGGCTGGTGGCAGGAGACTTCATTTCCCTGACACTTAAAACTCTGCTTCTAGAGAGTTTCATAGTGTGACAACAGGCTTTGTGCCAGCATGACTGAGGAGAAAGCGAGGGTCAGGCAGCGTGCAATGGACATCACAAATGTTTAATGATCTAGCATCATCTGTCACACTGAAGCATTCCCTCAACATCCCAGATCTATACAGAGGACAGTATGATTTGGCAAGTTCACCCTCACAAAGGAGGCCTAGAATCTAGTTTAGCCCAACAAAGAGACAAATGGAAGGCAATGGAAGATGAGTTACCTCTGGAATCTCCCAGGAAAAGAAAATAAACAAAAAATTGTCAGAATGACCACAGAATATCTTAATAATATTCCAAATATCAAGGCCTTGTTCATTTTGCTTGAGTTCACCCCCCAATTTCTCTCCTTTTGCATAGATTTTACTAATTAGAAGAAACTGGATCAACCTTCCCCACTTAGTTTGGAAAACTCCTAAGCTAAATGTTCCTCATTCAAAGTTTCTGTTTTCCCCATTATTGTAGGAAAAGAAATTCAGTCACACTTTTTGCCACTACATAAAAAGATTCCCCTTTTTTCTAGTTACTCAATTCTTTCTGAGCCTTCACTCGGACTCTTTACCATGCATTTCTACTAATAGCATATTCAAAATGATGTAGACTATTTCTATCATACTCCTCAATATTTTTTCAGGCTCTACATATTACCTAACCCCAAAATTAGTTCAATTTTTGGATACTTGTTTCAGTAGCAAATAAAATATCTAGTTCTGTTTTTATCATGATAAATAATTATAAACTGAATGACTTAGTGTGTGTGTGTGTGTGTGTGTGTATACACACACATATATAAACATATATATAAAATGTATATTCTATTCTCCAATAACAAAATTAAATGTGCAATGCAATTGAAAAACAGGAGCAAATTAATATTTACAAATATATTTGAGAAAATGTCAATGAGTTACAAGTATATGAGATTAAATATATGATTAGACAGAGAAGATAATGCTGGAGGTTTGGAAATCAATATAATACCTATTTTAACATATGTTTATCAAAAACATAATATCAAAAACATAAATTCTCCAACATCAAATAAGTGCTTTAAATATCTATATTCTGGCATTATGCTTTATGTAAAATAATATTATTATTCAATTTATGCATTCAAAACATGGTGAGAGTGAACTTCATGTGAACAATGTCCTTCTGTCTCAGGACCACAACTCACTCATTGAACAAAAGGTTAGCACTGCGGTCACTGAGTTACCAAGTATTTCAACAATGATTAATTCATTTGATATGATTTATTCCATCATTGATGTAATCTACTTTTCTCTCCCTTGCAAGTCGTATTTTGATCTTAAATTTCACTAAATAACACACATCATCAAGTTTTGATAGCAAGATGGAGCTTATAATTTGGTACTTATAGGGATTCAAGCTTTACTGCCCCCACAAGCTTTAACAGAGATGTAAAACATTTATCTGGAGTGGGCATCAAAATTGAGGAAAAACCTTTGACTAATCCCTAAACTCTCTTTAATTCTGTAAACTAATAAATATCAAAATTTGTCATTTTCAACCACCACAGCCACATATTTTTGACATTTTTGTTTCCCATGCCCATCTTCACAATAGAGTTTTAATTCTTAGTATTACCTTTCCCGGAACAGAATGGGCAAGGCCTGGTGCTATTACAATGCTATTGGATTTGAGGATGAGTTTAGGAGATACAATCTATATACCTTAGACAGTAGGCAAGGATCCTACTTCTTGAGGATCCTACTTCCTGAGGATTCACTATCAAACACATAAAGGAGGTCCTGTATTTTGCCATTATGCTTTATGTAAAATAATATTATTATCCAATTTATGCATTCAAAACATGGTGAGAGTGAACTTCATGTGAACAATGTCCTTCTGTCTCAGGACCACAACTCACTCATTGAACAAAAGGTTAGCACTGCAGTCACTGAGTAAGATTAGCACTGTGGTCACTGGGTAAGGACCACAGGTCTACTCCCTGGAAGAAAATGGCACTTCAGGTTCACATGTAGGCTTGCAGCAAAAATTTATCTCAAGATTAAGTCTATAGTATAAATGTCTTATTTTTTAATTGCTTTTATTTTTTAAATACATGGCAGCAGAATGCATCACAATTCTTATTCACATCTGGAACACAATTTTTCATATCTCTGTTTGTACATAAAGTATGTTCACACCAATTCATGTCTTCGTACATGTACTTTGGATAATAATGTCCATCGCATTCCACCATCATTGCTAACCCCCTGCCCCCTCCCTTCCCCTCCTACCCCTCTGCCCTATCTAGAGTTTGTCTATTCCTCCCATGCTCCCTCTCCCTGCCCCACTATGAGTCAGTCACCTTATATCAGAGAAAACATTCGGCATTTGTTTTTTGGGGATTGGCAAACTTCACTTAGCATTATCTTCTACAAGATAATGATAAGATACCATCTCACTCCAGTCAGAATGGCAGCTATTATGAAGACCAACAACAATAAGTGTTGGCAAAGATGTGGGGGAAAAGTCACACCCATACATTGCTGGTGGGGTTGCAAATTGGTGCAGCCAATATGGAAAGCAGTATGGAGATTCCTTGTAAATCTGGGAATGGAACCACTATTTGACCCAGATATCCCTCTCCATGGTCTATACCCAAAGGACTTAAAGATAGAATACTACAGGGACACAGTCACATCAATGTTTATAGCAGCACAATTCATAATAGCTAAATGTGAAACCAACCTAGATGCCCTTTAGAAAATGAATGGATTTGAAAAAAAAAAATGTGGCATATATACCCAATGGAATATTACTCAGCAATAAAAGAGAATAAAATCATGGTATTTGCAGTATAAATGTATTAGATTAAGCAAAATAATTTTTGTCTGTATACTTATTTGGCAAAAAAAAAAAATACTAGAAGGAAATTTGTGATTTAGAAGGGGTTTGTATATATAACAGTACAGATGCATTTAAGATTCTTCTTGATGCATTCCGTGTTGCCCGGCTGAGACTAGACACATTTAAACATCAATAAAGTATGAATCACAGTTCCAACACTCTTGGGTTTTTTATCTACTTCCCCAACTCTATATTACTGTACACAGCTGTTCCCAGGATGGCAGGTCCTGGGATGATGAAATATTGCAGATGAGGACTCTGGAGAGGAAGGAGATTCCTGGCAAGTTATGGATATGATGAGGAGAAATTTAAGGAGAAATAAAAAAAGAGGATGAATTTGAAATAAGTTCAGAAGATAACCCATAAGTGACTCTCTAGTGTAAGCAAGTATGAATAAAGAATGGATATATGAACAAAATGTAAAGAAAGTGCACACTAGTATATTTGATAGAATACACCTACCTGCCCTAGTGAATCAGGCATATCTATGTGTCTTCCTTTGGACAGTGAAATGATTAACTGAAACATTTTTCAATTTTGTCTTTTAGTGTTTGGGGTTGAGAACAATCTGCTCTTGCAATTCTATTATGTTCCATGTTTCTTGAGTCTCTTTCTTTCTTTTTCCATCTGTTTGTAGGAAGAAAAGCAATTCCTCCTAAACTTCTCTCTTTAGTATTTTGTAAAGAAATCCATGCTTTTAATCAGTTTTCCAGCATCTTAGTTATCTGCTCATTATGTTTCATCTCCCATGTTTTATGGATAATATCCAATATTTGCCAAGGAATATTATTATTTTCCAGAAATGGAAAACAATTTTTGCAGTCTCCATAAGCAGTTTACTCAATGTGCACTAAATGGCACCCAAGTGAATTTTATGGGGTTTTTTTTTGATACTATGACTCTCCCACTCCCAATTTCAGTTTTAATTCCCACTAATATTCAGGATAGGTTTAGGAGGATCTAATCCTATCCTTCACTATGATTTTTGGTGCATTTCATCTTCATTTCAGGATGTAGGCTAGCAGAAAAAAATCTGAGAATTCTGCTGATCTCATTACAGAAAATAAGAC
Organism: Callospermophilus lateralis; assembly: GCF_048772815.1. Taxonomy (NCBI): domain Eukaryota; kingdom Metazoa; phylum Chordata; class Mammalia; order Rodentia; family Sciuridae; genus Callospermophilus; species Callospermophilus lateralis. Next base: position 122,940,339 of record NC_135305.1, on the reverse strand, counting down.
CCAAGTACAGATGCACATGCCTGAAATCCCAGTTACATGGGACACTGATATAGGAAGATCGCGATTTCAAGGCCAGCCTGCATAATTTAATGACACTCTGTCTAAAACAACAAAAAATAAAAAGAGCTAGAGGTATAATTTAATGGTAGAGTGCCTCCAGGATCAATCCCAAATATAAGAGATTGAGAGAAAGAGAGAGAGAACAAGAGAATTTAGCAAAGCACAAGCTAGTTTTTTATCTGTTACTTACAAATTACACTTTTAGCTTCTGCTCATTCATTGGCAACAGCGAGAAATTCAGTAGGGTGAATTCAGTAGGGTGGAGTGGTTCATTATATTACCACATAGAGAGGTTGTAGATGTTGTTAACGTATTAGATGGGGTTTTTAATTCTTTCTTATTTATTTATATATCTTGACACTTGGACACAGGGGCACTTGACCACTGAGCCACATTCCCAGCCCTTTTCTTCATTATTACTTTTATTATTTTATTTTCAAACAAGATCTTGCTAAATTGCTTAGGGATTCACTAAGTTGCTAAGGGAAGCTGGCTTTAAATTTGCAAGTCTTCCAAGATGCTGGGACAATAAGCATGCACCACTATGCCCAGCTTATATGTTTTTATAGTTTTTTTTTTTTACATTTGAATCAGATGGAGTATAATTTCTCATTTTTCCAAGTGTACAGGTTGCAGAATCACAGACACGTATTTTATATATATACAGCAATACTAGTGTCTATTTTATTCTGCTTCCCTTCCTATACCCCCTTCCCCTCCCCTCCTCTCCCATTCCCTCTCTCTACCCAATCTAATGTGACACATTTCTCTCTCTTTTTTCCCTTCCCCCTCACATCATCATACATGTATTTTGTATAACAATTGCATCTTCCATGCAACTCCCCTTCTCCCTCCCATTCCCTCCCATCTTTCTTCCCCATTTAGCAGTAATCTTCTTCTCATGCTCTTCCTCCTTACCCCATTTTGAGTCACCCCCCTTATATCAGAGAAGACATTCAGCATTTGTTTTTTAGGGTTTGGCTAACTTCACTTAGCATAATCTGCTCTAATGCCATCCATTTCCCTGCAAATGCCATGATCTTGTTATTTTTTAGTGCTGAGTAATATTCCATTGTGTATAAAGGCCACGTTTTTTTATCCATTCATCTATTTAAGGGCATCTAGGTTGGTTCCATAGTCTAGCTATTGTGAATTGTGCTACTATACACATTGATGTGGCTGTGTCCCTTTAGTATGCTCTTTTTAGGTCTTTTAGGTATAGTTTGAGAAGGGGAATAGCTGGTTCAAATGGTGGTTCCATTCCTAGCTTTTCCAAAGAATCTCCATACTGCTTTCCAAATTGGCCGCACCAATTTGCAGTCCCAAAAGCAATGTACAAGTGTACCTTTTTCCCCGCATCCTCACCAGCACTTGTTATTGTTTGACTTTATAATGGCTGACATTCATAATGGAGTGAGATGGTAACTCTTAGTTTTAATTTGCATTTCTCTGATTGCTAGAGATGGTGAGCATTTTTTCGTGTATTTGTTGATTGATTGTACATCCTCCTCTGAAAACTGTCTGTTCAGGTCCTTGACCCATTTGTTGATTGGATTATTTATTTTTTGTTGTTGTTGTTTAACTTTTTGAGTTCTTTGTATACTCTAGAGATTTAGAGCTCTATCTATAGTGTGAGGTATAAAAATTTGTTCCCAGGATGTATTCTCCCTATTTACCTCACATGATATTTCTCTTGCTGAGAAAAAACTTTTTAGTTTGAATACGTCCCATTTGTTGATACTTGGTTTTAACTCTTGTGCTATAGGTGTCTTATTAAGGAATTTGGGGCCTGCCTCCACGTGATGGAGATTAGGGCCAACTTTTTCTTCTATTAGATGCAGAGTGTCTGGTTTGATTCCTAGCTCCTTGATCCATTTTTAGTTAACTTTTGTGCATGGTGAGAGAAAGGGATTCAATTTCATTTTGTTGCATATGTATTTCCAGTTCTCCCAGCACCACTTGTTGAAGATGCTATCCTTTCTCCATTGCATGTTTTTAGCACCTTTGTCTAATATAAGATAGTTATAATTTTGTGGATTGGTCTCTGTGTCCTCTATTCTGTACCATTGGTCTACCCGCCTGTTTTGGTGCCAGTATCATGCTGTTTTTGTTACTATTGCTCTGTAAAATAGTTTAAAATCTGGTATCACTATACCACCTGTTTCACTCTTCCTGCTTAGAATAACTTTAGCTATTCTGGCTCTCTTATTTTTCCAGATGAATTTCATGATTGCTTTTTCTATTTCTGCAAGGAATGCCATTGGGATTTTGATCAGAATTGCATTGAACCTGTAAAGTGCTTTTGGTAATATGGCCATTTTAATGATATTAATTCTGCCTACCCATGAGCAAGGCATATCTTTCCATCTTCTAAGTCTTCTTCTATTTCTCTCTTTAGGGTTCTATAGTTTTCGTTGTATAGATCTTTCACCTCTTTTGTTAGGTTGATTCCCAAATATTTTACATTTTTTGAGGATATTCTGAATGGAGTATTTGTCCTTATTTCCATTTCAGAGGATTTGTCACCGATATACAGGAATGCCTTTGATTTATGTGTGTTAATTTTGTATCCTGCCACTTTGATGAATTCATCTACTAGTTCTAGAAGTTTCTTGGTAGAACCTTTTGGGTCTGCTAGGTATAAGATACTGTCATCAGCAAATAGTGCTAATTTAAGTTCTTCTTTTCCTATGTTTATGCCTTTAATTTCTTTTGTCTGTCTAATTTCTCTGGCCAGTGTTTCGAGAACTAGGTTGAATAGAAGTGGTGATAGAGGGCATCTCTGTCTTGTTCCAGATTTTAGCGGGAATGCCTTCAATTTTTCTCCATTTAGAATGATGCTGCCCTGAGGCTTAGCATAAATAGCTTTTACAATATTGAGGTAAGTTCATGTTATCCCTAGTTTTTCTAGTGTTTTGAACAATAAAGGGATGCTGTATTTTGTTGAATGCTTTTTCTGCACTATCGAGATGATCATATGGTTCTTATCTTTAAGTCTATTAATGTGGTAATTACATTTATTGCTTTCTGTATATTGAACCAGCCTTGCATCCCAGGGATGAATCCTACTTGATCATGGTGCATGATATTTTTGATATGTTTTGGTATTCTATTTGCCAGAATTTTATTGAGGATTTTTGCATCTATGTTCATTAGAGAATTGGTCTGTAGTTTTCTTTCTTTGAGGTGTCTTTGTCCGGTTTTGGAATCAGGGTGATGTTGGCCTCATAGAATGAATTTGGAAGTACTCCCTCTTTTTCTATTTCCTGAAATAGCTTGAAGAGTATTGGTATTAGCTCTTCTTAAAAGGTTTTGTAAAACTCTGCTGTATATCCATCCGGTCTTGGGCTTTTCTTGTTTGGTAGTCTTTTGATGTCTTCTTCTATTTCCTCACTTTGTATAGGTCTATTTAAGTTGTGTATTTCCTCCTGAATCTTTCAGAAAGAGCATATGACTTCAGAAATTTATCAATGTCTTCACTATCTTCTATTTTATTGGAGTATAATGTTTCAAAATAATTTCTAATTATCTTCTGTATTTCTGTAGTGTCTAATGTGATAGTGCCTTTTTCATCCCTATATGCTAGTAATTTGAGTTCTCTCTCTTCTTCTCTTCATTACCATGGCTAAGGGTCTGACAATCTTATTTATTTTTTCAAAGTACCAACTTTTAGTTTTGTCAATTTTTTCAATTGTTTCTTTTATTTCAATTTCATTGATTTCAGTTCTGATTTTAATTATTTCTTGCCTTCTACCACATTTGCTATTGTTTTCCTCTTCTTTTTCTAGGGCTTGGGCAGGTGGCAGCCGCCTTGTCGTTTCACGCACCCTCCGGTATCGAAAAGTATTCAGTAATAGCCTTTTGCTGCAACTTTTTTTCTTGATAATCTTTCTTCTTCTGAACTTTCTTTTTCTTTCTGACTAGAGTTTCTGGGCTTTTATCAACACATGCCCTAATTATTCTTGGTTCCACTGGGGTGCCTTTTTCCCTTATCAATTTACTTCTCACCCCTTCCATATTTTCGTCACAAAGACAATACAACATTTCAAGACAAAACAAGACACAAACATACTGCATCAATCTTCTCCATTTTCTTGAAATGGCCATTTTTCCTCTCGTCCTATCTGCCTAGGGACGAGCAGATTGCTCCCATCCTATCTATGGACGGGCAGCTTTTTTCGTCACTTACCCCCGAGTGTCTCGGGGCTCCCTGTAATGGGCCACCATCTGCTGCAGGCCGGCTGCAGCAGAATAACCGGGGGGGTGAAAAATGACTTGTGTATCTTGATGCAGCAGGAATAGGAGCCGTTTATTGTAGGATAGGAGTGGTATTTAAACATTTTACACAGCTTATCTAATTAGCATAAAATAGATACAGCAGTCAATCAATAAGGAATCTCCACACTTAATGGCTTGCTTTTGTTACTTCACAAACCACTCCCTCTGGCATTTTGCCAGGCGCCATCCAGACTTGTTTACAGACTCTAACAGTATTATCTCTACTCCTTTATACTTGCTAAGAGTTGCCCTATGGCATAATATATGGTCTACTTTTGAGAAGGATCCATGTGCTGCTGAGAAAAAAAGTATATCCACTTAATGATGGACGATATATTCTATATATGTCAGTTAAGTCTAAGTTATTAATTATGTTATTGAGTTCTATAGTTTCTTTATTCAACTTTTGTTTGGAAGATCTGTCCAATGGTCAGAGAGGTATGTTAAAGTCACCCATAATTACTGTGTTGTGGTCTATGTGTCTTTTAAACTTGAGGAGAGTTTGTTTTATGAATATAGCTGCACCATTGTCTGGGGCATATATATTGATGATTGTTATGTCTTGTTGGTGAATGGTTCCCTTTAACAGTATACAGTGTCCTTCTTTATCCCTTTTGATTAACTTTGGCTTGAAGTCAATATTATTTGACATGAGTTTGGCCACCCCAGCTTGCTTCTGAGGTCCATGTGAGTGGTATGATTTTTCCAAACCTTTCACTTTCAGCCTGTGTATGTATTCTCCTATCAGATGAGTCTCCTGTAGGCAGAATATTGTTGGATCTGTTTTTTTAATCCAGGTTACTAACCTATGTCACTTAATTGATGAGTTTAAGCCATTATCATTTAGGGTTACTATTGATATATGGTTTATTTATCCAGTCATGTTTGTTTATTTTTGTTATTTAACTTGATTTGTTTTTCCTCTTTGATTAGTTTTTTTCCTTTACTGGGCTACCTCCCACTGTTGATTTTTGTTGTTATTTTTCATTTCCTCTTCATGTAGTGTTTTGCCCAAAATGCTTTGCAGTGCTGGTTTTCTGGCTGCGAATTCTTTTAACTTTTGTTTATTGTAAAAGGATTTTTATTTTTATTGTCAAATCTGAAGCTTAATTTTGCTGGATATAATATTCTTGGATGGCACCCATTATCTTTCAGCTTCTGAAATACATTGTTCCAGGATCTTCTAGCTTTCAGCGTCTGTGATGAAAAATCAGCCATTAACCTAATTGGTTTACCCCTAAATGTAATATGTCTCCTTTCTCTTGTAGCTTTTAATATTCTCTCCTTGTTCTGTATGTTGGATATCTTCATTATGTGTCTTGGTGTGGGTCTCTTGTGATTTTGTACATTAGGCGTCCTGTAGGCTTCTAGGATTTGGATTTTCATTTCATTCTTCATGTCTGGAAAGTTTTCTAAAATTATTTCATTTAACAGATTACTCGTTCCTTTGGTTTTGACCTGTATACCTTCCTCGAACCCAAAGACTCTTAAGGTTTTGGTTTTTTTTATGATATCCCATATCTCTTGGATGTTTTGCTCATGGTTTCTCACCAGCCTTTCTGAGTTGACTATACTCTTTTTGATATGATATATTTTGTCTTCATTGTCTGATGTTGTGACTTCTACTTGGTCTACTCTACTGGTGATATTCTCATTTGAGATTTTAGTTTGGTTTATAATTTCCTTCATTTCCAGGATTTCTGTTTGATTTTTTTTGTATACCTCTATCTCCCTGTAGAGTTGTTCTTTTGCTTCTTGGATTTGTTCATGTAATTCATTGTTCAACTAATCTTTCATTGTTTGCCTTTGCTGTCTAAGGTCTTCTTTAAGACTCCATATCAGCTGAAGCAAGTATATTTTGAAATCTTTATCTGACAATCTCTCTGCTGTGTCTAGCATCTCCTGTAATGTTGAGCTATCCTGCACTGTTTGTGTTCCTTTTCTTCCTTGTTTTTTTTTATGTTTCTTTCCAGCTCTGTGTGACTGCTGAGTTATTATTTTCTCCTATAAATTTGTTTTGGTTTTGTATAGCTCTGAGATCTCTCCTTTGTGATGGGATACAATGTCTAGAGAAGTTGGGTTTAATTGTAATTTAAAGTAAATTCAGTAGTTTCATAAAAGGCATACGGATTCTGATGGCATATAGAGAACTGAGGTTGGTCTTAGGACTTTATGTTTAGGTAGAAAGATGTAATGATATGGGGGTTAGTATATCTTAGCTACTTTGGAGGATAGCTCTAATGAAGGGGGATATTAACAGGAGAATAGACAGGAGTATTTTGGGGGTATCTAAGTACTTAGAGCACTATAGAAAGCCCTGAAACATTCACCTATTTGCATTTAGTAAATTACCCATAGTAGAAGTAGTAATGCTTGGGGGGAAAAAATATATATATAGATATATAACTACAACAACAAAAAATGCACTCTTAGAGTTCTATTTTCTTCTCTTCCAGTAGGTGGAGTTGTGCTTTCCAAGCTACATCTGAGAGCTAGCTAAAAAGGTTTCGGGTTTTCGGTTTTTTCGCCCCTGGGGGGAGAGGGAGTTGGAGGTCAGGTGCCTTTTCAGTTTCCCTCCGCTCTGATATTCACACCCAAGGAGAGCTGGGAAGAGATTCTTTGAGTTATCCCAGCTGTGTGGAGCGGGTACTGGGGGTCACACACCTGATCTGTCACCAAACTTGCTGCCATGTGATCCGATCTGCCAAACACTGATGACGTCAGTTCTCCAATATGGTGGCTGCCTGTTTCTGCACCAGGGTGTCCAGTAAGGAGGGTGGACCTTGGCCATTTCTCCACTAAGTCCCAACCTCCAGCTGCGCGGGTTACTGTTCAGCTTCCCGGTACCTCCGCGCACAGGGCAGCTCAGGTTCCCTCGCCTCTGAGCCATGTCCATGCCCTCAGATGCTCAAACTCTTGCCTCAGGTTCCATGTAGACCAACTTCGCTGAATATTCCTGATAATACAGCATCCAGCCTTTCTGAACTCACCCTGCTGGCGCAGCGGCACAGATCACGGGGTGCTCACTCCCTTCCTGCGCCATCTTCAGGGGTTGTTTTTATAGTTTTAAATGTTCTCATTTTACAGGCGAGAGAGCAGAGGTAAGTAAAAATTAAGTGAACTGGGCTGGGGATGTGGCTCAAGCAGTAGCATGCTCGCCTGGCATCGTGCGGCCCAGGTTCGCTCCTCAGCACCACATACAAAGATGTTGTGTCTGCCGAAAAACTAAAATAAAATAAAATAAAATAAATATTAAAAAATTATCTATCTCTCTATCTCTCTCTCTCTTAAAAAAAAAATTAAGTGAACTGTGTAATTGGATTAGTCCACTAGAATTTTCTGTTGTGGCAGAAATATTCTATATTTTCTCTGTCAACATAATTTCTATTAATCACACATAGCCATGAAGCAGTTGAAATTCAACTAATGTGAGTGAAAGAGACAAAATTTTAAATTTTATTTAACTGGCATAAAAATAACTTACATACAAATAACTACTTGTCCTTACTAGAAACTCCATTGCCTAGTGACAGTAAAGAATATGCCAATAGAGGCAGAGTCAAAATCTGAACCCAGATTCACTGGTGAAAGATCATAATAGCCACTCAGTTTTGATGTTGCTCCTATCTGTTCTCTTATAATCATCTTAAAAGGCAAACTTCAAGAGTATAGGACCTTGTTATTTTTCTCCATCTCTATATCCCATGCTTGATAAATTTCTTCAGCAAAAAAATGAGGATAGATGAGCTAATTTTCATAAACTTAATGATTAAAACAAACTAATTGTATACTTAAGCAAAAAAACTGTGATTCACACTCTGATTATCTGAGGGTAGATTCGACAAAATTGGGTAACAGGTTCTCTGAACTTATGATGTGTGGAATATTATTCATCTGTTAAAACAAGTTCTTGAGTTATGGAAACTGTTTTTTATGACAAATTAACAATCAGAAGCACAGATAGATAAAGTATCTAGCTTTACAGCTTTACACCAAACCAAATGGCATAAATAGGATTCAAAACCAACAAATTCCTAAAGCTAGGAACAATCTCTTTTACCCAATAGATTGTAAAATTGGGGTGATTTCATTCACCATGCAATATTTAGAAATGTCTAGAGATCTTTGGTCACAACTTGAGAACTAGTTTGCTCTGACATGTTATACATGGAAACCAAGAATAATTCTCAATGTCTTACAATGCACAAAACAGCTCCCATAACAAGGAATGACTCACTCCATGTTCTCAATATTTCTGAGTATTTTATGTAAAACTTTTCTATGAAGTGATTGCAGAGGGATTAGGTGGTCATCCCTCAAGACATAGAAGGAGAAATTTGTATTTTTTATTGGTTGTTCAAAACATTACAAAGCTCATGACATATCATCTTTCATACATTAGATTCAAGTGGGTTATGAACTCCCATTTTTACCCCAAATACAAACTGCAGAATCACATCAGTTACACATCCACATTTTTACATAATGCCATATTAGTGACTGTTGTATTCTGCTACCTTTCCTATCCCCTACTATCAAGAAATTTGTATTTTGAAAAAAAAAAAACCATACAGGGATTGTTGGACCAAAAATTCCTATTCTAGCATTCAAACACAAGACAGACCCTAGGTTGAAGACTGGCCCAGGATGGAGATTCTCTGGGGAGTTTTTTGTCTCAGTTCCCCATATATCTGAATCACTGTGAGTAATAGTTGTCATAACCAGACAGACAGTGGTAGTCAGCCTCATCCTCAGGCTGTAGTCCAGTGATGGTCAGGGAGGCAGAATTGGAGGAGCTGTCTTTAGAGCCAGAAAACCGGTCTGGAATCCCAGAGGGTCTTTGATTGTAATTGTAAATCAGGAGAGTGGGGGAACTTCCAAGGTGCTGCTGGTACCAGTACACATAGTTATTCCCAATATCTCCACTACTACGGGTGCAGGAAATGGTGACCTTCTGCCCTGGAGACCCCGACACATGTTGGGGCTGAGTGAACACAACCTCGGCCAAAGACCCTGCAAGGAAGGAATGAGACAGAGATCAGTGAGAATAGAACAGCCCCCATTTTAAGGGAGAAAGAAGAAATCGCCATCCTTCCTGGTAACATTCAGCACCCTCCCAGAATCCTCTTCATTCATTCACCTGTGCAGTGAACAAGCAGGATTAAGAAAAGTGGAGACCAAGCCATGGTGAAGACAACTTCAAGCTCTGCTTCTTGAGCCACATAGACAGTTCAGGGCTCTCCTAACCTTCTTATCTGTCTCTCTGATCTTCAGGGTGGGGGATCTCATGCAAATATTCCCCTTTCTGGAGGTTGTGCAAGTCCTTCAAACTTAGTCTGGCCTCCATTTGGAGAGAGACAAGATGCTGTTGTTTTTTTTACTCAAATGAATGCACAGGAACTCCTGTGGGTTGAAGGGTAAGAGAAACAGGAGAAAGCTAAGCCTAAGCCTGGAAGACAGTGCCCTCTAGTGAATGAATGAGACATGTCAATCCTGGGTGGGTGCTAGTTCTCAGGATTTCTGCTGTCCTCAAGCCATGCCTCTCACAATTCCAGCCACATGTCCTTGGAATCTCTGCAGAATATTATGTGCTTACTGTCCAGTTGCATCTTCATATCTAAGCAGATAGGCCAAAAGCTACTACTTTGCTTCAGATCTGTTGGTTTACTTTGCGCTGTTGGAGCTGATGAATATCACAAGGAGAATGGGCTCTGTTTGAAGGGAGATAATTCTTCCTTCTTCAGGAAGGACTACATGATATCTGTGTGTGATCTCTTTGTGGTAAGGAGACCTAGGCATTCAGGCAGGAAAAGGGAAAAAAAGTTGGGCTTGGAGACCATATTTCAACATCAGAAGATACTGCCAGAACAGAAACACTCTGTGGAGGTAGGAAGGGGTGAATATGGACCAAGGGAAATTAACTCAGAGTATATAATTAGTAAGTACTATAAAAGTTTGAAATAAGATATAAAAATAGAAAAGTCAATAAGACCTAAGGTATTTGAAAGCTGTCTGAAGAAAGAACCCATAAGGCTTGTGATCAATTGACTCTCTGAGTAGAAAAGAGGGAAGAGGGAAGATAAATGTGAAATTCTTCATTTTCTGAACAAGTGAGGTCATACTACTTTTATTTTTATTTTAATAGCCTCGAGGCAAATCTGAACCTATTTATTAAGGTGATGTACATTTAAATTAGATGATTCTGATGTAGAAGAAGAAAAAACAATGTTTGTAAATTGTGTTCTATGGAAATGTCAGTGACATTCATTGGTAGTACAGTTACAACTTCTACCATTGGTGCTACTGTTCCACTCATTCCACTCCTTTTCCTATCCCCTTACTTACCATGGCTGTGCTTTGTGGTTAACATTCCAAGCAGATGGGCTCATCATTTCTCAGCTCAGGTGAGAGAAAATACAGGTGGTATTTTCTCATTTTCATATTCACACACACAGTGTGACATCTATGCATCTCATATCCATAACCCATGTTTCAAGAGCTCCTCTCATACCCAATATGACTCCTATTTTTTAAAAGTTGGTTTAAAATGTGTGCAAAAGTTTTAAAGTTTGGTGTAGTCCCGTTTGTTTATTTTTGTTTTATTGCTTGTTCTTTTAATATGCAATATCATTGCTAAATTCTGTGTTATGAAAGTTTTTCCCAATGTTTTCTTCTATTTTAGAATTATAGGTATTACATTTAAGTTTTTAGAGCCAATTTTTATTCATGGTATATGGTAAGTGTTCAGCTTTATTTTTTCAGTGTGGATATTCAATTTTCTCTGAACCATTTGTTGAAAAGACTGTCTTTTGCCAATTAAGTAGTTTTGATATGTTTTGTTGCATTTGACCATATATGCAAGAGTTTATTTCTGAGCTCTCCAATCTATTCAATTTCTCTACCTGTCATTATATATATCCATACCACAATTATGTAGCTTTGCAAAAATACATTGAAAACAGAAAAAAAGGACATCCTGCATTGTTTTTATTATTATGTCAGCTATTTAATGTCATTGATATTCCATATGAATTTTTAGAATTCATTTTTTTCTCTTTATGGAAAAAAATATTGGTGGAATTTTTTTAAAGGTGGTATAGAAGGTGTAGATTCCACGAGGTAGTTTTGAAATTGTAACAATATTAAGTTTTCCAATCCATAAACATGAATTTTTTTCTACTTACACATTCTTTAATGTCTTTTATCAATGCTTTTTCTTTTCATTTTCAGTGTAAAAGACTTTCCCTTCTTGTACAAGTTTAAGATCAAGGTTAAGTTTATTCCCAGGTATTTTTTTATCCTTTTGGAAGGGGAATTATTTTCCTAATTTTCTTTTCAGGTTCTGCAGTGTTAACATAGAGAAATCCAACTGAGTTTTTTATGATGTTGATACTTTTAACTCTCACAAGAGATACTAGATAGAACCCTTTTAGAGGTTTATGATAAGAGCTTTTTTTCCTATTTGGGAAAAGAAATTAACAGATAACAAAGCAGACAGAAATATGAAAGAGAAGCTCTGAAATACATTAGCAATGAGGTGCATGATCACAGTGATTAATTTTTAAATTTTTTATCTATTTGTTCTAATAAGTTATACATGACAGCAGAATGCTCTTTTATTCATTGAAAACAAATAGAACACAATTTTTCACTTCTCTGGTTGTACATGCAATAGGGTCACACCATTCATGCAATCATGCATGATGTCCATCTCATTCCACTGTCTTTGCTATCTCCATACCCCATCCCTCCTCCTAGTTTTGCCCAGTCCAAAGTTCCTCCACTTATCCCATTCCCTCTCCATTATAGATTAGCATTCACTTATCAGAGAAAACATTTGGCCTTTGATTTGGGAGGATTGGCTCACTTTGCTTAGCATGATATTATCCAACTCCACCCATTTACTTGCAAATGCCATAATTTTATTCTTTTATTGCCAACTAATATTTCATTGTGTATAAATACCACAGTTTAGTTTCTTTATCCATTCATCTATTGAAAAGCATCTAGGTTAGTTCCACAGTTTGGCTCTTGTGAATTGTGCTGCTATAAATATTGATGTGGCTGTCACAGTGATGGATTTTAAAAAAAAAATACAATGAGTTAAGGAATTCATATAGAATAAGAGATGATTCTGCTCTTATGGAGGAAATAAAAGAGGCATAGCTTGTTATAAAAATGGTAGAATAGAAAGAATCAGATTTTACCTCCTCCAACAGATACACTGAATAAACATACACACATGGATCAATTCCCTTTTAGAGAATGCCAGAAAATTTCAGACTCCCAAATACAGAGAAGCATTAAAACACTCAACCTTTTAAATGAATAGAAAAACTCAAGTGCTATCATCGGGTTGTTCACTTGGGGCCCAGGTCCAATGTGTCCCAAACAAAGAATTGAACAAGACACAAACAAGTAACAGGTAAAGTACAGATTTACTAAAGATAAAGGTGGAAGTAGCATTCTGTTAAGTAGAATGGAATGAACTGAATAAGAGAGAGACTCTCGAGGCCCTAGTGTCTGAAAATTTATGTCTTCTGTGCTGAGCTGTCTTCTGTGCTGTGAGTTGTTCTCTTCCCTATACAGACCTAATTGAAGACCTTACCCCACATGCTCCCATTGGTTACCTTAAGGTACCTGATTAGAATATTTTCCAATTTTCCCCCATTGGTTACTTTAGAAAGCCTAACTAGAATACTGCCCACTTTATCCCCATTGGTAAATACTGAACCTGTGGTGGGAGTTGTCACGGGGATGCCTCTATCTTCATGTGGTGTTCTCTCTGTGTCTCTGTCTTCTTATGAGGACACAAGGCATGTTGGATCTAGAGGTCACCCTTCTATAATATGGCTTTGTCCTATAAAATGACATCAGCATTGACACTATTGTTTTAAATAAGGTCACATTCTGTTTACTGAGGGAATGGCAAGTCAACATATATTCTCACAAAGAAATATTTTTACATTCAACATTAAGGAAGAGAAATCCTTTCCAAAATGTTTATTATTGTCAAAGTGATACACAATATGCTTGTGTTGTATTCAAGTTAAACTGATAAAATGAACCTCAATAACATATAAAAGGAGAATTTCTTCTCTTTGTTCTTAGTTGGCCCAAAGAACAACACCAGAGATGGATATGTCTGGGTTGTGTTGACTCCTTTCCTCAGATCTGATTAACCTGTTACCTTTGCTCTGGGAGAAAAAATGAAGTTTTTTGTTTGGTTTGGTTTGGTTTTTATTGGTTCTTTTTGGTTATACTACAGTGATTTAGCCACATCAAAGTTTATAGCAGCACAATTCAACATAGCTAAAACTCTGGAGCTTAGATGAATGAATTTTTTTAAATGTGGTATATATACACAGTTGAGTGTTATTTGGCCATAAAAAGAATGAGTCTATGATGATATTTGCCAGTTATTAAATTCTGCTTTTTTAACACCTCCATCCAAATAACCCACAAATATTCTCCACTTTAGAACTCAGACAGGAACAGGAATGAATTCAGATACTTGACACTGAGCTCTTAGGTGGCCTCATGTTGTGTGTGTGTGTGTGTGTGTGTGTGTGTGTGTGTATTTGAGAATGAAAGGAAGCATCTGGAAAAAAAAAATATATATATATATATATTCTTTCTACTCTGACTCTGCTCTCTGATCCTGAATTACACACACACACACACACACACACACACACACACTAACATGAGAGCTCAGTGTCTGGTCATAGAGTTTGCCCATGTTTCATAAGTAACCGCTTAATGAAATATTTGCCTAAGGATCTGAGTATTTTACAAGAACAGAAAACCATTTTATAAGCATCAAAAACATTTTACTCAAAGTCCACTTTCTGGCACCAACTGTAGTTTTATATGTTTTATTATTTTTTGTTACTGCAGCCCTCCCTTTCACTTTAATTCCTATAGTGCTCATGATACAATATATTGCAGGAACAAATTACACAAATATCTCAGCAATGTACAAAAACAAGTTTATATGCCATATTTAACCCAGATTGATTGTGGCCTTCTACCATTTTATCTTCAGTCTAGGATGCAGATTCACAGAAAAAAAAGGCCTTGCTGATCTCATAAAAGAATGCAAGAGAATTTGGCAAAGCACATGATAATCTTATGTAGGCTGTTTAATAATTACACATCTCTCTTCTGTTTATTTTATTGGCCAAAGCTAGTAATGTAAACATGCTTGAGTTCACTAGGATGGAGTGGTTCATTATATTACCCCCAAAGAGGAGGATGTAGAGATTGTGAAAGTATGAGATATTATCATATTATCATATTATCATGTTTTTATTTTACAGATGAGAGAGAAGGATTAAAGAAATTATAAGTGAACTGTAGTCAGCATAGTCCAGTAGAATTTTCTGCTGTAGTGGAAATGTTTTAAGTCTATCCTGTCAAATGTGGTTTCCATTGGTCACACAAGACCATGAACAGTTCAAGTCCAACTAGTATGACTGAGAGAATTTTTTATTTGGTTTAATTTTAATTAAATTAAATTTGCATACAAATACTTACTTTTCCTTGGTGATGACTGTATTGCCCAGTGTATCAAAGGACATGCCAATAGAGGCAGAGCAAAACTCTGAACCCAGACACTCAAGCAAAAGAAAGAACATACTGTCCACTCAGTTTTTCTGCTGCTCTCACCTTATACCTTACGCAAACCCCAAGAGTATAGGATCTTGTTATATTTTTCCTCATCTTTATATCTCCTGTTGGAAAAATTCTCCCTTATTGAATAAATGACAACTGCGTTATATTTCTATGAGCTTATATAAAGAAAAAAAATTTAACTCTATACTTAGTCCCAAATTTGTACTCCACACTTTGGTTTGGAGTGGGGGAATTCAATATGATTGTGTAGGAGGTTCTCTGTCCTCCTTGTGCTTGAATTATCCATTCATCAAAACAATCATTTGAGTTATGTGCATCTGTTTAGTCTAAGAGATGAGAAAGAAGAAGCATGGAGGAGAGTATATCTAGTCTTACATTCAGTTAAATGGCATAAACAAGATTCAAAGCCAACAGTCACCTAAAAGCTAAGATTATACCCTTTTTACCTAGCAGTTCTCAAAATATCGTGGTTTTTCCCAGAGAATATTTAGCAATGTCTGGAGATTTCTTTTTCTTTGTCACCTCTTGAAAGTAGGTAGGTACTACTGGCATCATATATGGAGGTCAAGGATGCTTCTAAACATCCTACAATGCATAGAATAGCACCCAAAAGAAGGAATAACCCAGATCACACTTATAATAGTGCCAAGCTTAAAAATCAAGACCTGAACTTAATCTTCTCTTTGAAATGTTTGCAAAGGTATGAGTTGATAATTTACCATGAGATCAAAAGAGAAATTATTTTGGAATAAATAATATAAACGCTTAAACAGAAAATTCCAACTCTAGAATTCAAACAGGTGTCAGAAAAGGGCAACCACGCTGGCGGAGTCAGATTGAGGGCAGACTCAGTTTTTGTCTTACTGCCCCTTGGGTCTGGAGCATTGAATCCTATAGCTGTCATAACCAGACTGGCATTAGTAGTCAGTCTCATCTGCAGGCTGCAGTCCAAAGATGGATGGAGAGAGAGAGTTGGAGGAGCCATCGATGGGACCAGAGAACCAATCTGGAGCCTCAGATGGTGTTTCATCATACTAGTAGATCAGGATGGTAGGGACACTTTCTATGTGCTGCTGATACCAGTACATACAGTTCTTTTCCATGCAGCCACTACTACAGGTACAGGGGATAGTAATCTTCTAGCACAGAGATTCTGACACAGATTGGGGATGAGTACAACCTCAATTCAAGATCCTGGAAGGAGGAAATGAGATTATATCCACAAGGACAGGGTAGATTGCGTACCCAGGGAAAAGAGAGAGGTCATTATTGCAGGTGACATTCTGGTGCCCTCCCTCTGCTGGCAGCCAACTGTGCAGTAAACAAGAAGGGTGAGAAGTAGAATCCAGGCATAGTGAAAATGCCCTGGGCTCTTTTTTCTGACCCTCAGCCAGGTTGACGCTCATCAATTCTACTAAACCTGTTGCCATAATCCTTAGGATAGGACTATCTGTTTAAAATTTCCCTTTCTTTATGCTGTGAAACCGCCTCCTACAACTTTTTCCTGAACTGTAAGAAGAAAGCTGATTTTTACTACCAGGAAGACACAGGAACTCCCGTTGGAAGAGAGGTGGAAATATGCAAGAAGCTGGAACACCAAGTGGGTGCCTAGATCACAGTACCTTCTCATGGATAGGAGAGAAAAAGCAAGCCTGAGCAGGTAGATTGTTCAGGGGTCCTGCCTTCCCAAACCTCCAAACTTTGCGATTACAGTCACTGTATGGGGGTTGGGTGGGGATTTGCACAGCATTCTATGCTCACTATATATGGAAAACTTCATATCTATATAGATGGGCCAAGGGCTAATACTATGATCAATGAATTTTGAGTTACTCCATGTTATTGGAGATGATGAACATCACAGTGAGAATAGATTCTTTTAGAAGAAAATAAAGTTGAAGTGCTCTTCCTTCTTCAGAAGAGACCATATGGAAGGTGTTTGTGAGCCCTTCAATGAAAGGAGACCCAAATTTCAGGCAGGAAGAGGAGGAACCATGGAATCAGAGACCATATTTCACCATCAAAAAGATACTGCCAGATGAGAAGGAGTATAGAGGCATGAAAGGGTGGGTCTGAGAATGAATAAGGGACAATTTAACTAGAGTCCCAAATCAATAGCTGCCATGCAGATTTTAAATAAAACTAGAATGAAATGTCCACAGGATCAAATTAATTTGAATAGTATTTGGAAAAAGGATCCACAAGGTGATCAGTTGCATCTATTGGGAAGAGAGAAGAGTCTATTATATTTTTGATGTTTCCCATTTTGTGGACCATTTGAATATTACTACTTTTATTTTTGTGTTGAATAGTCTTAAGCCAAATTCAAGCCTCTTTATTATGGCAAAATATGATTACAGTTAGCAATTTTGAAGTAGAATTCAAAAAACAATATTTTGTGGTTCTGTGACCAACATGATGTCATACTCTGTGATTTCCATTGGTTATACCTTCACAACTACTGTCATTGGTGCTACTATAAACTGTGGTTGTGGTTTGTGGCAAACATTCCAAATAGCTGAGTGTGCTACTTTTCAGCATGATGTGAGTAAAAGGGCAGATGCTATTTGCTGCTGTTCACATTAACACACACAGATTGCCATCTCTGCACTCCATGTCCAGCCTAAGCATCAACAGGTCCCCCTCATATCTAGCATCCTTTGTGTTTTAATTTTTTTGTTTAAATATAAACAACATAAATTTTTCCATCTTATTCTTTTTAAGTGTACTATTCGGGAGTGTTAGGTACATTCTGGTTGTTATGTAAAAGAGGCCCAGAAGCTCTTTATCTTGCAAAACTGAAATTCTATACCCCTTAAACTACAACCCCCCCCCATTTACAGTCTTCTCCTCCAGCTATTGACAAACATTATTCTAATTTGTGGTGTTATTAATTAGACTAGACACCTCATGTAAGTGGAATATGCCCTTCATTGTCTTTTTGTAACTGGTCTGTTCAATTAGCATAATCTCCTCAAGATGTATCCATATTGTTATATGTAAAAAGAAATCCTTCCTAAGACTTAATAATTTACTTACTACCTTTTTAAATCTATTCATTCAGTCTAAATTGTTGGACGTTCAGAGTACTTCCACATGTTGGCTATTGTGAATAATGCTGTAATGAACATTTGTATATAAATACGTTTTCAAGATCATGGCTTTAATTCTCTTGGATATACACCTAGATATGAGATTACTAAATCATATAGTAATTCAGTTTTTAATTGTTTGAGGAACCATTGTACTGTTTTCCATAGATGCTGCACCATTTTGTATTCTTATCCAACATACAGGTTTCAATTTTTCTGCACCTTGCCAACATTTGTTATTTTCTGGTTTTTTATACTAGCCATTTTACTGAATATTAGGTGATATGTTGTTTTGGTTTTGATTTAGTAATTTAATGATAAGTGTGCTGAGCATATTTTTATGTGCACTTGGGCATTTACATATCATCTTTAGAGAAATGTCTATTCAAGTCCTTTGTCCATTTTCAAATAAGTTTATTTATGTTTTTCTTCTTGGTGTTCTTATTTTTGAGATATAGAAGTTTTTTTTAAAAAAATTAGTTGTAGATGGATAGCATGCCTTTCTTTTATTTGTTTATTTTTATGTGGTGCCAAGGATTGAACCCAGTGCCTCACATGTGCTAGGCGAGCACTTTGCCACTGAGCTACAGCCCCAGCCCAAAATGTGTGATTTTCAATTATTTTCTCACATTCTTTAAGTTCCTTTTTCATTCTGTTCATTAGATTCTGTAATGCACAAAAGTTTGTAGGTTCAATGTAGTCTTATTTGTCTATTTTTTTATTGAAGTTACTTGAACTATTAGTACTATATTCAAGAAATGATTGCAAAATTCAGTGTTATGAAGATTTTATGCATGTATTATAATTTTAGCTCTTAAATTAGTATTTAACTCCTTTTGAGTCATTTTTGTAATGCATGATGTAAGTTAAGGGTCCAGCTTCATTTTTTTGCATGTGAATATCCAATTTTCCCTGAATCTTTTATACAGGAGACTGCTTCTTCTCCCCATTGATTGTTTTTGGTCTGCTTGTTGAATTTTACCATATGTGGCAAAACTTAGTTTCAGGCTTTCTATTCTATCCTACTGTTATCTCTCTCTCTCTCTCTCTCTCTCTCTCTCTATATATATATATATATATATATATATATATATATGTTTTTAACCAGAGCTACATTGTTTTGAATACAGCAGTTTTGCAATATGTTTTACAACTACGTAGAGTGATAACTCAAGCTTTCTTATTCTTCAATATTATTTTGTCTCTTTGAGGTAAAATTTTATAAGAATTTTAGGATGTGTTTTCCATATCTGGAAATAAAGGTGAATTAGAACTCCAATACAACATACCAAAATCTCTGGGACACCATGAAGGCAGTGCTAAGAGGAAAGTTCATTGCATTGAGCTCATTCATTAAAAGAAGGAAAAGTCCACAAATTTCTCAGCCTCTCTTTCAATTCTAAGACATTTCAAAGCTTTATTTATTTATTTATTTTACCTTTTACATGATAGAATTTAAAATAACTCCTTTCTATATTTACCTATACTAAATTCTTCTGTGTTTATTTAGTTTGAATACAAATGATGAAGTGAAAAGAAACAGAACTTTATCATTCAGTGTGTAAAACACAACATCAAGTATAATAAAGCAAAATTTACTAAGGAAACTTGTAAGCAAAGAAATAGTAGAGTGTGAGAATGCATTTAAAAAGGCAGAGCTGAAGTAGTTGCACATATGCTATAGGAAGGGTCTTAAGAGAGTCACTCCATCCTGCAGAGCAATGTGTATTTTACTGGGAAGGCAGGACTGTGATACACCTAGGCAGCTACAAAGGCCAAGGACATTTCTAGCTGAGAAACTCAAGTACTTCTGGAGCTCAGATACTGAAGTCAGTCAGAGGTATTGCATAGATCCAATTTTATTATGACCTTTCAATGACACAAAGCAAATATTATCCACCTAATCATTAAATGGTTGTTCTTTTATACGTTCCATAAATTGATCAATAAATGGGATGGATTTAAACTAAAAAGCTTTTTCTCAGCAAAAGAAACAATCAGTAATGTGAAGAGAGAGCCCACAGAATGGGGAAAATCTTTGCTACACACACACACACATCAGATAGAACACTAATTTCCAGGTTATAGAAAGAACTCAAAAAACTCAACACCAAAAGAATAAATAACCCAATCAATAAATGGGCTAAGAAAATGAACAGACATTTCACAGAAGAAGATATACAATCAATCAACAAATATATTTTAAAATGTTCAACTTCACTAGTAATTAGAGAAATGGAAATCAAAACTACTTTAAGATTCCATCTCACTCTATTCAGAATGGTAATTATCAAGAATACAAGCAACAATAAGTGTTGGCAAGGATGTGAGGGAAAAGGTACACTCATACATTGCTAGTGGCACTGCAAATTGGTGTTATCACTCTGGAAAGAAGTATGGAGAGTCCTTAAAAATTTTGGAATGGAACCACCATTTGACCCAGCTATCCCACTCCTCAGTCTATACCCAAAAGACTTAAAAGAAGCATACTATAGTAATGCAGTCACATCAGTGTTTATACCAGCTCCATTCACAATAGTTAAACTGTGAAATCATCCTAGATGCCCTATAATAGATGAATGAATAAAGAATTTGTAGTATATATGCATAATGGAATATTACTCAGCATTAAAAGATAATAAAATTATGGAATTTGCAGGTAAATGGATGGAGTTGTATAATATCATGCTAAGTGAAGTAAGTCAATCCCCAAAACATCAAAGGCTGAATAAGTGGATGTTGATCCATAATGGGGGGTGGGCAGGGAGAAAGGGAAGAATGAAGGAACTTTGGGCAAGGTGAGGGAGAGGAGGGGAAGGAACATAGGAGTAGGAAACATGGTGGACTGAGACAGACATCATTAACCTAAGTACATGTATAACTGCACATATGAGAATAAATTGCAACTCTACATTGTATACTACCAAAAAAATGAAAAGCTGTGCTTCATTTTTGTACAATGAACAAAAATGCATTCTGCTGTCATGTATAACTAATTAGAAAAAAATTTAATGGTATACTTTACATGTATGCCATGGGAATTTGTATCTCAACAAAATGACTTTAAAAAGAAAATGTGGATAAAATTGCATCTTTGGTAAACTTAAAAATAATTATAGCTAAATGATATTAATATATCCATAGTACAAATAGTTATAAATTTTGATATCAAGAACTTACCCTCTGTGGATGAAGTAAAACATAGTAGAGCTTTCACAAGCAGAGGAAATTAACTTTATCTTACCATAAAATTGACCTTTATAACCAAAACCATGTGTCACTTAACGGCTGAAATGCACGCTGATCGATGCCTCATTGATGTGCAAACATTACGTAGTGTACAAACATAGATTGTATAGCCCACCACACACTCAGGCTATATGGTATAGCCTATTGACCTGGCACATTTGCTCTAGAGAGTAAGTTTCTACTACAAGCAACTAATGTAGATTTACCAAAAATGTTGGCCCTATTGGCTCTTCCTTCTACCCCCCTCTTTTGTAGATTGTTGCATACCAGTTTTCACCTTCCTGTGGTGGCATTAAATCCCCTTCCTTGTTTCTTACTGCCAAAATCCAAGCACTAAATATCTGAGAAAAATATTTATAAACAGCCAAAATGTTTAAAGTTTCTCCTCCCACTATCTAAAAATTTTCATCACCTCTATCACTAATTATCTGAAATCATCTCTAGCATATTAATAAAATTCCAAATTCTTAAGTTGGAAGTTAAACTATCTTGTAAGCATGGTCATTCAAAATAAATTCAGTATATTATAATGAGATGTGTCCTAAGTCTCAGTGCTTAAATCTGAAAGGAGAATGTCCTTATACCCCATGTACTAACAATTCAACAGTTCAACAAGGGGAAATATGATCTATTGTAGCATTTTCATCATTACTAGAAACCTACATATCATTTCACAGGAGCCCAGCATAGCAACCTAGTTTCTGGGGAGCTCTTGACAGGAAATCAGAATGCATCTCGATCTCTCCCTGTAATTTTTTAATCAACATTTTTTAATATTAAGGACACTAGAAATTTTCTAAGAGCTCTGTGGTAGTTTTGGTAGTTGAATAAAGAAAAGTATTTTTGTCCCATTTCTCTATATGCCTGGATCACTGTGTGCTATGGTTTGGATTTAGACATATCCCCCAAAAAGTTTGTGTTGGAAAGCCTGTTCCCCAATATAGGAACGTTCAAAGGTGAAATAATTAGATTATGAGAGCTCTAATTTCATCAGTGGATTAATCCATTTGGTGGATTAATAATATGAACAGACTACTGTGTTGGGAGTCGCCCAGCTCCAAAGACTAACTTCTCCATCCCCAAGAAGAGCCATCCAATGGTGAGCCCTGCTGGATCACATGATCCTTACCCACCAATCAGACTAGCCCTGCTGGCTCACATGATTCTTACCCACCAATCAGACTAGCCCTGCTGGCTCACATGATCCTTACCCACCAATCAGAAAGCACCCCATGCCAACTGTCAAATCGTTCAACCATTAAGCTATCATAACTGTCAAACCACCTCCGGCTTTATAAATATGCAGAGCTGTTCCTCAATAAATGGACATTTTCTCCAATGATGAGCCTTGATTGTTCTTTCAAAGAGAAGTAGAGATACCCAGGCCATAGTGTGCAGTTTTAAATCTTGCTGTTGCTGGTCTTTTAACACATCTTGGTTGTTGCCTTATATAAACATGAGCCCTTTACCAACACCACCAGCATTGTCAGATTCTGGTTGCTAAGATCCAGGGAGGAGCTCCACTGTCAGGGAGTTTATACTGTTATGATCTCTGAGTTTGCCCATGGGAGGAAACACCTGCTAAAATCTCTAACTCAGTCCAGTGAGAACCACTAGGTCATTAAACGTAAGCCACAAGTGTCTGTTTCAGGCCTTGCCAACCTCTGACCTGCAGTGCCACCTGCTGTGCAATAATAATTATGTGTACTTCCCTCTAGTTGTGTTAATATCTGAATTTTTATTGCACTGTTATCTCTTTCTTACTTCCTCTATGAATTTGCTTTAAATTTAATCTGGTATATTTTACAGTTATATAATTTACATTTGATTGTTTTCATTACTTCTAAGAGTTTTTTTCCCTAGCTGTGCTTTTTCTTTGTTTCAAGAATGCCTTATATTGCTTATTAAAGTAATTCTATGATTGCTGCTTTAAAATTTCTGCCACATAATTTCAGCACTTGAGTTGTTATTGGTGTCTTTAGATTGTATTTATTCATTCAGGTTGAGATTTTTCTGGTGCTTGGTAGAAGTGATTCTTAACTAGTTTCTTAAGTCATTTGGGATATTATATTATGGGATTCTCCCTTGGTTTGTCAATAGATCTGAGATAGCACCCATTTGATTTCCCTGGTTTTCTTTATTAATTTTCATTTTGTCTTTTTTGGGAGATTCAGAAAACACCTTCATCTGAAAGTACTTAGTTTCAGATTTTGCAAGCAAAGCCTATCAGATATAATCATCTGTCATCTGCTATCCATCTGATAAAATGCTCCTGAAGTTTCACAACTATCTTATCCTCTCTCTCTCAATATTCCTATTCTAAGTTGGCCAAATGTGCCTCAGTTGTTGATGACACCTTGAGGAAGTAAAAGGCACTTTTAATCTGAAGTGACTACTGGGCTGAGAGGAAAAGTGTTTGTGATCATCCCATCTGGACCCTTGGGAACAAACGTCCTGAGTCTACACTGGACAGAAATCAACCTCCAAACAAGAAGAAATTTTTATTTAGATGCAAAGCACTAAGGCTTGAACCAAGGGTGTCACTTTGCCACCTGGTGGTGGTGATGGCTTTTATGCCACTGAACACCTTGAGCAGGTTTATTCTTAATTGACTTTGTCTTAATACCAGGTATCAGAGAATTTTGCAGACATTCTAGGACCTGACTTCTGGTGTCACCCAATAGAAAGTAGGGAAATGACAGGTCTTCTGCTGTGGAGGTTCCATCTCAATGAGTAAGGCAACGCCCCCTAACAACACCTCTGTGGGCATCTAATCAACATATATTAGTGAAAGGAGAGAGCCTTTCTACTATGGCCCAAAGCATCTGAGTTTCCACACTAGTTCTTCACTTAGTGAATAAATAACCCTTAATATCTCTGAACCTTGAATTCTTTATTCCTATATCTGAACCTTGAATTCTTTATTCCTATAACAGCATTGGCTAAAGCTTCTATGTTAACTCGAGAAGGCCATCTTAAGGCCTAAAGCCATGAATGGGAGCAGGCATCATGCACTGTAACTCTAGCTGCACTGCTGCCATCTCAGGCCATTCTTTTGTGTGCTCCAGCCTAACCAGTTTGGGCTGCAGGGATTTGAACCTCATGGGAGACTTGCATCTGCTATTCTGTGCAAAAATACCTGAAAGGGGGATATTGAAAGCAAAACAGGAAACAGTATCTTATTGTGCAGGGCTGCAATATATCAGCCCCTGGGCTGCTGCATGTGACTCAAATCCTACATCTCAAAGAAGACAAAGAAGAGCGGGGCAGAAGCTCAGAGGATAGCAGGACCTAGTTCAGCCCTTCCATCTAGAACAGGGTTGTCCATCAGAAAGTGAGCACATGGGGCCCATCCCAACCTCCCACTTGGCACTAGTCCTCCAGGTTTAAGACAGATGAAGGAGGAGTCTACACAGCACACCACTGTTTATCACCACGAATTCATTGCAGGTGAACACATACACAACTCCTAAAAATCTCCCCTGAGTTCACAGATGATTGTTTTCTAAAAATGAAAATCCAAAGTCGATGCCTTTGGATACAAAGTCAAGAGCAATTGGATACAAAGATTATGAATGTGAAAGAAGTAACTTTTGATGTAAATGAAGGGAGATGCTCTTTCCTGTGCCCTTATAAGTCTGTGTCATGATCAGTAGCAAAAAACCAGCCCAGAGGATGAGGACATTTTGCCATGTAGAGCTGTCTAAGTTCAGCATTCCTGTACTTTTCATGAGTCAGGCTGCCCTATGCGAACAAACAGCTTTACTTCATAAAGCCCAGCTCCACAAGACACTAACTGAAAAAAAAAAAAACATAAGTAAATAGCAGAAAGATCAGTGGAGCAAAAAGAAGAGGAAGGGGAAGTGCTGGAGACTGAATTAGAAGAAATTATATCCCATGCTTTTGTAATTATGTCAAAACAAAACCTATTGTCATGTATAACTAAAAAGAATCAATAAAAAAAACAGGGCCTACTTGTGTATTTTTTCTTTATTGCCTAGAAGATATCTTTGTGTTCTAGGTGTGATTCACAGAAAATCCCTTCATGCAGGAGACCATGGACTTTGAGATGTATAGAGTTTACAAATAGCCCTTCACAAAAAAAATTCTCACTTAACCTCACAGTTTGACTGAGAGGACCATTTATATAGTCCTAAAATGCAGGATGACTGTGTTTCTATGAGACAATTTCAAGCTCTTTATAGTATTGTTATTAATATGTTAAGGGACAAGAAATCTTACTTCATACTGTCTACAACCCTAAAGCTTTCTACCTTTACTATAACAGCACAGGATTGCTCACAGAACTGCATTAGAGGGCATTTTTATGAGAGTTGATGGTTTTCCCTGCCAGTTATAACACCATCTTCAAGACCAACATCCTCTGTTGGTTGCCATGGTTACAGCTAAAGAAAAGAGGCCTAGTTTAAAGGAATAAGGACTGGAATCTAAAAATTGGACTTCCTGCGTCTGTGTTCCTTCCTGTTATCTCTGCTTCCTGTAAGAATGAGTTCAGAATCTTAAAACTATGACAGGCAAGTTCCCTGTGTGTATGCATGTTTTCCCATTAAAGCCAAAATCCCTTTTATTTTTGGTTTTGTAATTATACAGAATTCTCAAATCTACCTTAGAAATTTCCAAATGCAGAAGAGTAACTAAGCCACTGCAGGTACCCCTAGTCTTTGGATGTCTTTACAATAGCTACCCAGCCCTCAGCACCTCAACCCCCACAACCCAGGTTGTGCTGCCTGTTGCTATGTGACAGCCTGCTTAGCCCTCCCACCTCACTCAGCTCTTGGTCCACAGAAGCAGCCCTGCAGAAAGAGAAAGATAAGAGAATGAACTGGGTGATACAGAAGGGAAACTGCATACTCTGTCCCCCTCCCCCAAATAATGTACTTGTCAAAATTTCATTTTTATATATACTTGTTTCAATTTTCCTATTTGTAGAATTTGCAATATTTTCTTTATAGGAAAATGAAGAATTGGGAAGATAAAAACATGAGGTTTTCTTGTTGTTATTGTTGCTATTCCTTAGAAGCAGCTAACTTACATTTAAGATTTGCCTATTTTTGTACCATAATATGTTCCTAGAAGCTTTTGGTGAAGGATATCATTAGAATAAGTCTTATATTAAGTTTTGGCAGCTTACACTGGCTCCTGAGGAATCATCACCTCTCCAGACCCTGCTATATTTTATGGAAGAGGTGGTGAACACACAACTAGCCTTTCTTTGACCTTAGGATGGAAGCTAGCCTTTCCACAAGCAGATAGAGTGGAAAAGTAGAACCTAGGCTCAATGAGCAAGAATTGCCAAGAGTAATGAGGGCTTAGGGGTATAGAAGCCCAGATGCAGGCAGAATTACAAACCTTGTGATCAAAACTCAGCACTGAATCCTCTCCTTTCAGATGTTGACCAGAATTGCACACAGGTTTGTCCCTTAGCAAGAGGAAATACTAGGAAGGATTGATTGTTTATCTCCAAAAGAAGTTAACAAAGTGAAACCCAGTTTGTTTTGTTCCTGGGGAAAGAGATCTCTTCCACTGATGACAAATTAGCTGCTTATCAACAACAGGACTCTTTGCCTTGGTTTCTGAGATAAGTACTACCCTGTCAGTTTCTGTAGTTGTTGTTTTTCAGACTTCATGGCCTTCTTCCAGTTGAGGGATGATTTTAGAACTCTCTCCTTAACCTCCAACAAGAGTCTGAGCCAAACTATCCAGAAGATAATGTGAAATGAAAATTTGTAAATTTTGTCATGAGACCCTCTACCACATTGAAAAGACAATGAATGGTTAAAAAGCAATAGATAAACTTGTAGTTATTTCTTGACACTAATGTGTGTGCCAGGAAAAGCCTTCCCTAGATTTAGCTGTCTCCCACAGACCAGACCAGCAAACCACACTGTCTCCAGGTTTCACCAAGTAGATATCCAGTTGCTACTTCATGTTTACCATGGTGAAAACAAAGCCTCCTATTCTTGCTTCAGTGGCCTTCTTGCTATACCTTCATCAATGTCATATCATCTTGTTCAGATATCTTCAACTGTTGTCACCCCTAACCCACACCCTGGCACTCACACAGCCACACAATGAAATCCAGACTCTTCCACCTCAGCCTCAGTCTAAACCTTGGCTCTGGCATGCTTTAGACCTTATTCTGACTAGAATGTCTAGACCTAGTTCAGGTGCTTAGAAAAGACTGTGGGATGAATGTTTCCCTGACTTCCACCTTCCCATAAGAGGGTATAGATTTGGGGCAGAGCAGAAGGAGCATAGTGGTCAATGGAAAAGGGCCTTGAATTGGGAAGCAGACAGGCCTGGCCCATCCTCCCTTCCACCAGCGTCTGCTTGAGCTGTGGAAGTTCCATAGCAAGTCCTGGAACTGCAGAGCCTTCATTTTCACTAGCCCAAACAAAATTATTGGGCTCACCTATGAGTCCACAGAAAATGTTAGTCATTAAGAAGACCCCAGCTCATTGAAGAGTTTGTAAGCAGCTTGATTGGTCCCTCATCAGGCAGTCATTGCACTACACTGATGATATCTCTGAGATGTGACCTCTGTGTGCCAAATCTGCCTTCCCCCACCTTCACAGTATTCTCTTCTGGGTCTCCCTCAGCCCAGATTCTAGTCATATTTTCTCTAAGTTGTTGCCCTTTACTCTTCATCTTCATTGTCCCACCTCTGATTTCCCCATGTGTCTTTCAAGTTCCTTGTATCACTGTACCACTCTACTGGGTGTCACCTTCCACCTTGTAACCTGAGCCCCTGTTCCTTCAACACCTGTCAGAATCTTCCCTCACCAGGTTCCTCCCCTCTGAATTCCTCCTTCCATTTCTCCTGAACATTCTGTCAATCTATTACACTGGTTTGGGGCCCCTAGATAGCAAAGATATACATTTTTCTCATCTTTTGTTTCATTCTACAATTCTTAGCACAGTGCCTTGCCCAGAGTAGCTGTTTTTCTTGCCAGTTTTGCATGGAGTGGAACTCTTAGTGGGAATGTGGCTCTGAAATGACTCATTAGCCCATCCACAGATCTGAGGATGGAGACTGCCTACATCACTGACTTCCTTATATAAGCTCCTCATACACAGGTCCACCACAGACAAAGTAGAAGTGTCCATCTTCCCTGTACCCCCTCTGCTGTGACTCCCAGCTCCTTCATCTTCATCTTGGTAGTTGTGAGAGATTGGGACAGCCCCCTCCCTGGCAGGAGCCTCTGGCCTTCACTGCAGAACTGCCCTTCATTGGAAATGGAAAGGGAGACAGCCAGGGACCACATGATTAAAATTGTGAGGTTATTTGTTGTTGTTGTTGTTTTTGTTGTTATTAGGAGAAATGACAAAGGCAGGAGATGGGAAGCAAACCTCAGATCAGCAGGCTTTTTCTTATTCAGTATTTAGTAAAGGAATCAATTAATGGAATCCTAGCACAACTCATTTTCAGGGCAGATAATGGTGGCAGGCTGAAGCAAGGGTCTAGGTTATATAGGCTTCATTTAGGGTAAGACAGGAAGGCAATTCCTGGGGTCCACTATTTTGAGGTCCTCTTCACCCACTAGGGTAAGACAGAAATGTAAATATGGAATTTCCTGAGGCTTATTGGGTTGGCATTAGGGTGAGGGACTAGGTACCAGTCAGGTGCAAGTTCCTTTCGTGTTCTTTTGTTCTGCCTGAGGCCTGGGATTTTAAATGACAAAGCTTAGGGAAAATGTCCTTGGACTCATTTTCTATATCCTTCAGTTGTTGTTTGTTTGTTTTTATTAAATTTTTATTTTAATTGTAAATGGACACAATATCTTTAGTTTATTTATTTATTTTTATGTTCTGCTGAGAATCAAACCCAGTCCCTGAAAAATGCTAGGCAAGCATTTTACCACTGAGCCAAAATCCCAGCCCTGTTTTTTTTTTTTTTTAAATAAAATATTTTCCTGGTGGGCTGGGGCTGTAGCTCAGTGGTAGAGTGCTTGCCTAGCATGTGTGAAGCACTGGGTTTGATCCTCAGGCCCATATAAAATTAAATTTCAAAAAAGGTATTGTGTTCGCCTACAACTTAAAAAAATTACAAAAAAAAAAAAAAAAAAAAAAAAGATTTTCCTGGTGACCTAATAAAGAAATGAGGCAAGAATAGTGTGGTCAGGTTGATCATACTGAGTAAATCAGTAGGTTTGTCTACAAAGTAGAGAAAAAACAGCAGGGTTAAAGTCCAGACTATTCCTATACAGGATTGAAGCAAACTACAGATAAAGAAGTTTGCAGTGAACATTTGCATATCCATTTTGTAAAGCAGAAAGGGGTGGGTGAGATCAGGAACCATGGAACAGGAATGAGTCACCAAAAGAAGGCTCTGGGAGGGCACTCCCTGGGGAGGTTTATGGGTCAGCCAAAGGGTGAGGGCCGGGAAGTCATGGGTGGGAAAGGCAAGAACAATGCTAATAAGGGAAGCTGGAGGTAGGAGGGCCTAGGCCATCTAAATTGCAGCTACTGATAGCATGTTGGCCAAGCTGAGTTTAGGGGCATCCTATCTGTCCTGTTGCTGGTTGGTCAGGACTGATACGAGTTTTCAGGGCAATTGCTTCAGCTGGCAGGAACCTGTGGTGGTTGGGGTCCACATGTCATCTTCTGATTGGCCATTTCGGTTCTCCTCAACCAGGTAGAACAACCTGCCCATAGCTGCCATGGAAGGGGAGGGAGAAGGGAAGGCTGCTGGCCCAACACATTTAATTTGCACATTTGACTTCATGTACTCTTTAGTAAATTCTTATGGAGTACCAGAGTAATGCCAGCAGCTTAGATAGAGGCTATAACACATCCCCTCCTGGGGAGCTCAGCCCAAAACAGGCAGTTAACCTTCTTTAGCTCTTCTATATCACTGCCTTCCTTACATAAACTCCTCAGACTTTGAGGGCAAGAGCCGCATCTGTTGGCAGGTCCTTGGTAGCTCTTAGCAGGTAGGGCTATAATAAATGTGCTTGATGGAAATTGAGAAACAGAAATAAAATAAACTATTGATGAGAAGGGGAACAGAACAAGTCATAGATGAATAATGGCTACTCCTGCCAATTTCCAGTATGCAGGAAATCAGAGAGTCCCAGACTGGTGTTCCTCACTTTTAAGAAAAGGATTTCAATTAAGATACTTCATTCTATTTAAATTCAAGGACTTTATTGAGAAATTTCTACATGTTAGCCTGAGACACTGTGAAAAGGGAGAGAGGTGTAGTTAAGGTAAATTAAGATGAGGAATGTATGTGGGTTGATAGATTGCAGCAAGAGGCAGAGAGAAGGCCTGGGGTGACTTGGGGGAGAATGCACAGTAGGGAGTGCTGCTGGGGCATCTGGGGGATGTGGCAGTCTGAGAGAGTTGGCTGGATGAAGAATACAACAGTAAGAGGGCTTTTGTTGACTGAAGTGACATGGTTGACCTGGGAGATAAAAAGTGGTGGGGCACAGGACAGTAGGAGAGTCACAGTGTCAGAAGAAGTGAAGGTTGGGGAGGGTAGAGAACAAAAATAAGCAGTCTGCAGAGTCACTTTAATGAGATCATTCTTGGTTCTTCATCTCAGGCAGAGTCTTACTAGCCTAACCAGTGTGCCCTCCTGTCCTTCCCTTAGGATTGGATTTTTACAAGATAAATATTCTGCCTCTGCTTTTAACTTTACTGCTGCAAACAAGCCTCAGGACATCCACATTACAGGAAAGAAGCTTTCAGCAAAAAGTTGATTATGTGGGACCCTGTGGCAGGTGCATGAGCCCTGGAGTACCTGGGCCTCTTCACAGAAGTCTCTTTTCCTGCATCAAGACTGTGGTGGAAGAAGCACCTCAGCCATCTCCAGGTGCCCTCCTGGTGGCTTCCACACAGTCCTGCCCTTTCCCTTAAGGAGCACTGTTTCTGCAGCTGCCCTACTCCAAGTGTAGGTTTCCTGGGTCAGCCACAGTGTTGGGACTTCACCATCTACACCAACCAGAACATGTGATGTGAGAAAAGATCAGCTACAACTGAGCCTACAACATCATGCTCACCAAGATGTGCCCTTGTCACAGGAAAGCAGGGAGCTAAAACTCCAAACCTTGGATCTTACATTCTGAAGAAAGAAAATTTAAAGTCAGACACCAAAAGCCATGCAAGATAACTTTATTACAAGTGAAAATGAGATGAAAGTCAAGTGAAAGCAAAGTAAGGCTCAAGCAGGAAGCACTCTCCAGAGAGAGAGAAAGTAGTCCATCTCTGAGCAGATAATGACAAAGGAGAAAACTCTGTCTCTAAATTTACTACTCTTTGACATTTACCAGGAGAATTGGGGTCCTCTTTCAGCAACCTTCACCAATCAGATATTCAACTCCTCCGTCACATGGGGCAGTGGAGTTTTTGACCTTAGTTGTTTCTCTCTCAACTGCCATGGTGGTCATCCTATTTAGGGAGCTTCATCTACAAGTCAATCCCATGTAAATGTGGGCACTAGGGTCAGTAGCCAGTCAGAAGATGCCTTAGTGTACCGGTGCTACTAAAGGAATCTTCCTTCCCAGACAGAGACACCTTTAGCCATAATTCCTAGCTTCACAGTGACCTCAATGGAGCCTGGCAAGGGTTAGTCCCATTAATTCTTTTATTTTGACTTATTTTTCCATTAGCTCCTTTGCTTCTGTTTATTTTATACAAATTAACTACCACCCTTTACTTTCTCAGCCACTTTGAAAGTAGTTGAAAGACCCTAAACAAATTTAAAGAAGATTTGTGACCTTGCCATGCATTTCACTGCTCATTGCTAGCTATTTCCTAATACTCTAACACCACAGGGGATGAGAAGTTGGCTGACAGGCTGCTGAAGGAGTCTACAGACTTCTGTATCAACTGAGTCACCAGTTGGTCATGTTGTGGATGAGTTATCTGGAGAAGATGCACACTAGCACCCATAAAACCAGGTTGTACCAGGCTCAAGATTGTGCACACGCTGGGGGCAGGGGATTCTAGTAAGATTCTGAGCATCAGGTATCAATTTGCCTCTGCGGTTGATTTTGGCCCTCCCACACGTATTCTATTCTTCTACTCAGGAAAAAGACTTGGGAAGCAGCTGCTGTTACTACCACTACCCAGGTACTGTCCACAAATACCCAGAGCAGGTGGGAAGCACAGATTTTCTGTGGGAGGGCTTCAGTGTCTGAGAAAGAATACAGGCGGCTTCCATGGATGTCCTTGAAGAAGGAATGTTCTCCAAGGTGTCCTTTTTCTCAAGTATTGTGGAATAAGAGCAGAATCTGCGGCTTCATGTCAAGGAGTGTACACAGTATGAACAGAATTAAGTGAAATAATGTAACATAGACTCACATCAATGGTATATACCTGTACTTATCAGAAGCTAATAAAGCTCCACTTACAGCCTCTGTCCCCAAACTCATTCCCAAACAAGCAGTCCCACTCTGGGGTGGGCATCATTCCAGGTCAATGCAGTAGATGCAGATTGTGAAGATGTCAGAATGTGCTGACTTGGAGAGTGGCTGTGAGCTGAGAGATTTTGATTTCACAGACCCTTGAGCAGTTCTAGCAGATCTTTTTTAGCTCCTACCTATGAGTAAGATTGTACAGTATTTTTTCTGTATCTAACCTATTTCACCTGACATAGTATTCTCTGGGACCATCCATGTTGTTGCAAATGACATAACTCTTCTCACCACAGTGAAATAAAAATATTTAAGATGCCGGGTAGGCTATCATTGTGTACATGTAGGCTATCATGTGTACATGAATTGAAATATCATATTAAACCCCTAAATATTTACAAATATCAGGTGTCAATCAAAATAGTTTAAAATGTCTATCAATTAGTACTAGTGATCCTGTAACCTTCTGCCAGCAAGATGTCAACAGCTGCCATTTTTGTAACACACTTCCCAGACTCTTACCTCCCAGATTGGGTTCTTCAGAAGTCAAGACATCCTAATGACTTCCACAATCTTTGGTCCAGAGGAATCATCTCTAGCCACCCAACGGCGTGCTCCCTGCAGAACAATCTGACAAAGGTACTGAGGAAATTCAGTCATTGTGTTCATTCTTACAATAATGATTCTAGTTTATTCAGAGTTCCAATTCTTCTTTTGTTTGATGTGTACAAATCTGACCATATTCATTATAGATAATGTATACAATTTCTTTTGTGGAGGAATAATAATTATAAGTCTATTACCACTGATGACTGATTCAAGATGGCATTAATGTATGACAGCAACAGTTGTCAACTGATGGTAGTGAGCATTGTCCTCAGTAGCACTTTTCCTTGGTTGAAAAAATATTTGTATGTGCCATGAAAATGTACCTGAGAAAAATTCCATACAAAGCTCATGTATTTTCTGCCAAGTGCCCTCTAGGCCTTATTTTGTGGTTATTACCTCAATCATCATTTCCCATCAAGTTATCTGATGTCACCATAGCCAATAGTAGACTTGTGAAAACAAAACTCAGCATGATCTCATGTTCATAGTGTTGTTCTTTCTGTAACTGCAGGTGGACACTGCAGCAAATGAAAACTGTACATATTCTCAGCTCCCTCACATGCTGAGGAAAAACCTTAGTACCGAGAAAGGTTGGACTTTCTTGCATGTTTTTATATGGAAAGTTATCCAGACTTCAGATTCCTGTTGGAAACCAGGATTGGGGTGTGGTGACAGACAATCATAACCCAGTGAATAATTATGACCATCTACCATGGTACTGACACAACTGTCATTCTGATGGTGTGGTTTGTGTGCATGAGGGTGGGGGAGTATCTGTGAGCATGTCCACATGTAATGATTATTTATGTGTTTATGAGGGTGTGGGTACTTATTCAGAAAAATGTGTTCAAACACACAGCACAAGTGTCGATTTTCTAAAAACAAAACCCCATAACAATGCATACTTTGCATGAATCAATTTCTTCAACCCTCATCACAACCAAATCTGAAGATTAGTTTACTATGCCTATTGTATATAGAGATGATGCAGATTATCCAGGTTTGGGACTTTGTAAATGGAAGAGGTTAAAATTCAGAAATGGGCCCCAGGGTTAATGCCCTTGGCAAGAGAACTGTATCACTTAGCCATATATCACCATGCCATGTCGCTCCAGTATACTTATGTATTCCTGGAGGATTATAGCCTACAGAGATGTGAAACGATGTTTGTACTTGTAAGGTAGCCTCAGTGCTCTTTTCTGTAGAATTCAATCCTCCCAGGAGTACAAAATGTAAAACATACATAGCCCAAATTGTTCTATTCAAGTTGGAAAGCCGAAAGCTCTGCTTCTTGTTTCCTTCCTTTTCCTTGCTTTGGGATACGTTCTCACCACAGTCCACACCAAGAAATATCCTTAATAATTCATAAGCACTACCATCAGTATACTTAAAGTCACTCTATGCCCTCCTAGTTTCCCCAAAGGACTTGATAGAATCACTTTCTTATGGAAGGGTAGATCAGGAGGACCCATCAAATGCCCTGGTAAGTTTGTGTATCTTTTTCTGAATTGTAAGTATTACTCTTTGGTTTCTCTCCTTTTCTCTTGTATGTGATAACCTGAATATTTTAGAGATAACATATCCAATGTCCTCAGTGGGGTCATCTCAGGCAAGAGTCTGTTGCCAACTGAGACCTCATTGAAGGCAACATTAATAAGTACCAGCATCAGCTACACATTATATGGTAGTAAGCTTTGCCCTCACCAGCAGTTTTCCCTCATGGCAAGAAAAAAATTCTGTAATTGGACTGCTCCAACATTGGTTTTGGATGTTAACACCTATATTCAGAAAAGTTTGGCCTCTGATTCCCCTTTCATGGAATGCCTATTGCCATATTTAGTATAGGCTTCTTCAGATGGGATGAAAATAGTGTTGATATCCTCCCACATTCCTATCTATTCACTCAAGGAGTGTGTAGGTAAAATTGACATTAGGAAATGCACATTTTACTAAATTTAGGGAAATCTTCATGGCTGGACAGAATAATAAATAATACAAACTGAGTGACAAAACAAAATCATGAAACCTAGCAGAACAGTTGGAGTGGTGACAGAGGTGAAAAGAATCAAGAGGAAAATATGTTAAGTAAAAGTTAGCTGCCCTTTGAAGAAACAGTCTTCAGAAGATCAATGTGAATATAATTTCACAGCAGCAATTCAGATTTTTCAACTGAGGACTCTAGGTAAGAACCTGACAATGTCACAACTGCTCTCAGGTTGGAACCACTCAGCTCACAGACTGACAGTTGGAATGTGCATCCCCATGTTACTATGGCAACAGTTCATTGTAGAATTTTCAGAGTGAGCACAGGCCACATTATGGGGTACTGTGTTGTCTACCTAAGCTAGCATATTTTACATGTCCAAGGGTATTGTTTAAGAGTATGTTTTATTTCAACCATTTTTATTTCCTAGAACCACACATTATTATTCTGTTTATGAAAACAAATTAGCAAAAATTGACCTGCCCCCAAATATTTTAATTTATCACAAAAGCTCATAGGGTGAAAGGGAGCTGTAGTTAACATGTTGGGAATCAAAAGAGATTCCTTTCCTCTTTTGAAATACCAACCCTACCCACTTCCTACTATTCCTGAATCTTCAAACATTTCTAGATAAATGGTTAAGTTCTTCAGTATATGCAAAGAAGCATCATTCAACGTGACACATTTTTTGAGGGGGAAAATATTAGGACTACATACTACTTTTTTGAAAATTAATCTGTTTTCTAAGCTCAGTACGAATTAATGTAATCACTTGAATTAACCTTGCCTCTTCCATGATCCTTGATGACAAATCAAGACCTCACTTTCCCTGTTATCTCATCCCAATCAAAACTGTTTTAAGTTATTACAAAAAGGTATGTAAAAAGACACAATTGATTTAATATATGATCCATTAAGAAGAAGGGAAAATAATAAGATTATATTCAACTCATTCTAAATTTGTAAACTAAGTTGTGAAGATGCCAGTGCACAGAAGGGAATTAAAAGAAAAAGATTCTGATTTAAATGAAAAAAGCACAATTCACCTCTCTGTAAACAATTTATGTCTGATCACATGAGCACCCTGAGAAAATGTTCTCTGTGCTCCAACTCAGGGCATTGCACTCTGCAAAGTTCTTGAAACTCATCATGAGGCTAAATGACATTTTTGGTTATTCTTATAAATTCTAAAATAATAATAATAATAATAACAATAATAAAATTCAGCATTAGAGATAAACATGGAAATGAATAAAAACCATCTAAAATTTTCTCAATTGGATGTTTGCATCTATGACCTTTGGTTTTATACACACACACACACACACACTACAAACACACATTATTAATTCATATTGAATAATCTAGGATTATGAACATAGCCTTAAAGAGGAATAATACCAATTCACAAATGATGAGAAAAATCTCTAAGATAAGCTTGTGAAATTAGTATGTTCTAATCTAATAAAAATTGAGGGCAATTTAATTTTATCTTCATAATGAAGACTGTCAGGATTAAGCATTTGACTAAGCATTTGTCAACAGGAGAAATACCACCAATCAAAACCTGTTTTCTGTTACAATTAAACTTTGAGTAGGCTAAGGCTAAGAAATGAGGGAAACTAACACAAAAAGGTGAGTCCTTCACATAAGACTTGATAGAAGCGGTTAGAGGTTGGGACATTTCTGCCAAAGGAGGTGAGTCCATTCTTGTAATAGTCTCATTTCTTTCACATCAGTTGTGATGTCTTCTCTTTCACTTACAATTTTGTTTCTGAAAGGAAAGTGACCACAACACTCAGAGCGACCAAGAGATCTTTATTGCAGCAGTGCAAAAGAGGGGGGCGGGGGGCGGAGGGAGAAGGAAAGCAAGAGAAGAAAGAGAGCAAGAGCAAGAGAGAGGGACCCAGCAGGAGGGATTTTTATAGCCAGAATCTGATGGGGTCTCTGGGTCTGCAATCTGCCTTGTTGGCGTACCATATGATTGGATCACACAGTAGTTGCTAAGGGTGTCATCTTCTGCCTTCAGGCAGATGGGGCAGGGGTCAGATGTGGGTTTCTGTTGCACCAGACCGGTGAGGGTCGAGTGTTCAGCCTTGAGTGGGGTTGAGTGTTCAGACTTGATGCAAACATGTGATAAAGGACCAGACAGAGCGGGGTTTGAGTGCATGGGTTATCCTGCAACTAACATTTGTTCAGCCTGCCCTGCACACAACTTAGTTCAGCCTGTCCTGCACCTAACATTTCTCTCATCTTAGTCTAAAGGGTTATTCATTTCTTTATCATTTTATAAAGATCTGGCTTTTAGTTTCACTAATCTTTTCTATTATTCTTTAAGTCTCTGTTTCATATATTTCTGCTCTCATCTTAATTATTTCTTTCCTTTGCTAACTTTGGGTTTAGCTTGTTTTTCCTTAATTCCTTGAGCTGTAGTTTGATTGTTTTTTGAGATCTTTCTGTTTTGCTAATGCAATGTAAGCTTCCCTCTTACATATGCTGTGGCTGTATTTCATCAATTCTAATGTGGGGTTTTCCCCCTCAATTTTATAACCTTAAAAATTAAGGAAAAAAAAGAATATTTCTTCTTTGACCTGGCCAAGCCCAGGCTCCAGCATCTTGTCCAGTAGGAGGAATGTGACTGAGAGAAAAAGGAGGCCAGAGGATTTGTGGTGGGAGAATGTGAAGGGAGCAAGGCTTCAGAAGTCAGGAGCAGGGTTCATATTTTGAGATTTGAAGCTTTTATATGGGAAATAGGTGGGTTCTGAGAAACTCAGAATGGGATTTCACTTCCTTGAAATAGGGGTCAAGGTTTTGTGGTGCTAGTGGACAAGTTTTAAGCAAGAGCTGGGAAGTTTATGGATTCAGGATGCTCAAAAACCCGAGTTTGGAGCGGCTGAGGGTGGGACTCAGAGAAACTAATGTTGAGGTACTGGGGAAATGTTTGTGTAGCTAGGGGAAGTGAACAGCACCACAAAGCCTAGTGGTTCAGGGGGCAGAGTCAAGGATGGCTTAGGTTATAAGAAGGACTGGGCATGGTTCTGATCCCTTAGTATATGACCTTTCCACCAGTAGCAGTGGTGCCTGCGTTTGGACACTGCCTGCTCCAATCACTCAGCCCTCTGGCTCCAGTTGGGCTAGGCAGGGCCTGGGGGTGGGGCCCGACAACAGGGGCGGGGCCAACAACTTGCAGTATTTGTCTGAGATACTCTCAGTCTGGTGAACCTGACCCACACTGTTGTTGATTGCTTGGAGGCGTAGTCCTAGTTGTGTAAACTGAGGAATAAAAGTTTCTTCAGATGTTTGGTCCTTTGATACCGGCCTGATTGGATAGAAAGAATCCTATCCCAAATCTTTCTTGGAGGAGGAGGTGAAGGTTTGTACTCAGTGTAGTCCAGTGGCTCCAGGCCTGGCCCCAGAGGAATACCAGGACAGGTATTCCTGGAGTGACTCCTGGAGCCCCAAAGATTTCATGTGTTTAGGAACCTTTTCTTTTTTCAATTATGAAACCAGCACTTTAGTAAATGGAATTAGGGAAAATCAGAGGGATGAAAGTTTGTGTTGTTTGCACACAAACATTTTCTAAAGAGGTAGGATATTTGGAGCATAACATTAATTTTTTTCTCATTGTAGTAAATATCAAGAGAGCTAGGAATCACACATTTGACAAACAAACATTAAGGAATGATTCTCAAGTCCTCACTAGGAAGAGACAGCTTCTGGATGTACAAAGCAGCTTCAAGTACCTTGGTTGAATGATACACTTGCCCATAAGTGCCTATTTTGTACCCATTATCCTAATATTTATTAGTAATTCATTCTATCCTTGTGGACCATCAATTATTATTACATATTTAATCAATTTGCTTATGTATACAAGGTCTTCTCAAAAATGTTTGCTGGCAATGCCATATATCATAGACACAGCCTTGCTTATATTACATGTATTTGCTATATTTTTGTTTCTTGGTCTGTCTTCTTTATTTTTCCTCTTTTTCTCACTTGCTTCACTATGGTTATTATTTTTGCTGTCTTGGTTTCCAGGTTGTGAATTCTCTTTCTATGTGGTTAATCTGCTGTCAAAACCTTTTTCCAATATCTTTTGCTTCATTTTAGAGCTCAAGCACATCTATTTGGTACTTTTCAAAATTTCCTGTGTATTTGACTTGAGGAATTTGACAAGAATGAAATCAAGATAGAGTTGGGCAAATGGCAATCTCATCCTGGAGAAGTTCATTTATGCAATATTAACATTCAAAAAAGTGTAGGCATTGTTTTATATTTTAATAGTTATTGATGTTATTGTAAGTGGTCACAGAAAATAGCTGTTTTGTGATCGAATTCAAGTGTTTATATTACATCTGGTAATTTTAAATGATTGCTACAAACCATGAAAATAGTTGTTTTAAAGAATGTTAGAACAAACAAGAAAAAATGGTATGTTCCACTTATATGAGGTACCTGGAATGGGCTGCTTTATAGAGGTAAAAGTTAGAACAGAAGTCACTGGTGATCTGGTGGTTGGGCACAGGGATGATAATGATTTATTATCTAATGGAATTTCTGTTTGGGATTATGAAAAAGTTCTGGAGTAGTGGTTATGGTCATACAATTTTGTGAATGCACTTAGTGCCCCTGAATTGTACATTTACACATAGTTTAAATAGTAAATTTTATGTTGTGGATGTTTTACCATAATAACAAATAAGAGAGATTATCAGATCAATATGATTTGAGGTTATATAGGAGATTTACCTAAAGGAGGCTCAGAGAGGTTAAAAATAAGAGGATGCTCTAGCTGGGCATGATGGCATGTATCTGTGTCTTAGCTACTTGCAAGCTGAAGAAAGATGATCACTTAAGCCTAAAAAAGTTATTTAAAAACTCTTTCAAATGTGGAATTCGATGTGTCCTTTAGTCACTAGTTCAGTGAAAGAGTCAATATATTCATCATGATATTGAGGCAAAGACAAGAACCTGGTGCATCTTCTAAGGAAGAGCCAGGCCTGGTGGCACATGCCTGTCATCCCAGTGATGCAGGAGGCTGAGGCAGGAGGATCGCAAGTTTGAGGCCAGCCTGGGAAACTTAGTAAGAAACTCAGCAACTTAGTGAGAATTTGTCTCAAAATAAAAAATAGAAAAGACAGGAGATCTATATCAGTAGTAAGACACCTCTGGGTTCAATCCCCAGTACAAAAGGCGGGGAAAAGGAAAAGAAAAGAAATACTGAACACCCAGCAAGAGCAAAATCATGGTAGTTTCTTTAAATACCTCTTCCTTTTGCCCTGCTATCTCCACCAGCAAAAGCCTTTTCTTGCAAAACAAAGAGAACTCTCTTTGCAAAATAAAGAATGGGACAGATGAACACATATCTGTTTCCTGTTGATTAGAAATTAATGTTTATAAAGACAGATTCCAAATGCTTAGTTGTTGTTAGGAGTTAGTTCTTTAGTTTTAACATGAACTTTGAAAAATCTTCAGTGCATAAAAGGAAGTATATTTACACAGAAAACTCTGAGCAGGGACACCTGTTCTGGAGTAGAATTGTGGCTTGGTATAGTCAAGCAACCCAACAAAATATGCAACTTTTGAAGTGCTCAAAGTAAATGTGCTCAAGTTGAGTGAGGGTAAAAGTTGTTGGGTTGATGATTTAAAATTAGAATGTTGATGTAACTAAATTTGACCATCTTAGACCAAAAGAAAATAAGCATGATTCTGTTTGAGAAATAATTAAAAAGACAATCTTTGTTATCAACAAAGGGGACAAATGGTACAGGAAAGGATAGCTGCTTTTCTACTCTACATGTAGGTGAAAATATAAATTTTGCAGCTATATTTTAAATATAGTATATTTAAATATAATATTTTAAATATAGAACTTGTTTAGAAGCCAGTCTCTGTCATTTGGCCCTCTCCTGAGGTTTTAATATTTTTAAAATGCAATCTCAAAAGCTCAAGTAAGACAAATGGACTAGAAGAACATAAAGGCTGTATGTAAAATTCCTGTCTCATATCAGCATGGTGGTAGAAGGAAAATCCAAATGCAGTGAAAAATTAAGGACATGAGGAGGGAAATGTTTAAAATGAAAATGTCCTATTTCAGCTGAAGAGAAAGCACAATCATTGAAACAATCAATTTCTTTGCTGAGATAGTTGGGGTCCCTCTTATTCAAGTTTCTACAGATCTGTCATATCAGGATCTTTCAGGGTGATAATCATAGCCACCCAAATCAACTCATAAGCAAAAGTAAAACTGAAATTGATTGGCTTAAGTGACAGTAAAGACTAGCCCAGGAGTGTGAGTCTATATGCTCGGTGTCATCAGACTTTGTATCATTTCCATCTTTCTGATCCCTTGAACCTCCTTGCTTCTGTGTTGGCTTCATCTCAACGGGTGGAAAAGGTGGCCCTTAACAATACAGAGGGGAGAAGTATCCTTGCCAAGAGCTGTGACAAAAGGCCTGGGCGTAGCTTTCATTGGTCCAACTCAGGTCATTTGCTCCATCCATACTGAACCAACACTGCTGTCAGAGGCATGGAAGATGTTGGCTGACCAGTTCAGATCATGTGCACACTCCTGAAGCAGTGGCATGAGGACCCCATAGTCTGGGAGGGAGGGGTACTTTTCCATTTATCACCAGTTATAACTGGAAGAGAAGGGAACAGATCTTGAGTAGCAAAAACCAGACAGTGCTACTCTGTCATCATCACGGGATATTCATAGCTCTCACCAACATCGCCAAAGATTCTCCTGATAGTCACTTCATGCCTAAAAATTCTCCCATATCTTTTCTTGGCTCCCTGGTGGTTTCCTCTGCTGCAGTCTGGCTGGGCAAAATAACCAGGGGGTGACAAGCAACTTGTGAAGGTTGAAACAGTGGGAGCCGCTTTATTGTAGGACAGCAGAGGTATATATACATAACTGAATACACAGCTTGACTCAATTTAGCATCATCCAGTTACAGCGATCAGTCATTAAGGAATCCTCATTATCTTAATAATTATACACAGCTTAACTTAATTGACATAATCTAGACACAGCAGTCAGTCATTAAGGAATCTCCATCATCTTAATGGCTCACTGGCGTTACTTCTCAAACCACTCCTCCTGGCAAAGTGCCAGGAGCCATCTTGACTTGTCTGTGGCCCTCAACATTCCTCAACATTCTTTAAGGCTGAAGTTTGCTCTCAAGCTAATTCACCCCAGACACAGACACAATTCACACCTTTATTCCCTAAAGCACTCTTAATTTAAGGTGTTGTTGTGCATAATCTCTTTACTGAAATGTTGGGGATAGGATGGTTTTGGAATCAATAGCACAGCATAGGAAGCCACAGAAATCCAAATAGTAGGTATCACTGACTGACCATCTTGTGAGCCTCTTGATACTATAAGGCTGGCAGCCCTTTCTCCCACCACTGGTATCATCCTACCATCTCAAGATCCCCACCACATGTCTCTCAGAGACCAAGTAAAAAGCAGAATTATGTCAATTTTATATAGAGCAATTTAGGTCTTTGTCTTCAACCTCCTATTCCAGACTGTGCTCCATGCTTTGCTTCATAACCGAAAGGGTTGCTAAAATATTTTCTTAAACCACAGTAACAAACCACATCTTGCCTAAGTTAAAATTGTGCCTCCCAAAGCATATCAAAACCACAGTGAAATACCACTTCATATCCACGAGGATAGCTATGATTTAAAAAATATACCAGAAAATAAGTGTTGACAAGGATGTGGAGAAATTAGAACATTCATGTGTTGCTGGAATGAGTGTAAAATGATATGGCCTCTGTGGAAAACAGTGTGGTGGTTTCTCCAAAGGTTAAACACAGAACTACTGTG
Organism: Callospermophilus lateralis; assembly: GCF_048772815.1. Lineage (NCBI taxonomy): Eukaryota > Metazoa > Chordata > Mammalia > Rodentia > Sciuridae > Callospermophilus > Callospermophilus lateralis. Next base: position 122,897,205 of record NC_135305.1, on the reverse strand, counting down.
TGACTCAACAATTACACTCCTAGGAATAGTTCTTGAAAACAAGAACTCAAACAGATATACACCAATGATCATAGCAACATTATTGACAGTAACCAAAAGATGGAAACAACATAAGTGACCATCTGAAGATGACTGGATAGCCAAAGCATGTATGAACTCATAATGGGATATTATTTAGACACAAAAGTAACTTGAATGGAATTTGAAAACATGGGGCTTAGTGAAATAAGCCAGGAATAGAAGGGTAAATATTATATGATTCCACTATAAATACAATTCTTAGAATAGTCAAATTCATAGAAACAGAATAGAAGTAATTAGAGTTTGCAGGTGAGGAGGAAGGAGAGTTCTTGTTTACTAAGTACAGAATTTTTCTTAGGGATATGAAAATGTTTTGAGCATTTATAGCAGTGACAGTTACACAGCATTTGTGAATTTAATGCCAGTGAATTATACACTAACAAATGATAAAAATGATAAATGTTATATTATACATGTATTTTACCATAAACCTAATTAATTATTCAATGGGGATTCTCAATTTTTCTTTTTTTCCTTTGTTGCTGTTTCTATGAAAAAAACTATGAATATGAGTTTGTCACCTGAAATTTTGTGACCTAGATATGCACAAATAAGTTCCTCACTCTGTAATCATGAAGTATTCACTATACAAGCATTTATTGAGCACCTAGAGTATGTCAAGAACACACCATGCTAAAACCTGGCAAAAGAAAGGTACAAAGGTGATTGAGTTTTAGATTGTGCTCTGGATATAAGGGTGCCAAATTTATCAAATAAAAAATACAAATACCAAGTTATATTTCAATTTTAAATAAACAAGAATATGATAGCCCCTGCAAAATTTGGGATGTACCTTTACTAAATATTACTTATTATTTATCTGAAATTCAAATCTTGGTATCCTGCAACCCTGATAGAAGAAGTTTAGAGTCCAGTTAGGGAGATAAGAGAAGTTCAGAAATCACCAAAATGCAATGCAAGGTATTATGAACCAAGCATCAAAAGATTAGGAGCTGTGAGAACTTTGTGACAGAGATTATTATATTTAATTCTGAATGGTCTACCATGTTAGGAATGGAGAAATGTATGTGGAGTTATTAAGTGGAGAAAACAGTTTATTTTCAATATTTTTATTGTTTTTTCTTTCTCCTTCAATCCTTTTTGACAAACATGTTTCCTTTTTACTTCTTCTGCATTATTGCTTTACATCCAATCAACAGTGAGGACACTATTCTGTTCTAGATGTTGTTCTGGCATCAAGAACAAAATAGTGAACCGGACATTGTCTCTGCCTTCACAGAGTTCACAGTTCAGCAGGGAAGACAAACAACAGAAAAAATGAAAGAATGCAAACAATAATAAAAAGTATTCATGAGGAAAGACAAGAACTATGAATAGGAATGATTGCAGGGTGTGCTTTGAGGTATGAGAAATGGGTACTTTGAGGAGTAGACATTCAGGTTGAGCCTCAGTAGTGTGCAGAGGCCTGCCCTATACAATTCCCAAGGAAGAGCACTATAAGTAAAGGAGACAGCAAAAACCCTAAAGCAGGAACAGAAAAGTCATAATGCCCACCATGTGTTTCCACACAACACGTTGTCTTTAAATAATTGCATACCCTTCTTTTGTCTCTCTTGCATTTCCTTTTATTGAAGAGATTTGAATGGGAATAAGTGCATGATGGGCAGTACAGGAAAGCAGAGAAATCCAGGCATCTCAACAAACCACAAACTATTTGAATATAAGATTTATAAGGTCTTTTCCAAACCCACTCTTTAGGACATATCTCCCAGAACAATAACATAGCTAATGTATAGATCACTTACAATGTCTGATGTCAGCTCTTCTTATTCAATCCTGCGACAACTCAGAAGTCAACTCTCTTTATCATCCCCATTTTCTAGATGCAGGTGCTGAGACTCAGAGTGGTGATATTGAGGGGCAAAAAACGAATGGGATTGGAAGCCTTGTCCCTGTGCTCCACTGCCTACTTGTACTTGTAAACACATCAAAAACACAGGGATATTAGCATGAACTGATCGACCCATCAGGAAAAATGTCCAAGAGAAGTTAATGAGTCAGGGTCCTCAGCTTATCTAAAGAGAAACATTTTCCTTACTCCTTTCAAATGGGGGTTCTTTTCATGCCCTATATTCCAACAGTTCCAAGGGCTAGATCTCCAGGAAGGAAATCTACAAACCTAATGAGAACATTCCTCTCTGATGTCTAAACTCTGTATCCCATTGTTATTATTTTTTCTTTATAGCACTATCACAATTTTGAATTATATAATTCTATTTTGGTGATTGTTGATTATCTGGCTAATGACTGGAAGTTACATGAGGACAGGGGCATGGTAGGCACTTAAACCTTTTTCAGTTTTGTTTGTTTTTACAATGCTGGAGATTGAACCCAGTGCTGGGGCATTGCTGCATGTTGGGTAAATGCTCTATCTCTGAGCTATGTTCCAAGCCCAAAATTTTTAAACAAATAAAGACACTCCTCTTTGGGAATCTCATGTGTTTGGGTATAACTATCTCAAGTATACAGAATGCTTGTCATATCTCCTTTGCATGGCTTGTTCATTGTGAGGTAGATATTACCAATCCTATTACAAATTAAGCCTGAATGATGACGCAGTAAAGCTCCAGATTGAGAATGAATTATACAGGAGTCAAGTTCTAGGTCTGCCACTTACTATAAGTAGTATTGGGCCAAACACTCAACTAAGCTGCCTCCTCATTTATTCAGCAAACATCCATTGAATATAATATGCTACTCTGCAATAAAGCAGCCAGCAAGAACACAATTGCCACCTCCTATCCTTTATAGAGTACTCAAAAGGTACTCTGAGGATGGCAGGCACTAAGATTACAAAATGATTTTTAAGGGCACTGGGAATTAAAGAACAAGGGGGTTAGTGTGTATTTTGAAGGAGCAGAAGGGCTGCAGTTTTACAAAAGTATGTTCAGGTGAGAGTTCCTGAGGTGGAATTTGTAAAATGGGAATATAATGTCTTGGGCCTGTGGTGAAGATTGTGTGTGTGTGTGTGGGGGGGGGTGAAGATTTAGTATTAAAAAATAAATAAATAAATAAAAGAGCATGGATTCATTTAAAAAAGAAGAAGAAAAAAAAGGAGGAGGAGAGAAGGACTTAGGAGATCTCTTTGGAATGAGGCATTGTTTTAGTCAACTGTCAACTTTTGTGTCCCTGTGACCAAAAGACTTGACAAGAATAATAAGAGGAGGAAAAGTTTATTTTGGCTCAGGGTTTCTGAGGTTTAGTCAATGGTCGGACTCCACAGCTCTGGGCCTGAGGTGAGGCAGAAGGGCATGGTGGAGGAAAACAGCTCAGGTCACTGCGCCAGGAAGCGCAGAGAAAGCTCCCTTACCAGGGACAAAATATAAACCCTAAAGATATACTTCCAATGACCTACCTCCTCCAGCCACACCCCACCTGCCTACAGTTACTGCCCAGTTAATGCACTGGATTAATTCACCGATTGGATTAAGGCTCTCATGACCCAATTATTTCACCTCTAAACTTTCTTGCATTCTCTCACACGTGAGCCTTTGGGAGACACCTCCTGTCTAACCCACAAAGATCCTAGAGCACAAAGGATCAAAGGATGGGGCCATGTTGGTCACAGGGAATCAGTAATGGCGGTGGAACACTGCCAGGAAGGGCAGGTTGATGAAAGCAGAAAGTTAGCCTGAAAGGAACTTTAATCCTGGACCAACCTTTACCGGGACGAGAATTTTGGTTGGGCGAACGGTTACCCCAGCAGCGACCGGAGCCCGGTGGGTGGAGGCGGCTGATAGCGGCGCGCGCAGGGGCAGCTGGGCGGAGTTTGCGACGGAAGTGGCCCCTTACCCTTCAGGAGCCGGGAGCTTTACGTGAGCGAACAGGGAGGAGTCTGTGTTCTGAATGACTGTGGCAGTACCTGGGCCTGCGGAGCCTTCTGGTGAGGCCGGCGGAGGCACCGAGCCTGGTTGAGCGGAACCTGCGGTTTGTAGTGCTGCCGGAGGAACCTGGGTGAGCAGGCGCGAAGGTGGGGTCGAGCCTGCACCAGCCGCGGCGTGCTGGCGTGCGCCAGGTGGACCGGGAGACTGAGGGAGGGGCCTGGGAGCCCCGCGACCCCCTCTCGGAAGGCCTAAATTTTACTGCTCAGCACAAAGGCAGGGTAGTCAGTTTGCCCTCCTTGAATGTTGGTTGTGCCTAAATGAACTGGAATCAGACAACCTGCATCCCAGCCTTGATCCTCTCCTGTGTAGTGGCATGGACTTAGGCTAGGCAACAAGGTGCTTCAAGTACCTCATCCCCTCTTTTTTTTTTTTTTTTTTTTTTCCTCAAGAAGCCAGTACTTATAGTAATAATGGTAATTGAGAGTTATTGAGCATGTCCTGTATACCATCTGTTATTGCTAAGCACTTTATATGTATTAATTTTATTTTGCCTCACAGTAACTAATGAGGAACAATAGTGTTTCAGCCCTGTTACAGAGAAATAAAATGAAGCTCAGAGAGGTGATTTTTTTTTTCTTTTTTTAAACCCAGGGTTACACTGAAAGTAGTGGGGCCAGTACTAGAACCTGGGTTTTGTGGTTCTTTCTTTGAAAGAATCTAAAGTCACACACATCCGTACATGGAAGTGTGCATGACTATGGAAGGAGCCCTGAAGTTTAAAGCTTGGCAGACTTCACTGTGAATATGCCTCTTGTCCTGCCGAAGTCCACCCTTTCCTCTGTTCCTGGCCTTTGTATGTACAAAGAGGCCACAAAGTATCATTTTTTGATTGTCTTGACTCTACATCAACTGGATATCCTTCTATCCTTTGTGTATTGACCACTTACTGTGTATCTAGCACTCTGCTAAGTAGTTTCCACAAGTTATCCTCTTTAACCATTTAGAAAAGGGTTTCTCAGTCTGTATATTACTGAGATATATGATCAAATGATTCTTAGGCAGAGGGAGGCTACCCTGAGTACTGTAGGAGGTTTAACAGCACTCTCAGTTGAGAGAATCAAAATGTTTTCACCTATTGTCCTCTGATTGAAAATTGCCATTGTTGAGACCAGTGCTGTGGAATTGTGCTACTTGAAAGGTGGTCTCAAAACTTTACAGTGTGATGTTGCAACACCAAGCAAGTGGAGACCAGCTCTAGGTATCGCTGACCTGATGCTTTGTAGGTGAAGGGAGCTACTTCATAGTCACGCATAGTAGAGCTAGGTAGTGGTCAGAGACAGAAATGATAAAAACTAGTCCTTTACTAGTTCAAGAAACATGGTTCTAGATAATCTCATGCTATGGGTATTTTTATCTCTTTTTACAAGACAAGGAAAAAGAAATAGAGAGGTTGGTGACTTGTGTAAGGTTACACAGCTTGTAAATGTACATGGAAGCCCAGGTTGGCTGACCCCAAACCCTGAACTCTTGACCACTGTGCCATGCTCCCTGTCTTGACAATAGAAACAGTGCCTATTTTTATTGTGCTTATGATATACCCAGCACTTTGTTGAGCATTTTTTGAAAGTAACCATGTTTAGGCCTCAATTAATTCTTTTTAAGTGAGTTTCATTTTTCCTGTTTTCTAAATGTAGAAAATGAGCCTACCAGTTAGAGAACTGATAATACATGCAAAGAGCAGGGAGAGGTAGAAAGATACAGAGCAGGAGATGTTATTAAGCATCAAATGGATAGCTAACTATCCCAATGGATATTTTATACCTAATAACATGATTTTTAAGCTGCTTTTTATTTAAGTAGATTTCTATCCCCTAATTACAGCCCTCAGAATTTCTGTTTTGGCAGTTTTAATTTTTACAGTGCCCTTCTGAAATGCAAGAAAATGGATGAAATAGAATAAGACAATTTTCAATCCAATTACTTTCAAAATTTAGAAACTTTGAATTCAAGACTTGAAAATTGCGGCAGGTAAATTAGTTAACAAGGGCTATTTTGAGGTATTTTGCATCTGTAAGCCCATTTAGTAGCAGCATCATAGACAGCCAGGGAAGCAAATCTGCCACAAATTTTTAGGAACAGAATACATTGTATTGCATATGGGCCAATAGAAAAGTTAGAATTAGAACTTTCCTACTTAGAAATGATCTTTGTTCTGGACATTTGATAAATGCTAAATGATTTAGAAAAAAATCATCTACTAGCAGTGATTTTTTTTTTTTTCCTAACATCATAATGCAAATAATTGGCTACTGAGTCTGCTTCTCAATGTTTCTTCTTTTGGTCTGGCTGTACTTGTTAAAAGACCTGAAGTTCCAAGGTTCAGTGTAAATATGGTATGTGTGAAAGAAAGAAAACATGGTAACCCTATAAGTGCCTGTAAGAACCACATTGGAAAGAACTAACCACTAATGCTTGAAATAGGAATAAGAGGAAGGCTTAGCATATAGACATTCCCTGCTTTAGAGCCATCTGGTCACAGTGGATTAAGAATCACATATATGTTTTTTGTTATACAGAGTTGACTTAGAATGCCCTGGTTGCAAAGCAGCATCCATTGTGGGGAACTTAGTCCCATCACTTCTCCTTTGTATCCAGCTCTGCATGCTGTCCCCAGTGAAATCAAGGGCACATCAGGTAAGCTTATTATAACCATGTGCACCCGTAACATGGAAGGCTCTGAGATTGGCTGGAAATGTTACTACTTTGCCCATCAGAAAAAGAACTCCATCCTGCTTAAACATTGATCTCCTTTTTACAGACTTCAGTCTTTCCAGCCCATGGCCTAAAACTTATGGTAGCTTTTTAGATTGGGAATCTTAGAGAATTCAGCAGGAACCCCTTGTTAGCCTTGGATATAGAGGGCTCAACCAAGAAATGCATTTCACCATGTGAATGTGAAGTCGCTGGGATTACAGGCATGTGCCACCATGCTTGGCTCTTTTTCTTTTTTAAAAACCTTCATTTATGTGAAATAAGCAATAAGGAATACTGCAACTATTTGATCTAAGTATTTTGTTTGTAATCTCATAACATTGAGCCATTAAAATGTTCATTGTTTTGTGCTTTTGAGGAAACTCTCAGTTAAAACTAAATTCAACCTCTATGTTCTATTTTATGCTTGGTAATTATTTCCCACCTGTTTACAATGTAGGTGTATGTGTATTTAAATCTGATCTAAATTTTTAAAGAAGCACTGTGAAGGAGAATTTTAAATTCATATGTGAGATAACACTATTACCATTAAGCAAGGTATTGAATGTATCAGAAAACAGAGCCCTATGTATTAGGTTCAAGACCTCTTTAACAGTTGGGAAGGATGGCACATGCCTGTAATCCCAGCAGTTCTGGGGCTGAGGCAGGAGGAGATGAGTTCAAAGCCAGCCTCAGTAATTTAGAGAGGCCCTAAAGCCACTTAGTGAGACCCTGACTCTAAATAAAATATAAAAAAGGACTGAGGATGTGGCTTAGTGGCTAAGCACTCCTGAGTTCAATCCCTGGTACCAAAAAGGAAAAAAAATCTTGTTAACAATTCCCTTCTTTTAAATTTTGACTTCTACTTTGACTCTGCAGATATTTAAAAGGAATTTTTAATGTTCAAAGGTATGCATTTATCCTAGGAATCATTTGTAATTGAATTCAAACTCTAACAACTCTGTGATCAGAAAATATGATCTGAATAATACTACTAATTTCTTTTTCTTTTTTTTTTTTTTTTTTTTTTTTTTTTTTGGTGTTGCTGGGGATTAAACCCAGGCCTTGTGCATGTAAGGCAAGCACTCCACCTACTGAGCTATATCCCCAGCCCTGAGTATTACCAATTTCTTAAAAAATAATTTGATTTAGTTTTGTGGTCTCTGATGTCAGTTTTGGAAAACCAATTTTAATATTCCATATTAAAATGTATATGAATATGTATTCTATATGTATCTAATGGATCAAACTTATTTATATTCTTTTGCTTTTCTTTTATCTTAGTGGATTTTGTATGGACTTCATCAGCTTAATCTATTAATCACCAACTGTAGTTTCAAAGTGTCACAAAATGGGAGACCATTTGACAGAGAAGTCTAGGGCCTGGATCTTTTAGGAGCTTCCCAAGGGGGAACATGCCTGCTCTGGAGTCTGACTGTTAGCCCAGAAGCTTAGAAAATTAAATGGGCCTATAAATCGATCTGTGATGGTGGCACAAGAAAACGAAGGAGGGGATTCACATTACTCAGGTTCTCAGACTTGAGGATACAACCAGAAAACCAAAAGCCTGAGTAAGTTTAGATGCTGGAAAATGGGTACTATTCTCAAAGCTTAGCAGCCCCATGAGGATAGGGGCAGGGGCTACTTCACCAAAGAATTCCCAGTATTCTGCAAATACCTACTGAGTAAACTATGGAAAGAAAGAAGAAAGCAGTCACCAGACAAAAGGATAGCCAGGAGCCCAGGACACGTGAGAGTATGGAAAGCAGACTCAATCCATGTAGTAGAGCAGAAAGCCATAGAAAGAAGAGGACAGAAGGAGCTGATGATGAGAGAGGAGAATGTTAAGCCTTGGATTGTCACACTCGGGTGACGTCTGAAGGGACCCCCACATAAGATGCCAAAAGGCCTCTATTCTTAACCCAGGTCTATTCTATCCTTAGCTGTACTTTTTGCTAGAGATGCATCATCCCCTTAAATGGGGGATGGAATGCAATATTTGAGTGAAAGAATTTGTATACAGAATCAACAACCATTTCCACCACATACTTAGCAACTACCACACCAATGCATCATCTTCCTTGGGAAAGAAATTGGGATTAAAATCCCATAACCACCTTCATCTAAGACTACTTACCCATATATAATATTTCAGGAAAAATATGGTAGTATAAATTACCCTGAAATTACTGCTTCAGTACTAGAAAATTATAAAGCATGCCCTGAAAACTACATAACTATTAGCTACATGGTTGAACATAACAGGGAAATGAAAGTTTGTCTTGAGACATCTTATGAATAATGCTGACTGGAGTTATGTATGCTTTGATGATGTCTCACATAATGAGCTTTTGTAAAAGACTGGACACATTAAATCAAAATGATCTATGTAAATACTACAAATATGCCAAACTTGATATTTAGGATAAGTTCTGAAGGTCAAACCAGAGGGTAACATTTCTGAAGCCTTGCCAGAAGCCTTGCCAGTTATCCTGACAAAAGCACATGACTCCTGCTGGACTCTGAGAGGCTCTGGTGCATGACAGATTGCATTACCTCATAATCTCCATCTTGGAAATTTCTGCCATTATCTTGAATGCAATAAGATTCAGTAATTTCAAACAGATTCAGCCTCAAAGTTTGTGACTTGGGAGACTAAGGCACAAAAGGCAACCATCTAGTGTCTGGATTAATCATAATAAATTTCTAGTTCAACTCAAAAAAAAAAAAAAAAAGCCATGCATGGTGTCATATACCTGTAATCCTAGTTATCTCAGCAGCTCAGGAGGCTGATGCAGGAAGATCATGAGTTCAAAGCCAGCGTCAGCAAAAGCAAGGCACTAAGCAACTCAGTGAGTCCCTCTCTCAAAATAAAATACAAAAGAGGGCTGGGGATGTGGCTCAGTGGCTGAGTGCCCCTGAGTTCAATTCCTGGTGCCCCCTACACCCCCAAAAAGCAGCTCTTTTGTTTGTTTTGTGTTTGAGTCGGTGTATCACTATGTTGCCCACACTGATCAGAAGCTCCTGTACTGCAGGAATATAACATAAACATAAGCCTCTGGAGTAGCTGAGACTATAGGTGCAAATCACTATGCCAGGCTAAAATTATTCTTAAATTTAAAAAAAAAGAAAGGATCAAAATGGTAATAATCAAGATTTGCTATTATGTAAGAGATTTTAAGGAATGATAACAATAAAAAGGACTTTTTTCTTTGTACCTTGATATTTTAGGGGAAAACATTAATGCATAGTCATTAAAAAAAATACAGAAGACTACAAAATGAAAACCAAAAATTCCTCTCCTTACTCATACATAATATTTTAGGAAAAATATGGTAGTATCTGAAGTTTCACTTAAGTCAAAGTTTGACATTAAAACAATGAATGTGTCACATTTTGATGCCTTTTTACATCTGTCAGCACCATCGTAAATAGAACGGATGGTTGAAGACTCCTCCTTTTGATATACAAAATGAACCTAGAACCATGGCATTTCTTTATATCAGATCAAACCAGAGAAAAATTCAAACTCCTCCATATGTTTGTTGTATGTATACCTAATTTGTTGTACCTAATGTGCTCCAATTCTGGGAGGCACATTCTGTTACACATTCTGTGTGTGTGTGTGTGTGTGTGTGTGTGTGTATGTTAGTGGGGCTCAAGCCCAGGGGCACTTTACCACTGAGCTACATTCCTAGCCTTTTTTATTTTTTTGTTTTGATACAGTCTCACTACGTTGCCCCACATGGCCTCAAACTTACGATCCTCGTGTCTCAGCCTCCCAATAACTGGGATGACAGATGCCAACAGGAAGAATTCTGTACTCTTGGAAAAGGACTAATCAGAGAGGAATCTACTGACAACTTTCATTAGATAAGGTAATTTAAAAATTATTTTTAAAGGGAAGGAGCAGAGGAATGGCCAAAGCTAGCAACATAAATCACACAACTTCTGAGACAATTTCTGAATTGAAAATAGCATCAGAATTGCTCTTACTTTTGTATACTAATTGTCAGCTCTTTTGGCCTTTCAGTCCCTATCTTTCAAGTCAAAGTCTTCATTAAAATGCTTTTCAGGCTTACTGGCCATGAGGTTGTTTGCAATGGCATACTCTGATGAGGTCCTGCTGAGGCAGAACTCAGGAGTCAGAAGTGCCAAATGATAGAGGTGCCAAATGATATGGCACTGGATCTCTGAGGTGGGTATAGGATATATTAATCAACTATGCACTGGGAGATTCTAGTCACTGACTTTTTTTTTCCTAACACCATGAATTTATTTTGTATGATCCTCTCAGTGAGTTAACATGTTTTCAAAACTAAAGGAGAGAGCTCAGAGACTTTCCATCCTTACCTGATGGCATCTGGCCAAAGCAAGGAAGGGTAGTTGAAAGTGTTGGGTGGTGACAGTGTGACAAAGGAGTTGAGGAGGAGGGAAAAAGCAGCACCCTCAATAAAGGTGGGGGAGAGGAGAGATAGAGAAAGCCATGAATTACTCATTAGAAGCCAATTTCTGAGGAGGCAGAGGGTTACAATGTGCTTTGGCCAAGGATGAGAGTAAAGGAGAGTGGGGCAGGATGATGGCTTGGATGGAACATCATTTAAGACTTAAAAAAGAAATCCGGGTGCAGGCAAAGCACTCTCCACTGTCAGTAGTCCCCAGGTTTGTGATTTGAAAACTTAATTGTAGCAAGCCTCCCAGGAGAGGGCTGTCCCCAGAAGGGTGGAGCCCCCAGACCAAGTAATCAGCAGCAAGGTGATTATGACTTCACTGTTGAGTTAAATGTGCCCCACCTGTCATGATGGGAATCAATTTAAATAGATTTTCTTAATTCCAGAAGTTCAACTATATGAATAGTTGAACAAAACAATTTGTTATAACACAACTTATATATTTCAAATGGACAAACAATTAGTGTCATTTACAGTATCTTAAGATAAATAGACTTTGAATGGGAGCTTCCTTTCCAGTATTTTGAAGTCTATAAGATGTATCTAGAAAAGTTACTACATTGGAAAATGACTGCTTAAATCAAATGGGGTGGGACTTGTGATTTAGGATTAATTTTTCTTTTTGATTAATTGCTGTAACCACTGTCCTAGTGGCTGAGAGAGTTGCATATTTTCTTTAGACATCATTAAGCACTGCAACTCTTGCAAAACAAATTTGATGCCATTTGAATTCTGCCATTTTGCTAGCACTGATGTGGCTCTTGGGTCCACCACTCCATTAGAACTATTAACTCCATTCATATTAATTTTTGTTACAAATCTTACAAAGGAGAGTGCTTCTGGGTATTTAGGTCCACATTTTATTTTAAGTCTGCATATTCAGTTTTCATAAATTGTTCTTGGAGTCCCAATTATCATCCCTGTCCATCTTGTACCATGTCTTCATCATCTAGACCCCAGTTAACTGTGCCATCTCCTACTCCTTTTTGGCCTTCTTTGAGTTCTTCCAGCAGTTGGAAATTGCAAGGGACTTTTACTCCTGAGTTTGGGGTGGCTGCTATCTTGTGTCCTAGTCACTGACTTTTTAAAATTAAATTACTACATGGCATAAGCAAGTCTTAAAAGATATTACCCAACTATACAGCAAATCTAATGGGTTTTTGTGGAGGCAGGCCCCAAATGGCTATAGTTAGGCTCCTTCTCTGGGGCTTCTGGAAGGATGTGTTATGTTTTTAGTGTATAATCAATGCCATGAATTCGTGGTGTTTTGGTCAGTGTGTAGTCAAGGTCAGAAACACTTTGTTCAGCACATTTACTCAAGGTCATAAACAGTTGCTTGCGAGCATATGCCCACTTATGTAACCTGTGCTTTCTTTGTTTGGCCTGGATATAAAAAAAGACCTATGGAAATGGATTGGGAAAGGTGGGGTGTTGGGGATAGTTGACTAGGGGTTTTTGCCACCTCCTAATAAAGGATGACCAATATTCCCACCATGCTTTCTAGCTTTCAACCATCAAATCCCTGAGCCTCATCCTCTGTGTGACAGTTTCCCTATATAAAAATGTTTCTCTGTTCTCTTTTGCAGTTTTATCTCCAGATAACAGAAAAGGAAGAGAAAAAAAGTATTTGAAAGTATGTGAGATGTGAAAGACTATCATTGTCTAACTTTGATACTGGAAAAGAAATTTCATTTTTTTGAACTTCAGTGACATCCTTTGTACCAACTGCATGTAGTTATTATGGATACCAAGTAAGAAAATGTTTTTTAAGGTGCTCTGTTACAGTATATGAAGTCATGAGTCCTTTTTAAGTACTGTGTTCATAGAGAGGGCTCTAGTTCATAGTGGATGCGAGAGAGAAAATACCTGTTTTCTATATCTTACCCCTGCAGGGAAAAAAAAAAATCTTTATTTTCATAGACTCACTCATGTAATTATCCAAAAGAATACTTCAAATTCCAAATTAGGAGTTCTCTATAAATTTTTTCAAATAGAATGGCCTAACCAGGATCCAGTAAGTGCCATCACAAGCCCACATAAGTTGATTCTTTTCATTTAACTGTGCTGAAAGCATGTGCCTTCAGTTTACACCTAGAGCACCAAACTGGTGTTCCACAGTTTTCAGCAGAGATTCCAGTTTGTTACAGAGGTGGTGGTAGGCATTTAATGTCGAATAATTTATCTTGTAGCTATTAAAAAAGTTTCTCCTCATATTTTAAAGTTTCTCATCCACTTTATTTAGGAAATCCATTTATAGTCAGGCTGATAAAATCAGCAATAAAAGTTAATTTATCCTTTACAGTATACTTTTTATTATGATCTCTAAACTAGAGGAACAACCGTAAGAATTCAGGCAGAATAGTGGGAAAAGTCTAGATTAGAAGTGAGCCATAGCTAGATTCTAATTCCACCTTGAATACTTTGGTCAGTGTGTAGTCAAGGTCAGAAACACTGTTCAGCACATGTACTCAAGGTCATAAATAGTTGCTTTCGAGCATATGTACTACTATGTCAAACTGGAATGATGTTAACAGTCCTAGTGATGATGGTGGTTAACAATAAGTGCATGCTTACCACATACTGTAGGAACCATACTAAAGGTTTGCATTTGGAAACTCATCTTTTCAATAATTCTAAAAAAGGTCCAGTATCACCTGTATTTCACTACTGAGGAAACTGAGGCACAGAGTGTAGGTGATTTTATAATGCCGCTGAGCTGACAGAATCACAATAGGGCGACTATATTTTTGCAGTGTTTTGACTCAGCCCAAGTTCCATCCTGATCTTTCATCTCAATAGAAATCATTCATTCCATTGATAATATTCTCCAGTATATTTATATACATTTTCTGGTCAAATCCAATTATTGTTCATCATAACACGTAAATAAATCCTCATGGATGACTTTTAATTACAACAGAGGCCAACTATGGGAAACACTCCAAGAATGAGTCAGTCTATGGAAATATTTATTTAAAAAAGTTAGGATTAATATTAACGTATCCTTTTATTTAAAGTAATTAGATTTTTTGATTTGCTTCCTAAAAGCCAGTTGGAGAACCGTTTAAAACAGAAAAATTGGAGCTGTTCCATGTCCTACTTGTTTTCTAGCTTATCTCTGTGCTAGCCTTTTCTCAGCTACATCACAGAGCACTCCTTAGAATCCTCTCCTGGGTTATGACTATACTATTTCTCACTAAGTAAATCATGGGTTTATGTGATCTTGATTAACAGCAGATGATAATGATTCGAATAGTTTCCTTGCTTTTTCTCTTTAAATCTGTTAAGTTCTTTTTATGGCACTAAACTTTTTGTCCAGAGAATGTGGGCTGGAGATGTGGCTCAGTGGTAGAGCACTCGCCTAACATATGCAGTGCCCTTGCATCTGAGCCCCAGAACTGGCGGGGGGTGGGGGGAGTGAAGAGAAAGTTTTGATATTTACTTAAAGCTTCTCTACATGCACAGCACTTGCAGTAATTTTCAGTCTATGGTGAAAAAATAAAAACATCTTGAAGGCCTTATTTCCATCACTATTCCCAAGTCCTATTCCCAACTCCCACAGACCTAACAGACCTACTTCCCTTTTTTGGCTCCCTTCATTTGTAGAAAAGTTCCCATGCCTCTTTCTACATGGGACACTGTCTCAGTGCTCTTTGCTGATTCCAGCTCAGGATGGCTTCTCTCAATTCTTCTGCCAAAGTACTTGAAATCCCAATATCTAAAAACAAGAAAGTATTAGTGTCCTCACTGCTCTCACAGATTAGGCCCTGATATAGCACCAAGGAACCCCGGAGTTCTGGGCACAACTGTCTGCCAACCAATGCCTTAGTTCGATGTTGGTCATTTTTGTGAAAACCAAATTCTGTTGCCTTTTTCTCTGACTCCTCATGCTGGCTTGACAAAGACTAAAGCACTTGACATCTGTGGCCTCCTGTCCTACAATTTGCCCTCCTCTTTTTTTTTGTTTTTCTTCTTTTAACATGGCAGATACCCACATCTCATTTTCATCTGAGTCTTTCTATCCACATGGCCTTTCTACCTGCCTTTCCCTTGCAAATGTCTGTTTTTCCTCTGAAACCCACCTCCAACATACCTCTTCTGGGAGTCCTGTGAGTCCTTCCTGTACTGCCCCTAATAACAAGTAGTTGCTTTTTTTTTTTAGCTTCCAGAGCATTCTACCCTTTGTCTGTCTTATGCTGAGACTAATGAGGACCATACCACTTGACTTACCTTCTAAAGCTCAACATAATCTTCCGTTTTGGCTTCTATTTAGTTGCAAATGTTAACTGGAGACCAGCTTGAAAACTCATCATAAATGTCGATTTTAGCCTCATAATGTATCCATTATCTTTATAATAGGCTGTGTTGCCATCACTGTAGTAGTTGCTGCTGGTCAACTGTAATTACTTATCAATGAGGAACTAGGAATGAGAAAAGATTAGTTGGTTAGCTAGCTCTGTAAGGATGATGTGCTCACATCATTGGGTTTTATATACCTTATTTGTTTACAGTTTGGGGTTCAAACACAGGGCTTTTTACAGGCTAGGCAAGCAGTCTGTCACTTAGCTACACCACCAGTTTCTGTAACTTAACCATTCAGATTCATTTCTCAATTAAAATATTGCTACTGTTCAATTATACATTATATTTTATGGTTTTTTGAGATTAGTTTAGGAAATAAGGTAAAAGTAACTACTGAATGCACAAAATTATATATGAATTAGAATTTTACAGTTTTCTCAAAGTTTAAATTTTCTGAATTATTACTTTATTTTTCATTCTAAATTGGTTCCTCTGGTGCTAGTTAATTATGCAGGATTGAACCATGTGTGGGAGCCTTCTGAACCTAACAACTAGGGGACCCCTAGGCCTGCTTTTTACATTTCATTGTGAGCACTGCTTGCCCAAGTCCTTTGGTTATGGGAACAAAGGGATAAAGATGGCAGCTGTCCCCAGGAGCCATTGTTCTCCTCCTGTCAGCAAAGCCTCTTCAGAATTGGGCAACATGTTCTCACTAGAGTAAGGCCAAAGACCTTAGTAAGCATTAAAATTTTTGTTCAGTAAGACCTTAGTATTCCTAGAAGTATTTATTGACTGATGATGAAAATCACTGACAAAATAATATCAGATATATAAGAATTAGAATAGTGGATGTATGGGATATGAGAGAATATAACTGGGACCTTTCTTGGAGATTGTATAGACCACTCTGACACACTGTACAATGGAGAAAACTGTGTTCCAGAGAGGGGTAGTGGCTTGCCTGGGGTTGAACATGGTGTCTGTGACAAAGCTGCAGCTATTAGTTTCAGTCGTTTGAAATCATGATACCCTCAAAAATAGCAGTTTCTTACCTACTAGTTTCATTTAATAGAAACCCATTCTTCTGATATTACTTTATCCTCAGATCTTGTGCAGTTAGTGTCTAAGGAGAGTAGCAGCCTGCACTTGGTACTTTCCTTGATACCACTGGGACAGGCCAATTCCAATGGTTGGTTGACCTTTAAGTCTGACAGCAGGTGGCATTCTCAAGTTCTTGTATACTTACTATGCCACTAAAATTGCACCTTTTAATTTTTTTATTTTTGCTTATGGTCAGAGATTTGATGAAATGTGGAGAGGGATATTAGTCACAATTCCAAATCTTACCCACAGGTTAATGATAGATAAAAGAATATGAGAGATACCAGAAAAAATAGAAAAGTTTGGGTAGCATTCATTCACTCATTCATTCAACATACTTAGGGCAAAGTTGGTCTCCAGTTTTCTTGTGTGCCTGACATGTCTATATTAAGATTATTTTCAGAGGAATTGGAAGTTAATGATTTCTGTCATCTTTTCTTGAGTGCTAACCTTTTTCCTTTCTTGCTTGGGTTATTCTAGTTTACTAAATGCTGATTAATCAGTAAGTGAGAAGAACCTCCCTTAGGCCCAGCTTCATGGCAGTCAGGTAAGAAGTATCATGGTGTAAGTAGATTTGATTCCTGCTACCAGGAAGAGATTCTGATCTATTTAGGATTTAGAACTAGCACATGAAACAACTTCTAGGGGAAAAAAAAAAAAAAAGAACAGAACAACTAACAATGTAATAATTGTTTTGTAGTAATTGCAGAAGAAGTTAGAATTCGGCAGATCAGTGAAGCCTAAAACAACCATCACAGGAGTGCAGATCCATGCTTAGGATTGTAACTGTGTCTTAAGGTTTAACTTAATGACCATGTTTATTTCTTTACATGGTTTTCACATAACCAAAATAGTTTTACCCCACAAATAAAACAGGCAGGAAAGAAAGTAGATGCCACTAACCCACAGAACTTTCACAGACTGGCACAGATCCATATAATTTTTATGGTTCTGAGTTATACTCATCTCCCCACAGGGTTATAAATATGATTTAAGAAATCCTATAAAAACTTTACAATTTTTGTCTGAGTGTGGGGTGCACACCTGTAATCCCAGCTACCTGGGAAGTTAAGGCAGGTGAATTGCAAGTTCGAGGCCAGCCTTGACAATTTAGTAAGACTGGTCTCAAAATAAAATTTCAAAAAGGACTCAAATGATAGAGCATTTATCTGCCATGTGTGAGGCTCTGGATTCAATCCCCAGTATCGGGGGGGGCAGTGGAGGAGTTTTACAATTTTTTATCATATATAAATATATGAGACAGGGCTTGGGTTCAATTCCCAGTACTGAAAGGGTTAAAAAAAAGTCTAGCAGCTTTTTCCTCTACCATTATACTTCTTTTAGGCAAACTGGATGATCTATCGAATTCTCAGCTCTGGGTGTAAGTAGACAAGTGGTGGTACCATGGTGAAGGGGGAAGCATGCAGGGTCCAAGTCAGGTGGGACTTAATTCATAGTAGAAAAAAAAATGTAGCAGTAGGTTGACATAAGAATCTGAAAATCTGAGCATGGGTTTTGCCTTTGCCAGCTGTGAATTGTGTGACTTTGGGCAAGTTCCTTGTTCTCTGTAGCATTGAATATCCTTTTCTATGAAATAGTGTTCATGCCTCCATTGGATGGTATGGTAAGAATAAATAAGATGTGAGGTGGGATGTAAAGGACCTCGCAGGGCCTGACACTGGAAAATGAGCATCAGCTGTTAGCTCCTGCCTTCCCATCAGTTATAGAGAGGGTTAAGACATGATCCCTGCCCTAGGGAGCAGCTGTATGCATGCTGTACATGGTGAGATGAACTATGGCAAAGGAGGAAATTATTAAATATCCATTTAATTTTATAGTCTGCCTCTGATAAAGTAAAAAATGGTCATGATAAATGTATTTTTTGAGATCTTTTATCATTTTTAGAAAGAGTCAGCTAACTCATGACAACAAAATTATGTGAAGTTGATTAAGAATGTTCACCAAACACTTGAGACACCTAGTTCCCTTTGAACCAGCTGTGGAAGGTTTAACAAACTGATGAATGGGTTATTATCCCATTTTTTTCGGGGTAGATGATGATAGTAAGCATCTATATGAAATGTATTTGGGTGAGTTTGTACTATTTGTGTATTTCAGCTCTTGAAACTCCAAAAGAATCTAAGAACACCTTTCCTATCCAAGTAGATTATGATGCCTATGATGTTCAAGTAAGTGTTCAGGCTGTCCAGCTCATCCTGGGATCAGCCCCTTGCCACCTGCTTGTTTTCACCTGATTTACTTGGGGGTGCATATAAGAATTGTTTACAAAATCTGAGGTCCAATAAGGATCTTTATGAGCTGAACCTTAAAAATGTTTTAAATTAAGATTAGCCAAATGGAAGCCATGCCATGTAGAAAATTAAGAATCATGTTTTCATGGGTTTTGCCCCAGACATTTTGTTTGCCATAAAGTAGTATCTTAAAATAGAGAGAGGGTTCTTAGGCTTTTTCTAAGAGAAGCAGTTTACAAATTTCATAATTTTCTCTAACTGGGATGACACTAATATAGATCCTCAGACCCAAAATTTCTTTTCAGTTTGTTATTGCAGAAGCTCATGATCTTTCTTTTATTTAATTTCTGCTTATTAAATTTGTTCTGTGATGTTCTGGTCATGCAGTAATTTCTACTGTGATAGAGTTAGATATATCAACATGTTCATTCTACCCCAAATTATAGATAATTTTCTTCAAATACTTGGTAATCTGGGCTTTTGTGCTTAGTTCTTTATATTTTTAAAATTAATGTGTATAATAGAAATTTAGCTTTTTTTTTTTTTTTTTTTGGTGTGTGTTTTTGTTCCACAGTTCACCAAATAATGAGTCCATTTTCCAGGTTTCTTTCCTCCTGTTTGGGGGGTTTTGCTTTTTTAATTTTTGTTTGTTTGGTTGGTTGGTTTGGTAGGACTGAGGAATCAAACCCAGGGCTTCATGCGTGCTAGGCAAGTGATTCACCCCTGAGTTATATCCACAACAATTTTTTATTATTTTTTGAGACAGTGACTTACCAAGTTGCCCAAGGAGGGCAACTTACAGGTCTCAGTCTTAATTTTTACTTTTCAATATAGGGATCTTGCTATGTTCCCCGGGCCTATCTCAAGCCCTAGACTCAAGTCATCTTCCTGCCTCAGCCTCCTCCTTATTGTGGTCTACAGATGTGCCTCACCATGTCCAGTTACCCACACTGCATCTTAATTGGTTCTCTATCGCTTGTACTTGGCTACACATATGCTGGTGCTCAAATATTTACTTTTGAAACAGCAAATATGTAAGTGAGCACTTGGAATGTACTTTTAGGCTTTGTTAAAGCTCTGAATTAACAGAAAATCCTTCTTGGAAGAAACAGTTCTGATTCCAGAAGGGCAGCCCTGTTGGTAGAGTAGCTCTTTGATTCTGAGGGTTCACCTCCTCATTGTACTTCTCTTTTGCTCTTTCCTCTGACTGCTTCTTGAGATTTTCTACCCTAGGGAAATGTATGTTTTAATAAAAATACATTATTATTAAAACTTTAATTAAGGAAATGTTTAAACATGTCAATTAGAGAGAGGATTTCCCTGAACATCTATTAACATGTTGCCAGACTTGTTTCATCAAATTTCCCACATTCTAAATTTTGACTGGAGTATTTTAAAATAAAGTCCACGCATCCTGTTTTTCTCCAGTCCGAACAGACTTTATTGTATGTTTCTAATAAATGAGAATTTTTAGAAAACACGTGACCACAGAACCATTACAACTGTGAACAATACTAATTTCTTCATGTACTTTAATGTTGACATTCAAATTTCCCAAGTGTGTTTTTGTGCTGGGCACAGTGGCACACACCTGTAATCCCAGTGGCTCCGGAGGCTGAAGCAGGAGAATCGCAAGTTCAAAGCCAGCCTCAGCAACAGTGAGGCACTAAGCAACTCAGTGAGACCCTGTCTCTAAATAAAATACAAAAATGGGTTGGGGATGTGGCTCAGTGGTTAACAGCCCTTGAGTTCAGTCTCTGGTTCCAAAAAAAAAAAAAAGAAAAGAAAGTGTTTTTGTAGTTTATTTGTTTGAATTGGGATATAAACAAGATCCATATAATAACCATACCCATATTATGTTTGGATACAGTGTATTTTTTTATGACAAGAGAATATTTTGTTTCATTTAGCTGATTTTTTAAATAATATTTAACTTCTCTATTCTCTGAATTTCTGTAAAGTCTGTAGATACTTGATTAGATTTAAGTTTTATTTGGGGTACAAGAAGGCATCTGAAGTGGCACTGTGTACTTTTTCTTGTATCACATGGCATCTTTTCTTGTTGCCACTCCATTTCTAGTGATATGAAAATTATCATTGGGGACAGACTGAAGTAATCACTTCTTTACAGTTGTGATCCAAGAACTTTGGCTATTTGAGGACTGGCAGCCACATGTCCCCTTTCTTATTTCATATCTCTAGTTTCTCAAGACAAACACTTTATAACCCTGCAGCAGCATGCTGAAAATGTTACCTGGCTGCCAGACCCTCTAAAGTTTCTTCAGAATATTAACAAAGTAATGTTTCCATTGCTTTGCTAAACCAAGAAGCCATTTTTTTTTTTTTTTTTTTTTTTGTAGGAACCTAGAGTTTGAGCTTCCTGGGCTGTTTGGGGTAGAGTTCCAATTCTCTGTTGTTTCCTGGACTATACCTTGAGCTAGTTTCTCTATTAGTGACCTGAAGTATGGAGCATTAATTACAGATTCAGATGGTAGCAGCAGCATCATCTGCCCAGGATAATGTGGTGGCCTCAGGTAGTCTTGGTAAACCAGATCATTCTCTAGATGTGTATTTGAGAATTTTAGTCTAGTCTCAGGAAAAGAAGAGAAAAGAGTGACCTTTCAAAGAATCATTATTTGAGGATGGTTGTGGAAAATCCTCAGATGCCACCATCATGGAGCCCTCTCAGCTAAGCCTTTGCTGCTCCCTGGATCTCTGTTTCTGCCTTCTATCTCTTGGGCTCCTGAGTTGTAGATCTGCCTAACACCTCTGCTCTCAGATGCTTCATCCTCCTGTCAGCTGGCCAGGCTGATGAGATGAGCTGGATTTAAAGGAACTAGCTGCAGCAATAGCTAAGAAAACGGTGAAGAAACCACGCAACACATGAACATGAGTTTTAAGGGTGGGACTGCTTTGCAGCCCCAAGGGTCAGCTCCATGCTGGGCAGTACTGGAAAAAGCAAGAGAGTGAGCACACCCATAATCCTTCTATTTGTTGGGGAAAAGATATTCAATAGAATATTCCACCCAAATAAGGCAAGGGGTAATATTACGAGAAACAGGGGATTAGCACAATCCCATTGGATGACGCCCAAGCCCAGAGCTAAGGCACTTCCTTGCTGAGCAAAGGTAAGGCCCACTTGCTTTGCACAGTGTGCGATGCCAGTTCAATACCCTCATTATTCAAGGATCAAGGGGTGTGCAGGGTGGCCCCCAATATCATCCTTACTATGTTACCAACAGAACTCACATCTAGCCATCCTCCAATCTATCCTTCCTCCTCTGTGATGTTGCCTCCTCACCTCCATTCTCACTGCTTTTGTTCAGATCCTTCAGTTTCTGGCCCAGATTATTGCAGTAGTCTTCTAAGTGAATCTTCCTGCTAAGTTCTTGTCCCTTCTGATTCATCTTCTATACTGTTACCAATAAGGTATTTCTAAATGCAGATTTGATTAGCTTCTCTTTCCTACTCAGTGTTGTTTTATTGTTGTTATTTCTTAGTTTGTTTTGTTGGTGCTGAGGATTGGACCCAGGCCCTCGTGCTAGTCAAGTTCTCTACCACCAAGCTATATCTCTACCACTTCCATGATTCTTCATGGCTTATATTGCTAGACGTCACCTTGCTTTTTGCCTATATTTGTATCTTCACTAACTCCATTTCCATATAGCATTGAATGTGGAACAAGTGCAGGCCCTAAAATCTTAGGACAGGAGGCCCAACTCTACCTCTAATGAGCAGTGACTCTCAAGTTAGTTACTTAACCTCTGTATTTTCAGTTTCTTCAGTATGAGGAAGAGACTCATAAATATTTAAGTGGAAATCCACATAACTGCTTATGACAGTGCCAGGAACACATGGTGTGTGTTCAACAAACAGGCGCTATTATTGTTTTACTATATGAGCATATTTTATATTCTATCAATTGCTTAAGACTTCTCAAAAGAATATGTCCTCATATTCCTTTGCATAGTATAGTCCCTTTGTATAGAATATGCTTCTTCCCTGTCTTCAGCCCCTGATTCTACCTGAAAAACATCCACTAAGTCTATGTGCTCCCAGTTGTACAAGTTGAGACATCATGATCCCTCTGTGTTCCCCAATAAACTGAAAGAGCTTATCTTTGCTCATCTTCTTCCCATAGTGTTCAGCACATTTATTGCAAATAAATGTATACTTCTAAAACTGAGCTGTCATTATCTGAGAAGCACTTGAACAATCCACAGAATTGCTTGATATTAGAGTATTTGATTATATATTTTTGTGTTCTAGAATGTTTAACTTGTTATAGAAGTTGTGAGCTCTCTTGGATTGTTTTTCTAGTCAGGATGATGTAATTAAGTGGGGTCACCCTTACCTTTGTCTAGTTCCCTATAGCATGTTTTCAAAAGGGTCAAGGGGTCTTCATTAGGGGGTGGCCATGTGGAATTGAATTCTTTCTCATCTTTGACCCTAATATACCTGATCAATTATGTTAAATAAAGCATTTAGGTACAATCATCCTAATTTTTATTGCCATGTGCAATAACCAGTTAATATTAGATCTGTCAGACTGTATCCAGAACCTTACTGCCACCAATCCGACCCTATCCCACCAACTTTTACTTGGATGCAGTAGAGTGCTAACTGATCTAAACTTCCCCCTCCCCTTTTTTGTAGTTTATTTTCAACATGACAATTCAGAGTGACCATTCTAAAATAGAAGTCAGATCATGAACCTTATCTAACACAAAATTTTCCAAGTACTCTCCAACTCACTTGGAATAACAACTAAAGCATTATAGTAGCTGACAGAGCCCTGGAGTCACATTTCCCCAGATTAGTCCTAGAACTCATCCTATGCTTTCCACTCCCACTTTGCTTTAGTGGCTCTCTAGAGAGATCAGACACTCTCTGAATCTCTGGTCCTTTCTCGTGCTCTCCTCCTTACTATGCTCTTACTCCAGAGAACCTTATGGCTAAGGTCCATGTGTCTGAGTTTGCTTAGAACAGTCCTGGTTTGAACTTGTTGACCTGTATTATTATTAGTGTCCCCTTTCAATCTCAGTGGTGTCCTGGATTGGATGATAAATTATATCGACACCCCCGTTTGCTCTCTCATGCTTTCAAGTCTTGGCTGAATTGCACATTCTTCCCCAGCACTCTCCATGCATCCTCCCTACCTAATATTTTTCCCATAGCATCATCTGATATTCTGTATTTTTTACCTTTGCATTCTTATTGCAAGTTTCCTGAGGGCAGAGATTTTTGTTTTGCAAATGGCTATATCTCCAGAGCTTAAAACAGTTGTGACACACAGTAGATAATTAGGAGATACATGGTAAAGTAGATAGTTGAATGAATGCTAAAAGCCTTCTTAGGTAAGCTTTCTCTAACTGACGCATGATGTAATTTTTCTTCTGATGTTTTTCTCTTATAACCTTGTTGAGCAATTACACTGAATTTGTTTCTTCAAGGACTTGGGACTCTTTTTCTACCACATTTGGTTTTTAAGTGACTTTCTTTACAAGCCATCCTCAATCTTCATAGAATATGTTTTGCCTCTTCAAACTCACTAAATGGTTACCACTCTCAGAAGGTTTATTGAACTCTAGGCACTGTGCTATGGCCTGAGAAGAAACAAAAACAACTAAAGACACCAACTTTCCTGACATCAGGGAACTCTGGCTCCTCATTCCTTTGGAATTCTACTTGTAGCAGCTCCCATGTAGTGTATAAGCCATGAAAGGAAAGCCCTCTGGAAGGGAGTTAGGCCATGAATGGTTCCAGTGATGCAGTATGGTTTGATCTCTGCTAAATTGGGATATGTTAGATGGGAGAGTATGCTATGGTGAAAGCAGCATGAATCTGGGTCCTACCTCTGCTCCCCATTGGCCTTTGGAGTTTAGCCTTCAGCATTACCTGAGCCTCTGCTTCTTCTCTCTCAGCTCTCTACCCCACAGTTATTATGAGGATCAAAAGTGGTTGGGTTCATTTAGGACAAAATTGTCATAGAGTCCTTGTTTGAGGATGAGGTGGAGTCTGAGCACAAAACCAGTTAATGTTTCACTCATTTAAAAAAGAAGAAACCACAAAAGACATGGGAAAACCTCATGTGTGACCCTACCTTCACCTTCCAAGGCTTGACAGTTTTAACCATCCCAAGGTGCTCAGATTTTCTCCTGTATTTAGACATGATTCATGAGTCATGTCTCTCTGGGTCGCCCTCCTGGCTCTGTAGAATTTCCCTTTGAACATTGTCTGTGGGTACCTCAGAGCCATGCTCTTCACTTACTTTTTTTTTTTTTTTTTGGTACCAGGGATTAAACTCAGGGGCATTCAACCACTGAGCCACATCCCCAGCCCTTTTTTGTATTTTTTATTTACAGACAAGGTCTCACTGAGTTGCTTAGTGCCTCACTGCTACTGAGGCTAGCTTTGAACTTGCAGTCCTCCTGACTCAGCCTCCTGAGCTGCTGGGATTACAGGCATGCACCACCACTCCCAGCTTCACTTATCTATAACAGGGACCAGACAGTTGTGGTGGGTAGGATTAGGCATTTCAGTTTTATGGGGTTTCTATTTATTTCTCTCTCTCTCTCTCTCTCTCTCTCTCTCTCTCTCTCTCTCTCTCTCTGTTTTTCAATTTATTTCTCTCTCTTCTCTCTCTCCCCTTTCCCTCTCCCTCCTTCTCTCTCTCTCTCTCTCTCTCTCTCTCTCTCTCTCTCTCTCTCTCTCACACGAACACACTCATGCTTACCCCCTCTCCCTCCCTCTGTCTTTTCCCTTCCTTCCGTTGTTGTTGGGTTTGTTTGTTTGTTTGTTTGTTTTTTGCACTACCCATGATTGGACCCAGGAGTGTTCTAAACCTGAGCTATACTTCCCAGTCCTATTCATTTTTTATTCTAAGATAGAGTTTTGCTAAGGTACTGAGGTCGAGCTCAAACTTGCAATCCTCCTGCCTCAGCTGAGATTACAGGCATATGCTCCTAACTGGGCAAATAGATTTTATTCTTTTCTCTTTTTGTTTTTTTGACTCTAGGATTTGAACTCAGCCTTGAACATGCTAAGCACACATCTGAGCTACACCTGTAGCTTTTTATTCTTTTGTTTCTTTAAATAAATAATGTGATAGGAAACTTGTTGATTAGGGTCATTTCCTTCATTAGAGGTGGATAATTTTGGAAAAGAAAATAAATGATGCTGTGCTTTCTTTCTATATAGTGTTGGGACTCAGAATCGGCATCTTGGTATTTTGTTTTGCATATTTGGTGTGGGCAACAATCTTTGGCCTAAGAGCTAAAGTAAAAAGTAGATGTACATTGGAGAAAAAAATAACCCCTTCAACAAATGGTGCTGGGAAAGCTGGAAATGCATACATAGCAGAATGAAATTTAATCCCTATCTCTCACCCTGCATAAAACTCAAAGTGGATAAAGGACCTAGACATTAGACCCAAGACCCTGCACTTACTAGAAGAAAATGTAGGCCCAGCTCCCCATCGGGTTGGCTTCAAAACTAACTTCCTCAACAAGACTTCTTAATGCAAAGAAGTAAAATTAAGAATCAATAAATGGGATGGTAACAAACTAAAAGCTTCTTCACAACAAAGGAAACAATCAAGAATGTGAAGAGAGAGCCTACAGAATGGGAGAAAAATCTTTGCCACCTGCACCTCAGAGCATTAATCTCCAGGATATATAAAGAACATAGAAAACTTAACACCAAAAACAAATAACCCAGTCAATAAATGGGCAAAGGAACTAAACAGGTACTTTACAGAAGAAGAAATACAATCAATTAACAAATATATGAAAAAATGTTCAACATCTCTAGCAATTAGAGAAATGCAAATTAAAACTACACTGAGATTCTGTCCCACTCCAGTCAGAATGACAATTATCAAGGATACAAGGAACAACAGGTGTTGGCAAGGATGTGGGGGAAAAGGTACACTTGTGCATTGCTGGTGGCACTGCACATTGGTGCAACCCCTATGGAAAGCAGTACAGAGATTACACAGAAAACGTAGAATGGAACTACCATTTGACCCAGTTATCCCACTCCTTGGTATATATCCAAAGGACTTAAAAATCGACATACTGCAGTGACACCGCCACATCAGTGTTTATGGCAGCTCAATATTCAATAGCTAAACCATGGATCCAACATGGGGGTGTCCTTCAACAGATGATGGATGAAGAAAATGTGGTATATATACACAATGGAATATTACTCAGCCATAAAGAATAATGAAATTATGGTATTTTCTGGTAAATGGATGGAACTAGAGACTATTATGCTAAATGAAATAAGCCGATCCCCAAAAAACCAAAGGCCAAATGTTCTGATATGTGGATGCTAACACACAATAAGGGAGAAGAGATGAGAGAAGAATAAAAATTTATTGGATTAGACAAAGGGGAATGAAGGGAAGGGAAGGGGGATAGGAATAGGAAAGACAGTAGAATGAATTGGACCTAACTTTCCTTTGTTCATACATGAATACACAACCAGTGAAACTCTATAATATATATAGTCATAAGATCCTAATTAGAATACATTATACTCCATGTATACATAATATGTCAAAACACTCTATTGTCATGTACATCTAAAAAGGCCAAATTTTTTAAAGAGTGAAAAAAATTAGATTACAATACACTGAGCCTCTGAGTCATTCATCTAGGCCAAGTCATGTTTTCTATGAGTAAGTGCCATCCCTGAATCCCAGAGAATAGAAATTGCTTGCTCCAATCACTGGCTTCTAGATCTGGGCCTGGAACCAGTACCAGAGTTCCTGTACTGACTGTCCTTTTTGACCTTGAGGTTCACAATCATAGAATATGTTCACACTTCTCAACTCTGAACACATGTCAAAAGAGAACTGAAATGGCTTTTCTCGGCATCGACTGTTTGGCTTTGAACTTTGAGAGTGAGGCTTCATTCTCAAAAGTCAAATTGGAGCAGAGCTGTCTGAACCATGTCTTAAAGACATCTCAGGTTGTTGGGGTTCTTCCTGTACAAGCAGAGCCAACTTGAGAAGCATTATCTTGGGCTTAGGCTGCAAGAAAATTGTAAAGCTTCCAAGAAGCCCTTAAAATATGTTTTTCTAAAAATTCCTTTTTAAGTGTGTGTGTGTGTGTGTGTGTGTGTGTGTGTGTGTTAAACATAGCATGGGTCAACTTTTTTTTTCACTCTTTATTGTTTTTAATTTTACAAGTTAGATTTTGACCTGGGAGCCAAAGCTGTTCTAATAGATTGAACTCTATTTATTTACAGTGCTGGGAATTGACTAGGACCTCACATATGCTAGGCAAGCATTCTTCCACCAAGCTACAGCCCCTGACCCATTTAAACTATTTATTAGTATAACAATTTCAGTTGCCTTATGCAAGTAGGTTGGTTGTATTTTCTTAAGTTTAAAAAAGAAGTGGTCTAGGAGCTGGGGTTGTGGCTCAGTGGTAGAGCATGTGTGAGGCACTGGGTTTGATTCTCAGCACATCATATAAATAAATGAACAAAATAAAAGTCCGTCAACAACTGAAAAATATTATTTTTAAAAAAAGAAATAGTCTAATGGTCAAATCCACCAACC
This sequence comes from Callospermophilus lateralis, assembly GCF_048772815.1. Lineage (NCBI taxonomy): Eukaryota > Metazoa > Chordata > Mammalia > Rodentia > Sciuridae > Callospermophilus > Callospermophilus lateralis. The sequence goes on along the minus strand of NC_135305.1, from coordinate 122,868,848 downwards.
AAACCTGGCAATTGATTATTTAATAGTCTTATTATTACCCAGAATTTTGGGAATGCCAATTTTATAATTGCCTCCATACTATTTCTTAGGTCAAACAAGAAAATCTACATCATTGCTGCTGCTGCTTTATTTATTTATTTATTTATATTTTTATTTATTTATGTTTTTATTTATTTATTTTTATATATAGGGGGCAGATACTGGGACTTGAACTCGGGAGCACTCTACCTCTGAGCTGTATCCTCAGTTCTTTTTATTTTATTTTTGAGAAAGGGTCTTGCTAAGTTGCCAAAGCTGGCCTAGAACTTGGGATCCTTCTTCCTCAGCTTCCTGAGTCTCTGGAATTTCAGGTGTGTGCCACCATGCCAAACTTCTTTGTTTTAGTTTAGTCATGCTTTATGTTTATATGGAAATAGATGTTGTGTGGCTTTTGGCTCTCGACAAAAAACAAATAGCTTTTTTTGTGTGTGTGTGTGTGTGTGTGGTACTGAGGATTGAACCCAGAAGTGCTCTGCTACTGAACTACATTCTCATCCTTTTTTAATTTTTTTTATTTTGACACAGGGTCTTACTGTGCTGGTGAGACTGGTCTTGTACTTGCAATCCTCCTGCCATAGCCTCCTGAGTCACTGGGATTACATGTGTTCAGCCAGACACTATAACATTCAGCAGCTAAAGCCTGGTGTTTCAGATGGTTAATAATGAAATAGAATATCTGTACAGTTGAGTAAACTGCAGGTCACACCTACTTACTGTGTGACCTTCGGTAAGTTACTTCACTTCTCTGAACCTAATTTTCTTTTTCTGAATTGTTTTTTCTTTTTATTGTAGTACTAAGGATTAAGCTCAGGGCTTTATGCATGCTAGGCAAGTACTCTGCCACTAAAAGACTTGCCTGGCCCTTTAAAAAAAAAAATCATTTTGGGGACAGAAAGTCTCACTAAATTGCCTGGTCTGTTCTTGAATGATCCTCCTTCCTCAGCCTCCTGAATAGCTGACAGTACAGATGTGTACTACTTTACTAGGTGCTTTCATTTTCTTAATCTGTAGAAAATATTTAATATATATTTTATACTGATTCCATGATATGTGTTTGATGAAATGATATACTGTATTTGTCTGACAGTAAATATATCTTCAATGGCATAGATTGAATATCCCTTATCTGAAATGGTCAGGACCAAAAAAATATTTCACATTTCAGAGTTTTTCAGATTTTGAAATATTTGCTAAACCTTACTAATTGAGCATCCCTAATCTGAAAATTCAAAATGGTCCCAAATCCAAAATTTTTTGACTGTGATGTCAAAGTTCCAAATGTTTTGGATCTCAGCATTTCAGATTTTGAATATTTGAATTAGGAGTACTTAACCTTTCATAGTAATTTTTTAAAATCTGCTGTAAGTAGTTCCAAAAAATTAAAGTCTAATTTTTTTGGCCAAGCAATATCACCTTTTTAAATTTAGAGAAATTTATGTATTTTAAATTCACTCTGAGTATATAGTTATATGAGTTTGACAGATTTAATAAAATCATATACTGACGAAAAATATACATCAAAATGCAGAATATCTCCATCACCACTCAGAATACTCTCCTGGTGCCTCTTTGTATCTAATCCCTCTCTGATCCCCTAACAACTACAGATCTGCTCTCTGTCCCTCTCATTTTATATTTTCCAGCATGTCATATACATGGAATCATACAGTGTGTAGCCCTCTGAGTCTGGCTTTCACTCAGCTAATACATTTGAGATTCATCCAAATTGTGTGTGTATCAGTGGTTCATTACTTTTTATTACCCAGTAGTAGTCCATTGTGTGACTCTACTGCAGATTATCCCTTCACCAGATCATTTGTATTCAGATTTTGGCAACTATGAATAAAGCTGCTTTAAACATGGACATACTTTTTTATCAGCAAACTTTTTGTATGAGCATGAGTTTTCATTTCTTTTGTGTAAACTCCTAAAAGTGGGAATGGTAGGCCAAATGTTAAATGTTAAAAACAGTTTTCTAAAGTGATATATCATTTAGCATTCCTACCAGCAATACATAAGAATTTCAGTTGCTCCACATCTTTGTCAGTACTTGCTATAATCAGTCATTTCATCATTCATTTAGGTGTGTAGAGGTATCTCACTGTACTTTTAATTTGCTGTTTCTCTAATGACTAGTGATATTGAGCATCTTTTTATGTGCTCATTCACCTTCATCTGTTTGATGAAGTGTCTGTTCAAATCTTTTGCCCTTTAACTCATTGGGTTGTTAGTTTTCTTGATCTTGAGTTTTGAGGGTTCTTTGTATATTCTGGATACAAGTCCTTTGCCAGATAATGTGATTTACAACTGCTTTCTCCCAAGTCATAGCTTGTTTTTTCAAAGATTTATTTCACAGACATTTGTGAATATTTGTTATTGATGTAAAAGATTCAAATGACAGGTGTAATTAGAGGTGGAAGCAAAGTTTTCTTTTACTTGCTACCCTCTCCAGCTTCATTCCTGGAGATAGCCACTGTTGACATTTTGCTGAGAATCATTGCAGTTCTTTTTATGGCATAATTTTCTAGTAAATATGTATATTTTGTGAATGACATTTAAAGTACTATTGTGTGTATTTTAAAATTAATTCTGTTATCTTTTTGTGAGTAAGTTGCATTTCAAAGAATGTTTCTCTTTTCATTTACAGGTAGAGTCATTGTTATTCTGTTAAAATGGTGAGTTTTGATGTCTTATGTCATATTCTAGAAAGCCATGATTTGGGGAAGAATAATTCTGATAGATAAAGATGAATTATGAGTGGACTAAATTTAAATATGTCATTTTAAATTTGCTAAAGATTGCTGTAATTAGTTGAAATAACTTTGACATTTGTCTATTTTCTTAAAATAAGTAGATTACTTTGCCAAAAGACTCATTGTGGAAATAACAGTATTGATAACCTCAGAGTAAAGTTGTGATTTATTCCCAAGTTTTAAATTGTTCATTTTGTCTTTGATTGATTCTTTTGTGCCATTTGAAATACTCAGCCTAGAATTGGCACTGGTTCCAATTTATCTTTTTAGTTTGAATTGGAGTTTTTTCATCCATACCTGTCAGAACTCTTTTGCAGAATGACCTTCATTCAGACAAGCTGTTTTTTGTTGTTGTTGTTGTTGGTTTTTTTTTTTGTTTTTTTTTTGGTCTTTCTATAGGTATGAATCCTAGGACTCAGAATAAGTTGTAGAAGACAGTTTTTCTACCTCCTCAGATCCAAATAAGAGGGGGCAACTGACTAGGAGGGGGATGCTAGGGTGCATGAGATACTCAAAGGATGAGGAAGCAAGAGGAAACCCTATGGGAAGAGATTTCCATAGAGGCTCTCATGTCAGTCTAGAGTTGGTATGAACCCTTAAATGCCTTATGATATCTCTGAAAAAAAATGGAAAGAAATAATAGGCTTTTCCTGGAATCTATTACTCACTTATAGTTGAAAATATTTGACTAGTTCACACTCATTTTGACCATTTTTGTCTCTTTAATACCTGCAAAGTAAGAGAACATCTAAAATATCTACAATCACAAAATAGAAAAAAATCCTGCCACCTGATCAACTTTGTTTTACTTTCTGTGACCAATGGATATATCACTGAGTCTCTTTGTCCCCATTTATGATTAACTTAATCCTTTCACTATTTCTTTAGGTCATGGTTAGTGATTTTTAATGGCTCTGTAGACACATTACATATCTTGATTTGAATAATGATTTCAAGTGATAGTGTACATGAATGGCAGTAAGTGTATTTCCTCTTTCCTTTCATATACCTGGAATATATTTTCCAAAGTAAGCAGTAGTAGGCAAATTGATTATTCTCCAGAAGGTAGAGCTATCTGTGAATAGATGACCCTGTTTTTCTATAATTTCAGCACTAGGTCTTATTACCTATTTAGTTTTTCTGAACTAGGAGCTCCTCAGAGACCTTCTTTTTCAGAACTGGAATGTACTGGGTTTAGACAAGATACCATGTTTTCTTCCTCCCAGGACAGAAAATAATTAAAGAAGGCTTTCTCATCATGGGATTTGGGGACCAGACATTTGAGTTCTCTATATCTTGGGTATGCCCAGCAAAAAGAATTTCTCCAGATTTTTATAATATTCAGGAGGCTAATGAGGGCCAGCATTACCTACAAGGGCATGAAGATACAGTGGACTTCTGTTTCTAGCTTCCCTGCTATGGCTTTGATCAGGTCTTTTTGTTCTTTCCTTGGGTCAACCAGGAAGCAAAAATAAGTTTAGCTATTCTGTTCTATGTTTGAATTCCCAAAAGTATTAATGAGGTAACAAGACCTGTGTAGACCATGAAGGTGATCTTAACTCAGTGTTTCTTGGGATAGTTTACTGTGACTTAGAACATACGGGTGTTCCTCATCCCTGTGAGGGTGATGTGAGGGCAAATGAGGCAACAGGGGTAACACCAGGTTGTGAGCTGTAATCACTATTCAAATATAAGATGTATGCATGCCTCACTCAGGACTCAGAGGAAAAGGCATGGTGTTCCATATTGCTTCTCTTACAGAGATTTAAAAATAATCTTTATTTAAAGCAATCTATACTTAAAGATTAAAATAATCCTTGCCTAAATAGACAGCAGCCTGAATTAGCCTGTTTTTCATTACTATAATGAAGTACCTGAGGTGGAATAACTTTATGAAGATGTTTATTTAGTAATGATGGTGGAATGTGATGAACATCATTATCCAAAGTATATAGACACGAATTGGTGTGAACATACTTTATATACAACCAGAGATATGAAAAATATGCTCTATATGTGTAATATGAATCATAATGCATTCCGCTGTCATATATTTTTAAAAATCAATTAAAACAAAGATGTTTATTTAGTTCACAGTTTGGAAGGCTGAAATTTCAAGCTGCATGATGCCAGCTCTGATGAATGCCCTCTGGATACATCATATGGTGGTGGGTGGCATAACAATGAAATAACCTGTGAGAGGGATGATCATGTGAAGAGACAGGAACCAGAGCATGGGGAGGGGCCAGAACTACCAAGAGCTAATCAAGAACTACCTCAGAGTCCCACCTGAATTACCCTAATCCTTTCTAATCACTTCCCATTAGGAACCTCTTAAAGGTTCCACACTTCTCTCCCCACACTGAGGACCAACCCCCAACACACAAACCCTTGAAGGAAAAATTGCATCCAAACCATAGCACTGCTTTATAACTTTCAGTGATTCTTTTTTTATTATTATTATTAGTTGCTCAAGACAGTACAATGATCTTGACATATCATACATTTGTTTCAAATAGGGTATGAATTCTCATTTTTCCACATGCACACATTCCAGGATCACATTGGTTATACATCCATGTGTATACATACAGCAATCCTAGTGTCAGTTGTATTCTGCTGCCCTCCCTATCTCCCCCTGATTCTTATTAGGTAAAATTTTGCTCTCTGGGGAGCAAACATTTCTGGTTTTTGCCATTAGAGGGAGGCACTGGCACCTAGTGAAGAGAATACAGTGATGATGCTCAATATTGTACAATGTCCAGAACAGCCCTCCACAACCAAGAATTATCTGGTTCTAAATGTTAGCAATCTCCAAGATTCAGAAATGCTATTTAACTGAAGAGCAGACAATTCCAGTCAGACCCATGTGGTTGCTCCTACTCTGGTGATCACTTTTCATTTCTGGGATTGTCAAACTCTGTCTCTTAATGCTCCAATCTCATAATTTTCCTTCCTTGGATTTTCCTCTTGCCTCTTTAGATCTGTTACTTAGTCCTGAAGTTCTGAAAGTATTTCTTATTTCTGGTACTATGTGCTATTTTACTCTCAAATCAGACTAAGCTTTTTCCCCACCCAACCACTCTGCAGTCCCCTTGAGAAACTCTGGCCTGAGCCTCTCATCTGTTTTCAGAATGTTTATTTGCTTGGACATGTAATCCTTCCTGCCCTACAGTAACCTAACTGGCATTGTGACTATAGTTCATGATCAGCAGAAAATGAAAATATCAGCTATGAATTCTACTTGCATGATGGGATTGGAGAAGCTTGTGCATTGTTTCTTTCTCTTTCTCCCTCCATCACCATTTTCCTTTTTTCCCTCCCTATCCTGGCAATTTTATCACTTTTTACCATGAACAGTTTTTCCCATTCTTTTCCTGTCTCTTGCCTTCTTATCCTAAACTTGCCATGGTGACCACACACACTCCTCCCAACCCAGTTTACAAGGAAGTTCTGACACTGTCTGCTCCCCCTGTAGTGAGTGTCAGACTTCTGTTGCACAGTTGGAGTGGAATAGAAGTCCCTCAGTGCTCTGACATGCCCCCCTCACCACCAACTACTTCCTTACCCACCAGGACCTGCAGAATGACTACCCGAAAGGCTGCTACAGTCTCCTCCTGGAAGCAGACAAGAACAGGTTATGTCAAAGTAAAGGCACTCAGCTTTGTTTGACAGGGTTCAGGGCACATCCAAACATGTATTTGAATACCAGAGTTTCAAACCTGTGTCCTCCTTTTACATTTGGGAACTTTCATGATGTAAGAACTATTCATTTCTTTCAAGTCAGTTTCTCCTCATGTTTTCTATTGCATTTATTTTAGGCACACTTAATCTTTTCTAAGATTATTCTTTTGGGCATAGAAATATTATCTGCCTTCTATTTCCAGCCCTTTGATCTGATTGTTTGTCCCAAGGCTGATTTACAAATTGTTAATTTTATGAATTGCCATAGAATGATTATCCAGTATGAAGCAAAGGAGAAGACAGCAGAATGGACTTTCAAGTGTTACTGCCCCAGGCCAAGCACATTCATGTGTGCTTTCATTTGTTTTTTCAGGAGGGATGAAGAGGATGTGAGTTGATGACTGCCCAGCAAATGTGTGAAGTGTTCATTTGCCAGTGCCTCCTGTAGAGTTACCCAATCATAGTGCAGACCATAGCACAGAAACCCAACCTGACTATCCCACTCCACTGAGCAAAGTAGCCCACTCTATAGTGGAGGTGAGTGCTCTCCTTATATTTATTCTTTTCTCCTAAGTTTGTGGGATTGGGTTTCCAAGATGATAGGAAATAGATAAATTTAGGAACAATAATTTTCAAGACTTTTTTTGTCAGTTTTATTCATATGAGGAATAAAATCTCTCAAGTACTAATTCATCTTAAACATTCTCTTTAAGTTACAGCTCTCCTTTCAAGGTAGATTCCAAAGTTTAGGAGTAGTATACGTGACTTGTATAGTAGCTAGAAGTAGCAGGCAGCAAAGCTAATACTGAGCTGTCAAAAGTATATCATGAATATTCTAAACCAGAAATTGATATTTAATTATTTTTAGTGCAATACCTATCACACTGTAGTTTCTAGATACTGCCTAAACCTCAATTTTTTTTCCTGTTTGTTTTTTTTTGTTTGTTTGTTTGTTTTCTATTCTGGGTTATCTTTCTCTTCTTTGTTATTAAAGCTTGGTGACTTGAAGCAATAATAGGCCATTTGTTAGTGACAGAGGCTAAGAACAAAGGATCAGTAGCACTCTTAACTGAATAGGAGCCAGGCTATGAAGAGCTGAAATTAAGTGAGGATCCTAGGAATCAGAAAGCAGTGATCATTTCCTAGATCAGTCAATAAACTTTGACTCTTGCTTCCTCATTGTTGCTAAGGAGACCTCCACTCCCCTAACCACCGAGTGTAAAAAATCATTTTGGGCTTCATTAGTGCTGCTCTGATCAATGATCAGAGAAGTGTGACCTGTTAGTGGGGCCTAGTGGTCCATTTTAGGCCCCACTGTTTATAGCTAAAGCTTTGGACTCCCTCTGGATTTTTGTTGAAAGCTCCTTTGGACATCTATTGTACATTGTCTTCTATTCATATTTCAGACACATTAGGCTTTTTGAGTGTCAAGACTATTTTCATCTTTTTATCCTCCACAATGGAAACTGTGTGCATAGAATGCAGCAATGTGGGTCAATAAGTATATGATTTCATTTATGCATTCATACATTTACTATTCATTCAACTGTCTTTGAAGCTCCTACTCAGAGGGGAGATTTATAGCCCAATAAGGAAAAATAACTTAGTCAAGCTATGAAAAAAATTACATGTTGTCATATTCAAGAGTCTGTGAAACTTTAATTATCATCTGATCTGGTCTGGAAAGTCAGGGACAGCTTCGTGGAGGAGGTGATGTTTTAGACCTGAAGTATTGCAAAGGTTATTAGGAGAAACAGGTTGGGAGAGGAGGGTAGGAATTGAAGGGAAGAACATGGAGGCAGAAGGATCCGTATGTGCAAAGGCCCTGATATGGGAGGCATTTTGACACTGGGAACCAAAAAGAAGGCTAGTGTGATGGAGCACTGGAGTGAGTTAGAGGTACAGTCAGAAGTGTCAGGAGACTTAAGCCTCACCAGACTCTGAAAGGATTTTGTTCTCTAACCCAAGAACATGGAATGAACTCACCTGTGTTATGGCCCTATTGAGTCTGCCTATCAGCTGCTTTCTGGAATAGGTGTTCTATGTCCTCCATGGATCTGTAATTACTCTTGTGTCCAGTGCTGATTCTCACTGATTCTTGAACCTTATGTCAAGGCTAGTTGACTAGAGGCAACTTGCCTGACTATACCCTTTCTGTTTATTTTCTCCTTAAATAAATGTAATCTCTCCTATTTCTGTAGTAACAGAAATGGTGCCATTAATATTATAATTTCTGGAAAAGTTGTCATCATAACTAAGTTTGGGCTGCTCACTTGTCACAGACTCCCCAGTGTGAGCCATGCCCTGTTCCACTAGAGAATAGAAAAGCATTGGCCTTTCCCTTTGGGATCAGAGTCTATTGGGAGAGATTGATTAAAACTAATAATCAAAAGTATGTATTTAATCAGATTGTAAAGAGTGCTATGCAGGATAAAAACAAATAACTGAAGCACATCTAATGTATTTTTAATGTTTTTATTAATGCATTATTGTTATATATAATATTGGCATTCATTTTGACATAAGCAGACATGTATGGAATATAATTTGTTCCACTTTAGGATGTGATATCACTATCTTCCTGGCAGCCCACAGGGTGTTTCTAGCATGAACACAGGAATTCCTAGATGGGGCATGTTCTCTTTCTAGTTGTAAAAAGTGAGACTAGGAGAGGTTTGGTCCTTGAGATCATGCAGCTGCCAAAAGAAAGAGTTGAGGTCTAACCTTGAGTGACCTGAGTCAAAGTCTTGCCTCTTTCTAGCATGAAGCTGTTCTCCACTTCCTCTGCATTATCTGAGATATTTCTATATTCCTAATGAAGATCCTTTCAGCTTCTGCCATTATCATCTCCTCACCACTCCTGTGCTGCCTGCCACTATGTGACTGTCTCAGAGCTGAACAGTTCATTCATAGCACTGAATATCATTTTGAATTCAAGAGTATTGCCTTAGCTTTATGTCCTTTGCAGCACAATTTTTACTCTCTTGAATTCTTGTCTTTTTGATTCTTAATTATTTTCCTCTTTCCTGCATTCAATTCAACCTTGCACAGGCTAGGCAAGCATTCTACCTCTGAGCTACAGCCTCAGCCCTCAGTTAATATATTTTGAATAACTGCTATGGGCATAGCATTTTACCAGGTGCAACTGAAAATATATGAATAAAATTCAGCCCTGGCCTCCTGGAAATTTTATTTTTTAATTTTAAGAAAATTTTATGTATACATGAGATGGGATTTCACATGTTGTCTTTGTACCAATCTCCCCTTATACCCATCTACTACACTTGTTTCACTTGTCTGTTAATTTGTACTTGATTGGTTCTTTATGTAATCTTATCCTTCCCTTCCCCCTTTTTTAATTCTAACTTCCCCTTATGAGAGAAAACATTCAACCTTTGAGTTTCTGAGTTTGGCTAATTTCAGCTAGCTTAATATTTCCATTTCCATCCATATATCAGCAAATGCCATAATTTCATTTTTTTAATGGCTGAGTATAACTCCACTGTATACATATATCACAATTTTTCAATCCATTCATCTATTGACAGACATGTGGGTTGCTTCCATAATTTAGCTATTGTGAATTGCGCTGCTATAAACATTGATGTGGCTGTGTTGCTATAGTATGACGATTCTGGATCTTTGGGGAAAATACCCAGGAGTGGGATAGCTGGATCATATGGTTCCATCCCTAATTTGTTGAGGACTCTCCAAACTTCTTTCCAGAGTGGTTGTACTAGCCTGCAGTCCCTCCAACAGTGTACAAGTGTTTTCCAGTCTCTCTTAACCTGTTAATACTTACTCCAGAATGTTCTTCCTCAAAGGATGAGACATCAGGCTACTCAATATGGCATGTGAAATCTAGGTGCTATCAGCACCACTAGGGTCTAGTCTGCTGCTGTTTGGTTTGATAACAGAAAAATATGCTAACTTCTAGACTTTTTAACCAAGAACTATATTCTTCTATAAAACTTCCCCTCAGAAGAAAGCATTGCCTCTTCTGTTTCTCATTTTCTGCATCTGTGTGGATGAAAAGCAAATGCCTTTTGTAGGAATAAGCCTCAGCCAGATGGAGAAAGACTTACTATTTTTCCTATTATGCCTTGTGTCCCGAAACCACCCTGAGGAGGAGGAGTACCATGGTGGAGTATGGGCAGTACTTTTGACACAGTGACACTAAAGGACAAGAGGATCACAGTGATGCAGTACCTTCTCACATGAATCCTTGGATATTTAAGATCTTCAGCTCCTGTCCTGAATTATGTCTGCTTACTAATTTGTGAATAGTTCTTAGTTCAAACCCTGAAAGTTTAGCAGTTGTTTTTTTTTTTTTTTTCTTCAGAGTGTTTGTTTTGAAACAGCCATGAGGTTATTTTAAGGTTATGGTTTACCTACTGAATCAAAGAGATTTGATTCAGCTTGTACTGTTTAGCATGATTAATATCAAGCCAATCTGGCTGGGGATGTGGCTCAAGTGGTAGCGCGCTTGCCTGGCATGCGTGCGGCCCGGGTTCGATTCTCAGCACCACGTACAAGCAAAGATGTTGTGTCCGCCGATAACTAAAAAATAAATATTAAAAAATTCAAAAAAAAATATCAAGCCAATTAAAAATAAAGAACATAAGGGGAGAAGAATGAAAAAAATTAAGATCTGGAAAATTTCCATTACAGTCCGCTGGAATGAGTTTCTTACTATAGTTGAGAGTTGAATGCCAAGGACAGTGCTAAGTGCATAGGACAAAAAAGAGAACTGTGAGGAATGATCTTTTGAATGTCTAGTTATGCCCTGTATTCTTTAGGTACCCTGTGAAACTGTCTGGATCCACTGCACCTATAGCCTGTGCCCTTTGCCCTCATACTCAGATTTTGTTTCCTATTGGGTTAAATTCTCTCACAAGCAGCTAGAACAGATCAAGTAGCATTACTTGTTCTCCTGACTATGAGGATTTTAGTTTGAGAGCAGTTTTTCATCTTTGTTGCTTAGGTATATGCATACGCTATCATTTCTGCCCTTTTTTTCTGATAACAAGATGATGTCTGTTTTGTTCTCCCCCAAAAAATGTAAGAATTAAAACACAATTGCATAGGTTAAATATAGTGATAAAGTATTTAGGGTGATGATTACACAACAGTGTGGATGTACTTAATGTTACTGACTTACACAATCAAAATTGGTTAAAGCAGTACATTTTGTTATGTGAATTTTACTACAATTAAAAAAAAAAAAACAGCAATGGACTCAGTGATACTGCACCCTATGGTGCAAGTATCAGTGACTATATGACTGGAGCTTTGTGATGTCACAGTTTTAATTCTTTTATTTTTATGATGGTGCAAAGCTACAACCTTGCTGGGCCTGGGTGCTCACAAAGTTTCTGATTTTCTGAAGTTAAAGCAAAAGCAACCTTCATGGTCTTCCTTCAGACTTATATCTTAAATGAAATCATGAACGTTAATATCAGATGAAAACACACTCGTGGGGAGGTGGACCCTCATGCACCATCTCCAGAAAGAGTTCATTGTGCTCTGAGTATCTCTGTTTTCTTGCCACCACCCTGTGTTTTCCTTTGCCTCTGCAGCTTCATTGAGTCTCTAAAATTCTGGAGGTCCTGCTTCTGCTGCTGCCGCCAAGCATCTCACAGAAGAGGAGGTCCACCACAATATCCAAGGGGACAGGCCTCATGCAGCAAAAAAGCTCCTAGATGGCTTTATCTGCTTTATGGAGGGCTTGAACCAGATTCACAAGCAGCATCACTCAGATCTCATGATTCAGTGAGGGTTCCTGGGGCTTCTTAGGGACTGTGCCTGGTCTGGGATGCAGAATCTGCCACCTCCTTTCTCAAGGGCCTCTCATTGGTTGGTTTATTTACTCACAACTTTCCAATGTTTATTTTAAATCCCAGTTTATTTCTCTACTGCACATGAAGAAAATGAAGGTTTTAGAGTATGTCAGTGATGAGACAATGTCCCATGATTTGAGCTACCCCTCTAACTGAGGACACGGTGCCTTTATCTGCTCCCTGAGTGGGATCCAGTGTTGACAGCTGCCTGTGTGGCATGGTGCTGAATTGCTGGCTACAGACTCTTAGAAGTTTAACAAGGACAGTCCTTTCTTACTTACATCATTTTTAGAGTGTCCAGCATTCTTCGTCCTTCATTTCAATCACACACTACTGCCCAGTGGGAAAACTGAGGCTCTTGAGGATTATGGAATGTTTCTGAGGGCACCCTGCTAATAAGGGTTAGATCTAGGATTCAGCATTATTTTGTTTAAATTAACATAATGAACTTGGGTGTAATAGTGTGTTTGTGGGCACATTCATGCTTGCATACAGGTCTTCAAATTTAGCAAATGTATAGATTCATGCAACCACCACCATGATCAGGATATAGAATAATCTCATCTCCTCAAAAAAGCTCCATCATGTTGTCCCTTGTAGTCATATTCTCCTACATCCCTATCCCCTAGCAACCACTGCCTGGCCTGTTGACCATCACAGTACTTCTGTCTTTTCCAGATGTTTCAAAAATGGAATCATATAATATGAAACCTTTTGGGACTTCCTTCTTTCACTTAGTATCATGCTTTGGGATTCATCAAAATTGTATCAGTAGTTCATTCATTTTAATTGTCTTCTACTGTTCCATCACTACCCAGTTTCTATTTTTTAACCAGAAACAAAATTCACTAGTCTTTCTCCCACATCAGCTACTCTTGTATGCAGCATCACCTATGATTAGGAACATTTCTTGGAGACCTTCTGTAATGGGAAGAGCTTTGGTTTTGAACTGAGGCAGCTCAAGTTTGAATTCCAATTCCAGTGGGATTTGGAAGAAATTGTTTAACCTCTCTGAGCCTTAGTTTCTTCTTTCATCTTCTATTGAACAGAAAGAACCTGTGTTCCTCTACTGTGTTAATTGGGTTCCCAGGGCTTCTGGGTGGAGCAGCCTATGCTGGAATGGAGAGAGGTAGGATTCGGGGGAAGGAGACAACATTGCTGTTGTGAGTGGCATCCACTGAGAGTATCTACTTGAGCCTTGTATGCTCTCCTCTGCTTTAGAAAGGAACTGCCATGGAAGGCTTCCAGATGACTAGGCCCATTTCCATAAACTCCCTTGTGTCTATAGGCCCCACGCTATAGAAGAAGGGAACCTCAACACTGTCTGCTCAGCTGGAGATGGAGGCCAGCTGAAAGTAACTGCTTGGTTTGAATTGCAAGGCACATTTTGTTTGTCCCACAAAATGTTTTTATTTATTTATTTTTTTGAGAATGCGGTCTTGCTGTGTTTAGCTTTGGACTCCTGGGCTCAAATATCCTCTTGCCTCCACCTTCTAAATATCTGGAACTATAAGAGGGCTCCACTGCATTCAACTCACAAAGTATTTTTTAAATCTTTCAACCAAATTTTTCCAATTTGAAGATTTCATACGTCTTAATTTTATGTGAATTTTCATAGGTAAAATAAAGGTATACATAGCCTGTAAAGTCCAGCTTTGCTTATATCCCTACACTATCCTAAAAATCACAATCCTGCCTCAGCCAGCTTTGCTTTTTTTTTTATTTATTTTTTTATTTTTTAAAAAATAAATGACAGCAGAATGCATTACAATTCTTATTACACATATACAGCACAATTTTTCATATCTCTGGTTGTATATAAAGTATGTTGACACCAATTCATGTCTTCATATATTTTCTTTGGATGATGATGTCTATCACATTCCACCATTATTGCTAATCCCCTGCCCCTCCCATCAGTCTGCCCTATCTAGAATTCATCTATTCCTCCCATGCTCCCCCTCTCTACCCCACTATGAGTCAGCCTCCTTATATCAGAGAAAATATTTGGCATTTGTTTTTTGGGGATTGGCTAACTTCACTTAGATTATCTTCTCCAACGCCATCCATTTACCTGCAAATACCATGATTTTGTTCTCTTTTATTGCTGAGTAAAATTCCATTGTGTATATATGCCTCATTTTTTTTAATCTATTTATCCACTGAAGGGCATCTAGGTTGGCTCCACAGTTTAGCTATTGTGAATTGTACTGCTGTAAACATTAATGTGGCTGTGTCCCTGTAGTATGCTGATTTTAAGTCTTTTGGGTATAGACCGAGGAGAAGGATAGTTGGGTCAAATGGTGGTTCCATTCACAGATTTCCAAGGAATTTCCAAACTGCTTTCCATATAGGCTGCACCAATTTGCAGTTCCACCAGCAGTGTATGAGTGTACCTTTTTCCCCACATTCTCGCCAACACTTATTATTGTTTGTCTTCATAATAGCTGTCATTCTGGCAGGAGTGAGATGATATCTTAGAGTATTTTTGATTTGCATTTCTCTAGTTGCTAGAGATGATGAACATTTTTTCATATATTTGTTGATTCATTGTATATCTTCTGAGGAAGCTCAGTCCACATTTGTAGCCATTGTGGGCTACACTTGAAAAGGGACATATGTCTTTGATTCTCCTCTGGTTTTGGACTTGTCTTGCACCCTCAGTCATGATACCTAACTGGCTTCTCTAGGCATTTGGGTGTTTGGATGTGGCTACAGTTGATGGGACACCAATGAGACCACACCTTGCATGGGAGGGGCAAGGAAAGCATCCCAGGAGGTAGGATTTGGGCCATGTAGGCAGTGAAGTATTCACACAAGGAGAGAGGTGGGATTCAGGTGAAGGAGACAACATTGCTGTGCACAAATGGGACCTTCCTTGGGTAGCCTTTCCTGTCTTCCCATCTACTAGCTAGATCACATTCCCTTCTGCTTGCCCACATCCTAGGCCTACATCCATCAGGGCATCTGTTTGCTCCTATTCCCTCTAACCTACTGCCAAAAAAGTAAAAATAAATAAGAAAAAATAGTTATTTACCCTGTAAAGATGTGGGGTGTGTTAGGGGAGTCTGCACCTTACCTGTCAGCCATAAGGGTGGGTATTATGCTCAGCAAGAGGCAACACATATTAGACTTTCAGAAATCCATGTTGAAACAAATGGAAGAGCAGGAGGTATGATGGGAGGTGCAATTAGAGAGACAACAGGAAGCTGGATGCCAGGCAGTCCTTACCTGGTCTCATAGCAGGAGGAATCCTTTGATTTTTTTTTTTTAATACTAGGAATTACCACTGAGGGGCGCTTTAGCACTGAGTTACATCCCCACTCCTTTTTATTTTTAATTTTGAGACAGGGTCTCATGAGCAATCCTCCTTCCTCAGCCTCCTGAGTTGCTAGGATTACAAGCTTGTGCTACCATGCCCAGATGTGATTTTTTTTATTATTTTAATGGAATTTTTTCAGACAGATGACCAAAAAATAGACTAGTATAAAATTCCACTGTATTCATCCCTCAGTTTCATTGATCTTCAACTCATAGCCAGTCTTGTTCATTTAAATTCTATTCCAGTTTCACCTTTCCTTTTTTTTTTTCTCAAATTCAGACAACATACATCTTCCATAGTATTTTAAAATATAAGTACCTTAAAAAAAAAAAAAACAGAACCCAAATAGTAATCTTCTAGTTTGCCTTTAAAAATTATATCCCTTAATATCACAAAATGTATGGTTGGTGTCTTTGGCAGAAGTGGTTTCTTCAGTGATGAGCCCCATGTATAAGAAGGCTTGGTGGGTGAGTGCAAGAAGGCAGAGGTTAGGTAGAAGGTGATGATGAAATAGAAAGGAAAGAATGAGGGAGAGAGAACAGGGCAAGTTGCCTGGAAGATGGCAAATGAAAGATGGAAAGTAGGGTTAGGATAGGCTCTTTACTGAAGGCACTGTGTCCTCTTCCAAAAATCTTTATCAGACCCAGGAAAGAGCCCAGAACTCTGCCTGGCAGCTTTTCCCTATAAACTAATCACAGACTTTTCCCACTGGAAAGGAGAACAAGGACCATATGTTGCTGGGAGGGTGTGAAGCTGGGGGTGAGGTATCTTATTTTAATTTGTCAGTGAGTCATCATTTAGTACACACCAAGGATCCTCTTTCTGCTCATACTGGGAGATGAAGGCTATCTTGGGGTAGTAGCATCCCCTAATGTAAAGGGTGAGACTCACAGCAGGAGGCAGGACAAAGATCTGAGACTTTTTCCTTACCCCTAGATGACTTCTCGTGGTGAACATGATATGTTTTCTCAAGGGTGAACATTGAGTAGATGGAACCAAACTTATATAAAATTTACTTATACAGCATTTTTTGTATGCTTTTCTTTTGCACTGAAGAGATTCTGTTGTATTTATTATGAAATAAGTGTTATAAACAAGTTCTGCTTCCCCCCATCAATTCAGTGCTGGAGATGATTGAACGGACAGGTAATCCACCACTAAGATACATCCTCCAACTCTTTAAAAAAAAATTTTTTTTTTGAGACAGGATATTACTGAGTTGTCTGGGCTGGCCTTGAACTTGCGATTCTTCTGCCTCAGCCTCCTGAATAGCTAGGATTGCTGGCATGCACTACCATGCCTAGTCTATGTTTATTTCTTCCAGTTTCCTTCCAGTGTTTATCTGTAGGTGCAGGCATTTGGCCAGGTTCTTGTGGAAGGCAGAGGTCTCTGGAGTCTCAGGTCCCTGCTGATTAATAACAGTGGAACCAACCTGGGTAATAGGTGTAGGCCAACAAGCTCCTCTGCTTCTGTTAGATGGTTATAACTTGACAGCCAAGCTAGGCCAGAGAGAAGAGATAGACAGACTATGTTCTCATCCTATCCAGGGTAACTCTAGCTTTTTGCTTAGGACTCCATGTTGAAAGCAGGCCAGAAGTGTGATAAAGCATACCATCTACCTGTAAAGGCAGGTGAAGGGCATTTCCATACTTTTGTCTTTCTGCTTCTGTGCAGGCTCTCTTCCTTCTACACACCTTTTCAGGCCCACTCAGTGAATGTAGCACTGCATCTATGGAGGCTTGGCTTCCCTGTCACCTACCTGTTAGAATGCAGTGTGTCCTTGTGTATGTTCTCATGCAAATGTGTATGGCACTCATAATTTTGTGGCAGTTTCATCCCTGAGCAATTAGACAAGGAGCATCTAAGGTCAAGGACAGGTTCTTTCTGATGTCTGAATCTCTAATTGCTACTTTGTGGGTCTGCATGTGGAAGGCAATTAAGTCAATGTGTATTGTTATACATAATAGTCAGTGCATCTGAAAGGGTACTGGGGGTAACTGAGGCTTCTTGCCACTGCTGTCCCAGTCATAACCCACTGCTGTATCTCTCAGGAAGTACCAAAGATTCTCAGTGTGCATTTGTGAATGTGCCTTAGGAAAACATGCTGCAATGTGATGGTAAGAGAAACACACATAGTCATTCAGTGTGATGTCAGTGGATGAAGAAAAGAATCAAGCATGTATTCTGCTTTTCCTTTATGAATCATACCTCAGAGTCACCAAATAATTGGTGTGGGAAGTTTCTCTTTTAGAATATTTGGCCAATAAGTACAGAAAAATAATAGAATATGTGTAGAATAAAATGTAGAATATGTATACTCTCTAAAGAATTACAAGATCTAGCAAAAATCTGATGGCAGCTAGCACCACCAGAAAGAAAGCCAGACACTATTTGCCTCCAGATAGAAATGCACATCTCCACTTGGCAAGAAGTCTTGCCCTAAATTGGGCCTAACTCTGCCCAAACCTCTAGGTGTAACTTCTAATTCTCAGCAAGTACAGGGCACAGAGGAACATGTTAAACAATAAAGGAGTGAAAGCAACACATCTGGACTATATATTGTTTTATTATTTTATTTTTAGTTGTTGTTGGACACAATACCTTTATTTTATTTATTTGTTTTTTGTGTGGTGCTGAGGATTGAACCCAGCGCCTCACATGTGCTAAGTGAGCACTCTACTGGTGAGCCACACCCCCAGCTCCCCCAGACTGTATCTTTACAGGAGAAATTAGCTATTTTCTTCAACAAATGATTTGCAAGGACAAATAAAGAGGAGCTTATATCTTAAAAAAGACTTAAGGAACATAACAGTATAAAGTAGGGATAGTATTTGAATTTTGTTTTGGATAAATTGTAAGGGTTTTTTTTTTGAGACAGTTGGGGAAATTAAAAATATAAAATTGTACTTCTTTAAAATTATGGGTTTTTTAAGTTATTTTCTTCTAAAGCTTCTTCAGGGTTTGTGGATAAAATCATACCTTATGTGGTGTGAGCAGGTAGAAGATATAGATGAAACAAGATTGGCTCCAAGTATATAATTTTGGTATCTGGGTATGTAGGGGTTCTTTATATTATATTCTTTAATTTTGTATTTTGAGATTTCCTGTAATAAATTTTCCAAAAGAGTGTAACAGATTACCATTGACACATTTTTAATTGCTGATATGAGATTATTTCACATAAAATATCAGAATTTAAACTGGGGAAGAGTCCAGATTTTGTGTTTCAGTGGTAGAGCTCTTGTCTAGCATGAGTGAAGCTCTGGATTCTATCCTTGCACACAAAAGAAAAGAAAAATGTCAAAATGTAAGAGGAGAAGTGTTGCAGGTTGAGTTCCTGAGGAAGCAGACAAAGAGGGAATTTAGCATGTAGGCAGTTATTAATGTGAGTCCTTGGGCACAACATCTTTGGGAGGGAATAGGAAGAACTGGAGGGGGCACGGGGAGAAGCTGATCTGCAGCATCCAGTGACAGTGAGGTGAGGTGAGGTGAGCACTGGATCTGTCACAGCTTTCGAAGACAAGCAGAATTGTGCCAAGATGGCTAGGCCTTCATACACACACACAGGCACACATAGAACACATGCATAGCATACACATAAACTCTCTCACTGATCATTAATTGGCCCTGATAGTCTCAGGGGTGGAACTCAGAGGAGGCTAATCAGCAGCCTCTAATTGGACAGCACTCCCAGCTACTAAGGCATCAAGGCCCCAGTGAAAGGACCTGAGTGGTGCCTCACAGAGTTCACTGCAACAATGTAGTTGGTACTCTATATCTGTGGGTATTGTGTTCAGGAATTCAGCTGACCACAGATTGAAATTCTGTAAAAAATATCACACCTGCATTTTATGCTAATTAGAAGCTCTGATCAGCAGCTTTAGATTTCTTGATGGAAAACCTAAATAAATTAAGTTTAGGACATTCTTTCAGTAATAAAGGTGTTTTGATGAAAAGATTGGAAACTGTTCTTCTGTACTTTGTGAAAATATTTTGAATTAATGTGTATACAAGATATTGTCATTTCTATATTAATTCAGAAGTTACTTTTCAAATAATAATTTTTCAATATTAAAATCTGTGAAGTTAGCCAATTCCAAAATAACAAATGCCTAATGTCTTCTCTGATATAAGGGAGGTGACTCAAAATGGGGTAGGGAGGAAGAGCATGGGAAGAAGATTACCTCTAGATAGGGAAGAGAGGTAGGAGGGAAAGGGAGGGGGAAAGGGAATTGCATGGATGGTGGAAAGAGACCCTCATTGTTATACAAAATACATGTATGAAGATGTGAGAAAAAAAATAGTGTCACCTTAGATTAGGTAGAAAGAAGTAGGAGGGGAGAGGAAGGGAGGGGATAGGGGAATAGAAAGGATAGTAGAATGAATCAGACATTATTATTACTGTGTGTATATATATGTGACTACATGATCAATATGATTCTGCAACTTGTACACTTAGAAAAATGAGAAATTATATCCCATCTGATTCAAATATATGATATATCAAAGTCATTGTACTGTCATGTATAACTAATTAAAACAAATTTAAAAAATTTTTAAAAATTGAGAAAAAGTTTTCCTAGAGGACTAAAATTATGGTATTGATGGATGGATTCATTTTATCTTTTGCCTTTTAAAGTAATATAAAAGCTTTTTTCAGCATCTTGCTTTGTTGCCCAGGCTGGCCTCAAACACCCCAGAACAGGTGATCATCCTGCCTTAGCCTCTGAGTTGCTGGGTTTTACCACCACACACAACCCAGAGTGCTTTTTAAATCAGGCTATTTACTAGTTGACTGTGGAGAACTTGCAACTGTTCAGGACAATTTAATGAAATTAAGGGTACCATTTAGGGTCTGAAGGAGAAAAGGCAGAAGTGTGTGTGTGTGTGTGTGTGTGTGTGTGTGTGTGTGTGTGTGTGTTTTGAAGATACCAGTAACAGAGCAGTCTTCATCTTGGCTAATGTGGATCCTTCACCAGGGAGCTCTGTGCAAGCTTTAGTCATGTGCTTTTCATCCTTTCAGGTGCCTAGGAAAGCAGGCTCTTCGTGGGAAGAGCCCTGTCCAGCAGCTGAAAGCATCAGCATTGCCATGACTCCCATCTACATGGACAGCCCATGAAAGGTAAAGGAGGCCACACCAGTGGGGAGCTATCTAGTGTTCTCATGTGGAGAGTAGGATGGATAGCCCTTCCAATCCAGAATTGAATATGCTGAAACTTTGGATGAATCTTACCCCAAGCCCTTTTAAGTTTCTAATTACTATTACTGTCTTCATTAAGTAGCTTTCTTATTCACAGTTGTATGGAAGCTAACTTCTAGTTAAGTGCAGCCATAAAACAATTCAAATTGAATTCTTTTGGTCCAGGCACAAGATCTGGCTGAGCTTTGAAATTAGCCATATGATTCTCCTTCAACATCATAGCTAGTTTTCCCAGACAGGAGTAGAGTACTTCTGAAAAATCTTCTACAAGAATTCACTCTTCTTTGATAATGGGATTTGTTTTTATCAGTTTTTTCACTGCTTACTAAAGACCCTGACCAAAATAACTGTAGAGGAGGAAAAGTTATATTTGAGGGCTCACAGTTTTAGAGGTGTTAGTCCATAGAAGGCCAGCTCCATTCCTCAGGGATTGAGGTGAGGCAGAACACCATGGTGGAAGAGTGTGGCAGAGGGAAGCAGCTCCCATGATGATCAGGAGGCAGAGAGAACAGACTCCACTCTGTAGATACAAACTATATATCCCATAGTCATGCCCCCAGTGAGCCACTTCCTCCAGCCATACCCCACCTGCCTCCAGTTACCAAGCAGTTAATCCCATCAGGAATTAATTCACTAGTTATGTTAAGGCTATAACCCGATCATTTCTCCTCTAAACTTTCTTGCATTGTCTCACATGTGAGCTTTTGGAGGACACCACATCTAAACCATAACAGGATTATTCTGGTTTTTTAGACTCCTTAGAAATAACAATCAAAACAGGAACATCCCAGGGTAGGAAGAACACAAACAAAAAATTCAGAATTTAGCCACCTATAAGGAATAGCTAATATAGTCAAAGGGGGAGAAACTCCATAGGTGTGACTTTTTGGTTTTTAAAAACAATAGACAACTCTGTCAGCTTCACCTCCTGAAAATTCAGTTCTTATCAGATCTCTGCCACTGGGAAATGGAAATTTATCAGTGGACATATTTTTTTTTCACAATTGTATATTTATTCCTAGATTCATTTATTTTACTTTCATATTATAAAAGTTTTTCATGTCATTTTTATAAACCACCTTTTTTTTCAGTGCTGGGGATCAAATCTAGGTCCTTGCACATGCTACAAAAGTGATCTATTACTGAGCTAAACCCCCAGGTCCAAAAGTATGATTTTTAAAAATAGTTGTGGGCTAGAGATATAGCTTAGTGGTTTAACTAGCAAGGCCCTAGTTTCAATTCCCTGACACCACACACACACACACACACACACACACACACACACAAAATGTAATATTTCATCATATGAATATATCTTCATTTAGAACCTGTTTGTTAAAATTACAAATGGTTTCTGATCTATAAGATAAATTTTAGCAATTCTATAGATTTTTATACTCTGGTGCATCACAATGATAAATAACATTATAAAGAATTTTCATACAATAATTATTTCACATATCTCTGATTATTTTTTTCACGTAATTACTAGAATTATACTGTTTGGCTACTTGGATAGAGGGATTAAAATCAGAAAAAATAGCAACCAGGACTATAGGTAGCTTGTAGTTTCTATGGACCAGAGGCCAGCAAATACATACGTCAGTCTTTGTGGGTAAAAAGGCAAAATAAGGCTGTTGTATAGATATTTTTATAACCATTTTGACTTTATAAAAATAGTTTTTGACGCAAAGGCTATAAAAATACAGGTGGCTAGCTAGACTTGGCCTGCAAGCTATAGTTTGCTGACTGCTGTTCTAAGGGGTAGCTTGAGGTCCCAAGGAGAATCTGTGATCAAATAATGTTCTGTTGGTCAATAAAGAGGTTTTAGACCTGTTCTTGCTCATGCAGCATCATCTCACTCAATGTCATCATCACCTCTGCTGGTATAGTTCTGGCAAAGAGGGGACAGGAATGGAATAATGAGATACATAAGTCCCCTGCTGCCCACTAGCTTTTTTTTTCCTTTTCTTAATGTCTATTCATTGCTATCTTTCAGGACTTTAAATAGTGCCAAGGATTAGACAGGAAAAAAAATAAAGAAATTGTAGACTCACAAAAGTTAAGGTTGAACTGCACCAAATATTAGGTTGCTCTTTAGGACGTTCTTCTCATCTTCCCATTGAACATCAAGACTCCCAGGTTTAGAGAAGGAGATGCAAAACTCCTATGAAATGTCCTGCTGACATTCTCAGAAATTCTCACCAATGTCTCAAGGTAGCACCTCGTGTTAACTGCATGGTTGACGTGCCTGTGCTTCTCCACAGCCACAGTTTTCTAAGGTTTGTGAATTTGAGTTTGCAGTGGATGAAAGGACATGGTAGCAATATTGATGAAAAGAACACACAAGTATCTCAGTTATTCTACCTTTCAAGTTGAAGAAAGTTGTAGGAAGCAGGGACCTTAATAAATTGCCACTTCTGTTTTCATTGGTAATCAAGCATAAAATGTAAAAAGATTTTGAAGAGGCAGAGAATCTTTGGAAAAATCTTCTGTCATTTTTGTTTCAAATAACATGACTGGTTCCACTCAACATAAGTAGAATGGGGAGGGGAAGACAGCTTCAGAAAACCCCTCAAATGAGTACTTGTGTATGTGACGTATCAGCTTCTTCGTGATTTTGTTACACAACTAGTGGATTAGACAGTATGGCTGCTTCTGTACTGGCTATGTGCTCAGGAAGATTAATAGAGACTTCTTCCTTCCTACATTGAGTCCTCTTCTCTCATCTGGCTGACACATTCAGTAATCAACAGAAGAAACTTCATATCTCAGTGTCCCTCCCAGAGGGCTGCTCATCACTGGCAGGAGGCCAAGATGTTGCCACTGTAGCATTTTCCTGCCATCTCCACCAGGCTGCTCTGTAGCCTTTTTCCCCTCCTTTTCGTAGATCTGAAGGAATTTTAGGGCAGAAGTCCAAGCCACACTCTTAGGAGACCTGGGGACCTAAACCCAGGTGCTTTCTCCCACACAGATAGGGTAGTCTGCCCAGGAAGGTGTGAGTTCCTGCCCATGCTTTGTATGTGGATATTGTCTTTCTAGGTGACTCTCTCTCTTTCTCTCTCTCTCTCTTTCTCTTTCTTCTTATTCTCCCCTACTTCCCTTTTTCCTCATGAGTCCTTGTTTTTCTCTGTTCCTCCTTGTTTTTTTATCTTTTTAAAATATTTGTTCTATTTAGTTATACATGACAGTAGGATGCACGTCATACATAAATGGGGTATAATTTCTCATTCTTCTGGTTGTACATGATGTAGAATCACACCAGTCATGTAGTCATATATGTACATAGGGTAATAATGTCAGATTCATTCTACTGTTCTTCCTACCCCCATACTCTTCCCCTCTCTTCACTCCCCTCTATCTAATCCAAAGTAACTCTGTTGTTTTTATTTTTATTTTCTGTTTTCTCTATATATATTCTTGCCTCAACAGGTAACCACTGGTACATACTCCATTTCTTTGCTTCCTTGCATCTGCTGCTACCATTGTTGCTGCTTTCTCCTCCTTTGACTTCAGGACAGTACCTTCTTTATGGAGCTTGTAGAAAGCATTGCCTGCCTTCTATCCTCAGATTATTTAAATTGCAGGGTTCTATAGCCCTTGCATGCCTATCTCATCTGCAGAAGCCACAAGCTGGCCTGTTCAGCTCTGAACAGCTGAATCTGAGTTTGAGGGGCAGTTAAAATTGAATTTGGTCCCTGAGGGATACATCCTTTTCATGGTGTTTACTGCAATGCAGGGGATGAAAGAGATTCATGTAACAAATGATCCCACCAGTTTTAAGTCAAGTGCTTCTCATCACTGCCTTTCTGATTCAAATGAGTCTATGATTGTCACCACTCTGTATCATCTTCCCTTTCAACTTTATAAGCAGCAGGTGGGTGTGGTGGCACATGCCTGTAATCCCAGCTACCAGAGAGGCCAAAGCAAGAGGATTCCACGTTGAGGCCAGTCTAGGCAATTTAGTAAGACCCTGTCTCAAAAAATAAAAAAAAATTAAGAGGGCTGAGATGTATGAGATGTAAGTCAGTGGTAAAGCACCCCTGGGTTCATTGCCTAATACAAAAAAAGGAAAAAAATAAATAGGAGAAAGGCGGGGGAGAGAGAGAGAGAGAATAGAGAGAAGAAAAAGAAAGAGAAATATGCACATTTAAGGACACAATACTTATTTTTCTCCTCCCAGTATAGCCAGATAAATTTATAACAGTATGGCAGAAAGTGGTGAGAAAACAAAGTCAACATTTACAAAAAGGCATGTGCTATGTCATAGGCTAATGGTATGTGACCCTAATGGTGTGTGACCCTGGGCAGCTCATCTATCCTCTGGGCTTCACTGAACTCATTTGTCAAATACAAAATTTGGAACAGATGTTTTAAGGGCCTTCCAGCCTTAACATTCTTCATATACTGCATGTCATGTACACATATTATCTCATTTTATTTCAAAATATAAACTTTACTAAGTAAAACTTTTATCCCAGTTTTACAAATGAAGAAATTGAGGGACAAAGAAGTTGCTTTATACAGCATGGGGGTGGAGCTGGGGTTTAAATACAGGAACCATAGGATAGTCTCAAAACCTTCTCTTTAATTAGCATTAGTAATTACTCTTCTGATAGGTTCCTGTGAAGACAAATACAACTCTACCCTTTATTGAGGCATCTAAGTACTATAGGAAATTGACTTAGTTACAGAGAATCTGAAAAGAGTAAACAGAGTTCATGCTGAATGAGGCAGAGTAAGGAGGATGGAACTTGGAAGGTACAAGGGCAAAAGTTAAGTGTTCCATATTTATTAGAAGTCAAAGAACCAGCATTTATTGAATACCCACTTTGCCAGTGCTTTGCAAACCTAATCTTCACAACAGCCTCTGAGGTTCAGATATCATTACTCCATTTTCCAACTGAGGAAAACAAGACTTAAAGAACTTAACTGGTTGGAGGGCACTCACCTAGCAAGTCACTGGGCCCGTGCACCACATTGTGAGTAGAAGGATTTGGTTAACATTAGAATCTTGCCTTTCTTAGGAGACCAGAGATTGCCATGCCTATCTGTGCAAGTCTTCAGATGTCTACACCTGCCTTTTCCCATGAACTTCATGCCACGGAGCAGATGCCTCTCTGAACCTCTAAGTCCTAATCTAAACATCTCTTATATCTGAGTGTGGGAGGCACACTGTGTTTTTGGTATAAAATAGGCTTAGATTGATCCATGTAGTCTTTTGCTTTCTGCCAAGAGACTCCCTTGTAAACAGTTTTGGGCTTAGATTAGAATTTATAGTAAGAAAAACCAACAGAGCTGCAAGATAGTTGATTCATAAATCCTACCATATAATAATCCACATACTTCACGTGGTGCAATTTGCCTGTAGAACAAAAGTAGATGATTCCTCACAGATGGGATTAGCACATAAAGATTAAACTTTAGGAGAGACACATAAACAAAGTTTTTATTGCCCACCAGGTGTGTTGTTATGTTAAAAAAACGTGTAAATTCTTTAAAAATGTAATTCATATCAGGATGTAAGGGAGCTCTTAAATATAGATAAAACTAAATTGCAACTTTTTCATTTTTATGTTTACTTTTTTTCTTTTTTGTGCTTGGGGTACTCTACCACTGAGCTATATCCCCATCCCTGTTTATTTTTTATTTTGAGACCAGGTCTCACTGTGTTGCAGAGGCTGGCCTTCAATTTGCAATCCTCCTACCTCAGCCTCTTGAGTCTCTGGGATTATAGGCCTATTTACTTTATTTTTTATTGTGGTAAAATATACATAATATGAAATCTATTTTATCTCTTTTTTCAGATACAGCATAGCTTTGGGGAAAGGGACTGACTCATGAAGTGAGATGGGTGCTTTTTTTATCTTGGCTGCAGTGCTATGCCTAGGTGCTGCTTTTAGCACAGTGATTAAATATTTGAACTCCAGTTTCCTCATTTGTGAGAAAATTGAATGTTAGAAATAATATACATTAATACATGATGTACATTTTTCAATAAATTTCAAGGGAATAGAATCATAAAGAGTGTATTTCTGACTACAGCGCAATTAAGTTATATGCAACAATTAAACAATTAACTAGGAAACCCCCATGTGTTTGGAAATCAAATAACACACTTCTAATTAATGTTGCAAGAATTATATATGTAAATGACTAGCATCAGCTGGGTATGTGATTTGTATTCAGTCAACACTAGCTCTGATTAGGATTAGTATAATCAGCTTTCTATATTCATCCAAAGATTCGACCAACGGTGGATGAAAAATATTTGGGAGAAAAGTACACTGAACATATATACAGACTTTTATTATCATCATTTATTATCAGCATAACAACTATTTACATAGCATTCATACTATATTATACATTATAAATAATCTAGAGATGATTTGAAGTATACAAGTAGATGTATACAGGCTATATGTAAGTATAATGCCATTTTATGAAAAGGAATTGAGCCTCCATGTTGTTTTTTTGTTTGTTTGTTTGTTTGTTTAAACTGGGGATTGAATCCAGGGGGCCTTTACCACTGAGCTATGTCTTCCGTTCTTCCTATGTTTTATTTTAAGACAGAATAAATTGCTGAGGGTCTTACTAAGTTGTGCAGGCTGGCCTCCAACTTGCAGTCCTCCTGCCTTAGCCTCCTACACCTGGCATCCCTGGAGTTTTGTATCCTGAGGGTGGTGGTGTCTTGGAACCAATCTCCTACAGATTCAGAGAAATAACAGTTTCTATGATGCCAGATTATTAATGTATCTCTGCCAATAGGGATTACTTCCTCTCCCTTCTGCCTCTTCTCTCCACCCTAATCCAGGACCAGAAAACACATAGTGTGTAGGGGCTACATGTTTTAAGACTGTCAGCTTTGTATGCTCTGGTGTCAGGCTGCTTACCACTCCATGGACTTGAACCACCTATGCTCATCTCTCCCAACCTTGGGTTTGTCATCTGTAGAGTGGACTAATTTATTTTCATTGTAGGGTTGCTATGAGAGCAAAGTGAGATGAAACATCTCTGTGGTTAACTCAGACATAGCTCACAGTAATTCTCCATAGTGTATTATTTTATGTGGATGAGGAAGACAGGGATAGGAAAGAAAACAGGGTAGAAGCCAGTAAATGAACTTGACTGAGCCAGTCAATTCTTTCTCTATGAGTATATGTGTAAAAATGGGATTGGACGAGGTAACCTTTCCCACCTCTTCTAGCTCTGTAATGATGCTGCTGGACCTCAGAAAGTGAAGTCCTCTAGCTCTGGGTAAGTTGCAAAGGTGATGCCACGCTGTTTGTTCCTCAGAAGGGCTCTTTGCTGAGAAGGGATTTTTTTTGACCAAGGGGAGGAGCTGTCACTGCAGTCCAGCTTTGCCAAGGAAAAGAAGTACCTGTAAAATTAAAGCAGACAGCAATACACCGAGGGTTCCAAGAACTGTGTTCCAGACTTGGGAAATGGTCCTTTTTGCCACCAATTCATCATTCTGACAATAATGTTTGTCTCGCTATCTGTCTGATAAGTGGAATAGAGTTACACAGTATTCTTCTCTACATTCTGTTCTCTGGAAGTTGATTTTTATATAACTTATATAAGAATTTGGAAGACATGAGAAGCACTTGGTCCTGGGACTTTGCTTAGGAACCTATCAAATGATGTCTTTTATCCAGACCCTGAAAGGACATGGTGGCCAAGAGAGGATCCTGCCACATGAGACCTGAACCACTGTTAGGGCCTCTTCCCTCCCCTGGCTCCATGACCTCTAGTAGATACTTTCATAAGGAGGCTTGAGTCTCAACAGCCCAGCCCAGGTTGCATTTGCATGGTAAATGTCTCTGGAGTCATCGCTTTGCTCAATCACCTCCATCTCCGTGGACCACCCCGTCCCCAATGCAGAAGACCATTTCTCACCTGCATCCTGCAGCAGCCTCCTGCATAGTTTCTGCTGCCATTCAGGTCTGTTCAGTCTGTTTCTACCTTGCCTGGATTCACTTTCTGCAGTGAAGTCTTATTGTATCATCCCTCATTAAATCTTTATATGACTCTTTTTCTCTTTAGGGTAAAAGCAGAAATCTTTACAATAGCCTGAAATGTCTTGCAAGATTGGGGCCCTACCTTCCTGTTCAGCTTCATTTTCTGCTTCATCCTCACCCTCATTCTTATACTCCAGTGACCTCTATATGCACCAGATTTCCTACTGCAACTCTGCCTGGCATGTGCTGTCTCTTCTGATTATACCTGGTTAATTCCTCTTCACTGAATCAGATCCCATGTCAGGGATCTGATTCAGTGCATAGCTCTGATGCCTCTTTTTTCAGCATCTCATTTTACACAACTCTCCTTTGCATTTGTATGATTGGGATTTCATAAATGCTCACATTCCACAAAAGACTGTGCTCCAAGAGGGCAGCAGCCATGTCTCTTTAGTGCACTGTTAATTCTTTAATTCTTCCCCTCACCCAGCCTCTGGTTCAGACACAAAAAACAGTAGGTTCCTTCTCATTTAAAATATTGGGACCTTTTTTCCCGTTGCTAATTTATACCACACCCTGAAATCTAATGTGGAACCATTAAGTATATAAGGAGAGGGGTCTGAGATGACACATAGCCCCAGACAGTTACACCCTGTGATGGCCCCAGAGATGCTAGGTTCTACTGAATACCTTTTGGGGCCACATCTGTTAGGGCAGCAGTTTTTATCGTGTTCATGGGATCCTAGAGACAGTTCTGGGTAATCTTAAGATAGTTATGTGTCCAAAAGTGGACATTTTCTCCTTTTTTCTGTTTCTTCTTCAAATATATGAATGAATAAAAGGCTTATATCCCCAAGGATCATTCCCTCCAGAGGACCTCTGAGACCTACTAATCAACTTTGCCCTAACTTAAACCTTCCTCCGTTAATCAGACTCTTTCGTGAAGTCTTTGTGCAAGGCTTCTGCAGGAATCAGGATTCAGTTCAGTCACAGATGTCTCCAAAATGTATTTGGCCTTTCAGTTTTGTTTTTTATTATTGTTGTTGTTGTTTGGTTGGTTTTGTGTGTGTGTGTGTGTGTGTGTGTGTGTGTGTCTTGTTTTGTTTTGTTGATTGGGACTACTTAAAAATCTGTCACTTTTATACAAAAATCCAAGTTTCTATCTTGTATTATAAATAGGCACTGGACCTGGGTTTCTGCCTGGCAAAAGTCACATGGAAAACTCTCACCGCTCCTATTTAATAGAGAGCTAGAAATTCTACCTAGAGCAATTAGGCAAGAGAAGGAAATAAAAGGGATAAAAGTAGGAAAGAAAGAAGTCACATTAGCACTGTTTGTAGGTGATATGATCTTATACCTAGAAGACCAAAAAACTACCAAAAGTCTGCTAGAGCTAAAAAACAAATTGGATAAAATAGCAGGTTACAAAATCAACATACAAGAATCAACAACTTTCTATATACTAACAATGAATCTGCTGGTAAAGAAAATCAGGAAAACATTTTCATTTACACTAGCTTCAAAGAAAATAAGATACCAAGGAATAAATCTAGCCAAGGAGGTGAAAACTATAGAAAATTGAAGAAAGAAATCAAAGAAGACCTCTGAAGATGGAAAGAACTCCCATGTTCATGGATAGGGACAGTTATTATTGGTAAAATGCCTCATACTACCAAAAGCAATATCCAGATTTAATGTAATCCCATCAAAATGCCAATGACACTCTTCACAGAACCAGAAAAAAAAAAAAAAAAAAAAAAAACAGTACTAAACTTCAATTGGAAAAATAAAAAATCCAGACTAGCCAAAGCAATTCTAAGCCAAATAAAGCAATGCTGGAGGCATCACAAACCTAACTTCAAATCATATAGTTAAAAAAACCTGTATGGTACTGGCATAAAAACAGAAACTTAGACCAGTGGTATGGAATAGAACACTGAGACACATCCACACATGTACATTTATCTGACCCTTGACAAATGTGCCAAAAACACATTGGAGAAAAGACAGCCTTCTTAATAAGTGCTGCTTAGGACAACTGGTTATCTATATGTAAAAGAATGAAATTGAACTCACCCTGCACAAAAAAAAAAAAAACTCAAAATGGATCATAGGCCTCAGAATTAGACTAGAAACTATTGCAACTTCCAGAAGAAAATGTAGGGTCAACACTCCAACTTTTAGGCACAAGCAATTCTCGGTAGGACTGCTAAAGCTCAAGAAATAATGCCAAGAGGTAATAAATGGGGCAGCATCAAATTAAAAGGCATCTACCTGGCAAAGGAAACAATTACGAATGTGAAGACAGAACTCCACAGAATGGGAGAAAATCTTTGCTAGCTACTCTTCCAACAGAGGATTAATTTCTAGAATATACCAAAAAGAAAAAAAAAACTTTACATACACACACAAAAAACAAACAAACAACCCTACTAATAAGTGGGCAAATGAACTAAACAGACACTTCTCAAGAAAAAAAAATGCTCAACATTTTAACAGTTAGGGAAATGCATATTAAAACTATACAGATTTCATCTCACTCTGATCAGAATGACATTCATCAAGAATGCAAATAATAAATGCTGGAGAAAAAGGAACACTTACACTGTTGGTGGAACTGTAAATTAATACAACCACTATAGAAATCAATTTGGAGGGTCTTCCAAAAAATAAGCATGAAACCACCAGATGACCCAGCTATACTGCTTTTAGGTATTTTCCATGAAGAATTAAAGATCATCTTACTACCGTGATACACGCATATCCATGTTTATAGAAGCACAATTCACAATAGCCAAACTATGGAACTAGCCTAGTTGTCCATCAGGGAATGAATGGATAAAGAAAATATAGTATATAAACACAAGAGAGTTTTATTTGGCCATAAAGAAAAATAAAATTATGTCATTTGCAGAAAAATGAATGGAATTAGAGACCATCGTGTTAAGTGAAGTCAAATTCAGAAAGTTAACGGTCATATATTTTTCCTTATAATGTGGAAGCTAGAGAGGAAAAAGGAAAACAAAGGTGGGGGTGAATCTAAAATTCAAAAGGAGATCAGTAGAGGAAAGGGATCAAAGTGGGAGGTACAGACAGAGGTGGGGAAGTGCTAGGGATTGATATTGGCCAAGTTATATTGTTGCATTGTGACATGTATGAATATGTAACAATAAATCCCATCAGTATGTACAACTATAATGCACCAATTTTAAAAATGTGGAAAAAATCATGGATACTTAGCAGCCTATAGCCCATTCCTTTAATATATATATTCAGTCAAACCAAACATAATTGTGCACACCTGCTACTTGGGAGGATGAGGCAGGAGGATCACAAGTTCAGTGCCAGCCTGTTTATAAAATTAAACAAAGGTCTGGGGTATGAAACCTTAGCACACATGAGACTCTGAGTTTACAAAAAGAGACAAATAACAAAACAATAACCAAAAACCCCCACAACTCAGACAGATTTTATCAATACATACTATCTACAGTCTCCACTATTTTTTTTTCCCTTGGTAGTGGGGATTAAACCCAGGGTCTGTGCATGCTAAGCAAATGCTCCTGTACTGAGCTGTATCCCCAGCCCTATACACATTTTTTTTTGGGGGGGGGGGGGAGCAATCTTTGCTCTAGACCAGCTGACCAAGAGAAATTTCTACAATGTTGGAAATATTTTTTGTCCACACCATCCAACACAGTAGCCCCTCCTCAAACATGGCTGTTGAGCTACTTGCAGTGTGGCTAACATGATCCAGGAACTGAATGATTTTATTTCAGCAGATTTATATTTAAAAAACTACATTTAGCTAATAGCTTCTGTATTGCATGGCCCAATTCCAGACATTTATAATTGTTATCCTACGTCAAAAAAAATTTGATTAGACTATAATTCTACACTTTTCCTATATTCATTTACTCGGGGTTTTCTTGTGTATTTATTTCATCTTATATTTTTACTTATTGTTAGCGTCAGGTCTTATGGCATGATGTGAGATATAAAATTATAAATAGCCATTCACAAAAAGAGGGAATTAGGATGAACATGTGGAGAGAGCAAAATACCAATCATCTGCTGGGTATACATCCATGTCAAATGCTGTTGGAGATACAGGAATGAATGAAACTCTTTACAAATGTTATTTAATGTGTATCATCTCCCTACCCCCAAATGATAAGCTCTATGAGGACGGGCGGGGGATTTTCATTTGGGATGATATTCTTTCCTTCCCAGAAATTATAAACCTTGGATAACACCCAGGCTATGAGTCTGAGAGTTTATTCCCAATCCTTCACTCTTGCTCTTCAAGGTATATGGTTTTCTGTTGTGGGTTCCTTTAGGGAGCCTATCTGACCTGAAGGAGCTAGGTGAGTGAAAGGAAGAAGCACCACTTAGCCCATTTTTTTCCAGGTAAGACAGAGCAGAGTGCTATCTCCAGCAGACTATTTGGATTTGATTGCTTCCTGTTGTCTGATTATCATGCAATGTGTGGATGAAACAGGCAGAGGTGGTTAAGAGCCAGGGAAGTAGGGAGGGAGAAAGAGAAACAGTGTTTGAACCTAGGATCTTGCACACATTAAGTATGTGCTCTTATGACTAAGCTATACCCCAGCTCCATTTTCTTGTTGTTTTTTTATGACCTTAATATTCTTGAAGAGTCTTGGCCAGGGTATCCTGTAGAATATCCCCAAATCTGGGTTCTTCTGGTGTTTTTCTTATAGTTAGAATGGAGATACTTCTGAAGTGAGGTGCCTTTCTCATCACATCAAATTGGGATACATGAGATCAGCAGGACATGCCTGTGATGGTAACCTTCATCACTTTGTTAATTTTGTTATTTGCCAGCTGCTTCCACTATGAAATTACTTTTTTGTCTTTATGAGTACCAAATTTAGTTAACTCTAAAGAGGATGAGGGAAGTTTCTACATATGTTAAGTGGAACCTTCTGTAAGGAAGATTTTGGACAAGATTGTTAAGAAGAAATGTATCATAACCACAGACTGGGATCCTAATTAGAATAAGGTATACTCCATGTTTGTATGAATATGTCAAAATATACTCTATTGTCATCTATATCTAAAAAGAATAAATAAAATTTTAAAAAAAACAAATTCATCATAGACTAACACCTTCCTATTTGACTGCCATTCTGTGCATCCTGCCTTTTCTTTTTGTTTATCACTGATCTTATTCTAAAAAGTTTCTGCAGGTGGATTGTAGAACTAAAAAAAAAAAACCTCCAGAAAGGTGGGGAAAATGTGTCCAGATGAGGAAAATTCAAGAAATGAAAAAATAAGATAGGACACAATATAAAGCCTTGTAAAGTTGCTAGAGTTTTGTGCTAAATTCAGCTCTGAAATTCTTGCTAGCCAAAGAAATGTGGGACATCTTCTTCAAGATTCAGAGCAATAAGAAGAAAAAAAATTCTTCAGAAGAAGCATAACTTTCGTCTTATTAAGATCTAAGAAAAACATGCAGCCTCGTGAAAGGAACACTTTGTGTGATGCAGAACAGAGCAGAGATCAGGCGGCTGTGTGTCAAATCTGGCCTACCATCTTGCTTTTTAAGTAAAGTTTTACTGGGACAAAGCCATACCTATTGATGCACATACTGTCTATGGCTGCTTTGGTGCTTCCTTGTACAAAGTTGAATAGTTGTAACAGAGACCAGGTGGCCCACAAAACCTAATATGTTTACTAGCTGGTCCTTTATGGAAAATATTTGCTAACTCATGATTTAGAGAATAGTTCCTTAACCACCAAAAAAAAAAAAAATGTAATTTGTGGCAGTATTTCCCAGTTTAGGCTGGTAGAGCAGTTCTCAGGATGCAGTAGAGAGAGATAAGCCCTCTAGGGGGACCCAGAAGACAGGGCCTGTGAGTTGCTATATGTGCATAAGAGTTGGTTCTAGTCCCCCTCTGTTAGCTTGTTCTAATTTAATTTTTAGGGCATGGTACCTATTTCTAAGCCTTCCCAGTTGTGGGCTGCTGGTGGTCAGTAATTGCAAGATACCTATTTCTGTACTTCTCTGGGTGTTTATGTTGCCAGCAAAGCCTAACTTTTGGCTTGGGGATTTTTTTAAAGTCATTGCACCTGCTATAGGAAAGCATGGTGGGTCTTTCATAACCAGGTGCAATTTATCTCTTAAGGGACATTTGATAATATTTAGGGATATTTCTGTCACTTCAGAGATGGGAGGATGATGGATGAGGGATTTTTGACATGTAATGTGTAGGAACCAGGGATTCTGGTCAACATCCTACAGTACACAGGACAGCCCCCCACAACAAAGTCTTATTTAATCCCCAGTGACAATAATACTGAGATTGAGAAGCCCTGTTTTAGGAAAAA
The DNA here is from genome assembly GCF_048772815.1 of Callospermophilus lateralis. NCBI lineage: Eukaryota > Metazoa > Chordata > Mammalia > Rodentia > Sciuridae > Callospermophilus > Callospermophilus lateralis. Next base: position 122,833,695 of record NC_135305.1, on the reverse strand, counting down.
ACACATTTATATTATCTAACAAATAAAAGGTTCCATCCTGGAAGTAGTAGCCAAGAACCACAAATTAAGAGCCCTGGAAGTTTTCAGAGTACTCTAAAAGGCTTAGTGATTCTCTTCCAATGTTTGCTGCAGAATGCAACCTTTGGTTTATGTTGCAGGAATTCTAGATAAGCAGGGCATAATCCTGCCTTCCAGGACCTTTAAAGGAAATGAGGCAGATTTAACACTAATTGTATAAAGCAAAACCTGGCACCTACCAGGAGAGATTCTTAGAGATCCAGTGTTTAGAGGGTGGGGTTGATGAATCATTTTACTGAGGGGCCATAATTTGAAAGGCCTTTCAAGACAGACGGGTTTTTAGCCAGTGATTGCGGGGAGAGGAACCCCAAGGTAACAGAACACAGATAGGACTGTGCAATCAGGGTTTGATTTGGCTGGAAATGTGGGTGAATGGTGGGTTATGGAGCAAAATCACAAGTTAGGCAAAAGTTAGGCAGAACCCTCTATGCCCTGGGGGTCAGTTCACAATGGTATAGCTCATAGAGATATGCAAGATATAGTAACAGAATAATGGTGTGGGATATGTTCTTTAGGAAGATGCAAATGGGAATGGCTCATAGGTAGAGTTTTCAAGAGAGAAGCTGAAATCATAGAGCTCCAGTTAGGAGACAGTTTCAGCCTTTCTTGGTCAGAGCAAGGATGAGCATGACTTAGAAGTACATGTGAATCTATAAAGGGGAGATCACAGCTGGAGAAGGGAGCTGTCAGGTGCCAATTGTCAGAACCTGGAACCTTTCAATTGAAAGGGTTAGATAGTAGATAGATAGAAGATAGAAGTATCATAGAAGAAGAAGTATCATAGAAGTATCATAGTAGATAGAAGATGCCCAATGTGAGGTTCACCCATTTGTCTCACAGTGTCTTTTTTTCCCCTCCTCCAACTTGAATAAAGAATGATTTTTTTACTTCTCTACTTTTGGGGGGTTTTCTATAGTGTCAATCTCATGGTTTGAATCTGGTGCTGAAGCAGATTCTTTGGTCCTTGGGGTTTATTGTGAAACTTTTCCTCAAATCTGCCTTGGTTTGGAGGATGGGAATCCCCAGTTTCTGTAGTATAAGGCAGTGCACACAAGACTGAGTGTGGTCTCTAGACTCCTTTAACTCTTCCATCAGGTCCCATTGGGGACTGGAAATGAGAGAAATGGAAAGGATCTTGTATGTAAGTAGCTTTAAAGATTGTATGAGATGGGAACATATATGAACAAAGTAAACTTATGTTCAATTTATTCTACAGTCTTTCCTATTGCCATCACCTCTCCCTTCCCTTCATTCCCCTTTGTTTAATCCAGTGAACTTCTATTCACCGCTCCTTTATTATGTGTTAGCATCTGCATGTTAGAGAGAACTTTCAGCCTTTGGTTTGGGGGATTGGCTTATTTCACTTAGCATGATGATCTCCAGTTCCATCCATTTACCAGCAAATGCCATAATTTCATTCTTCTTTATGGTTGAGTGAGTAACAATTCATTTTGTGTATGTATACCACATTTTCTTTATCCATTCATCTGTTGAAGGGCACCTAGGTTGGTTCCATAAACTTAGCTTTTGTGAATTGAGCAGCTATAAACATGGATGTGGCTGCATCACTGTAGTATGATGTTTTTGAATCCTTTGGGTATGTATACGCTGAGGAGTGAGATAATTGGATCAAATGTTGGTTCCATTCCAAATTTCTAAGTAATCTACATACTGTTTTCAAGAGTGGTTGCACCAGTTTGCAATCCCACCAGCAATGTATAAGTGTACCTTTTTCCCTACATTCTCACCAACATTTATTGTTACTTATATTCTTGATAATTGCCATTCTTACTGCAGTGAGATGGAATCTCAGTATAGTTTTAATTTGTATTTGTCTAATTGCTAGAGATGTTGAACATTTTTTTCATATATTTGTTGACCAATCATATTTCTTCTGTGAAGTGCCTGTTTGTTCCTTTGCTCATTCATTGGTGATTTGTTTGTTTCTTGGTATTTAGTTTTTTGAGTTCGTTGTATATCCTGGAGATTAATGCCCTGAGGTGCAGGTGGCAAAGATTTTCTCCCATTCTATAGGCTCTCTCTTCATGTTCTTGATTGTTTCCTTTGTTGTGAAGAAGCTTTTTAGTTTGCTATCATCACATTTATTGATTCTTGATTTTACTTATTATGCTTTAAGAGTCTTGTTGAGGAAGTTGGTTCCGAAGCCAACATGATGGAGAGTTGGGCCTACTTTTTCTTCTGTGAGGAGCAGGTTCTCTGGTCTAATACCGAGGTCCTTGATCTACTTTGAGATGAGTTTTGTGCAGGGTGAGACATAGGGATTAAATTTCTTTTTATTACTGTGAGAGGCCATCCTCGGACGTGATTTGAGTTACCTCCCTGGCTGGGTGAGAGGCGCTTAGACACATACCTCATGTGTCAGAGATATTCCCCACTCTTCTCCAGGTCCGAGGGCTTGTCCATGCAGAGATGTGTCTGGCCACTGCGCCGAAGACCCAATTGTCACCCCTGACCTTGGGACGCTGCCCCCCTTAACTTTTATTAGATGAAATTTTCCCTGGAAATTTTTGTTCCCCAATAAAAGCCCACTCCCTGGCATGTTCTCTCTCTCTCTCTCTCTCTCTCTCTCTCTTGTCTCTTCTGTAAACCTCGCTACCACATTAGGTGACTGGAGGCGGGAGCTAGGAGAAGCTGTCCCGGAGCTGGTATTAAAGGTAATAAGAGTTTTGTCTCTTTAATTTAAAACTCCCTAGCATTTACTCATGAATCGAACCTTCTTTCTTGAAGCCAGCGCTGGTTGTGTGGCAAATATTACATATGGATTTCCAGTTTTCCCAGCACCATTTGTTGAAAAGGCTCTCTTTTCTCCAATGTATGTTTATGGCACCTTTGTTAGTATGAGATAACTTGTTTATCTCTGTGTCTTCTAGTCTGTATCTTTCGTTCTCATGTCTGTTTTGGTGCCAATACCATGCCATTTTTGTTTCTATAGCTCTGTAGTATAATTTAAGATCTGGGATTGTGATTCTTCCTACTTCACTTTTCTCACTAAGAATTGCTTTGGCTATTCTGGGCCCCTTATTTTTCCAAATGATTTTTATGACTGCTTTTTCTATTTCTGTGAAGAGCATCATTACAACCTAAATAGGAATTGCATTAATCTGTGTAGTGCTTTTAGTATTATGGCCAATTTGACAATATTCATTCTGCTTATCTAAGAACATGGAAGGTCTTTCCATCTTCTAAGGTCTTCAATTTCTTTCTTTAGTGCTCTGTAGTTTTCATTGTAGAGGTCTTTCACCTCTGCCGTTAGATTGATTCAAGATATTTTTTTGAGGCTATTGTGAATGGGATAGTTTTCCTAATTTCTCTTTTAGTTGATTCATCACTGATGTATAGGAATGCAACTGACTTATGGGTGTTGATTTTATATCCTGCTACTTGTCTGAATTCATTTATGAAGTCCAGAATTTTCTCGTGGAGTTTTTTGGGTCTTCTAAATATAGAATCATGTTGTCAAATAGGGATAATTTGATTCTTCTCTTTTTTTTTTATTTGTTCTTTTTACAAGACAGTAGAATACATTTTGACAAATTATACATATGTAGAATACAACTTATTCTAATTAGGATTCTATTCTTAAGGTTGTATATGCTGTGGGGTTTCACTGGCCATGTATTTATATATGAACATAGAAACATTATGTCTGATTCATTCTACCCTCTTTCCTAAATCCATTCTCCCTCCCTTCCCTTCATTCCCCTATGTCTAACCCAATGAACTTCTATTCTCCCCCACACACTTTGCATGTTAGCTTCCACATATCAGAGAAAACATTCAACATTTGGTTTTTGGGATTGTGACTCTTCCACAATCTGTTATGTTGGGTCTTGGGTGAGTCATTGCTTATCCACATCTATCTGATCAAGGGCTAATGATCTGTGTCCTGTCTGTCAGGATAGCTGAGAGTTCCCTCAAAGACATAGAAACTAATCAGACACCATTCATAATTACAGGGCTGCAGGAAGAGGGTCCAGACCAAGTCTCTCTTGCTCACCCCAGCACTCATGGCATGATGCTTGCATGAGGATAACATGCAATCAGTAAGAAAATGAACACTTAGTGAATGTGTGTCACTCATTGTGGTTAAACATGACTGTTCTTTTCCTGAGTATCCAGGAGGAAAAAAGCTGCCTATACCTTATTTCCTTGAGCAAATACTCCTGCTTTTAAAAAAAAGAATAACTATTATTTTATATATGTATGTGGTTTTTTTATTTATTTGCAGTGCTAGGTATTGAACCCAGGGTCTTGTGCATGCGAGGCAAATACTCTACCACTGAACCACATCCCCAGCCCTTTTCATTTGTTATTTTGAGGCAGGGTCTTGCTAAATTGCCCAGTACAGCCTTGAACTGAATATCTAGGAAGACAGGTATGCGCCAATGCACTCAGCTTAAAATATTTAAATAAATTTTAATCAACACATTATAATTGTACTTATTTATGGTTTTTAATGTTTTTTATTTTGAGAATTTGTTTCTTATTTTCTTCTCAGTTTTGTTTGTTTTATAACAATTCTGCCTAGCATGTTCTTGTTGCCTCACTATGCTGACTCTGCAGTCTTTAGGTAAATGATTTAAGAAATTTGACTTTTGCACACCTTTCCCTAAAAACATAAGGTTCTCTCTGGTGGTTACTTGGCTGGCCTGGGCCAGCAGTCACTCAGGTTTCTTTAATGTCATAAATTCTATGCTGGTTTTACCTCTGCCTCATTCATTGCAGCATTTTCATTCTGGCCAGTAGAGGTGATGATCAGTTCAGTTCTGGATTTCTTTACTGTCTTCTCCCAGGCCAGTATCCCTGACAAGCCTGGCTGGCTTTTGGCTCTGGTCATGTAGAAGATTGAAAGGACTGCCTACTACCTAAGGAATTCTCTCTGTGCTTCCTCATTGCTTACAAATGTAGAGCAGCAGTTTTTCTTGTGCTTTGGGGATAAAAGGAGGGATTAGGGATGTTTAGGCTAAAGGTGATAAGACCAAAAATGACATGGCTGGCAAAATAAGTACCAGTGACTGAAAATTACAGACAACAGATTTCATTTCATAGTAACTCACTAGCAATGGATACTGCCACGTGGAAATGTGCTACATTTGGAGGAGCCAAGTCTTCTGCCTTTGAAGGTGTTGTGGCAGGGAGGAAAGCCACTTGTCCAGACTCTTGGACTCAGAGGAGACTCAGGGTTTTGAAGGTGATCTTATGTGACATCTGTCACCCATTGATCACAGGGGTTGATTTGGTTGATCTGGCTGGCTAGGCAGGTGTCCCCTTCCTCCCTCACCATTCAATGTGCATCCCTCCTGAAGCTGCGTGCTCTTCAAAGAGATGAGCTTCCCTGGTAGAGGAGGACCATTCTTCAATCAAGGGTATATGAGTAACTGCACTCCTCTCCTAGAACCTCCAAACAAGCTCTCAGGTTTTGCTTTGAAATACACTTTACCTCAACTTAAAAGTTTGGCAGAATTTATTTCTGAGATGAAATATTCGGTAAGGAATCTGTACTTTTGAACTTCAGAGGAATTTTTCTGTAAAAGATTTTAAGAGAACACTCTTCTCCTGAACTTAAGCCCCATCTCCCTAAGAATACTATTTCCTCCCTGAGAATTCCTGATTCCTACTTATCCAAGATTTAAGTCTAAATTCAAAGCCCTGCTTCAGGAGCTTGAGTCTGGGTGTACTACTTTGTTAGAGCTCTTAGCATACCAGAGTGAATAACCTGTCTTCATCTCATTTGCCTCCTGCTTAGAGAGGTGCCACCTCTTATTGTCCTTCTGTATATCACAGACATGCTGAATTTAATTATACTGTTGAGAAATGGAACTAAATGGAAGAGGAGAGAAATGGGTAAGGTGAAGTTGACTGAGCTGGTTCACGCCATCCTGTCCATATGGAGATCTCTACTAGAAATGGATAGTTGAGCAGCTGGATTGTCATCATTGAAATGTAAAATCAGTAAATTATTTGAATTAGCATATAATCCTCTGTTCTCTCTTTTATGGTCTCAATGTGCTATTTTCCATAGCCTTTCCATGAAAACTTTATATTCTCCCATCTCCCTGAGAATACTATTTCCTTGTTCATAAAATAAAATATTTCTATAACAGTTAAATGAAATGAACTGAAGGTATATGTGTCAGTAAGGGTAAATGTCAGAAACATGTTGATGAAAAATAATTCATAAAATTATATAGAATTATTCCTTTTATTTAAAATTTAAAAATCCTATAATAACCTTATTCTCGAGTCATTATGTGTCTATATAATATTTTTAAAACATTCTGTGGTATATTTATACATGCACATAGTATGATTTTATGTAAGTTATTCCACATATCCTCCCTTTTTCCATCCCTTCTTCCTCCCTTTCAATCTCCTTCTTATCCACTGATTTTCCATATGTCTTTGTTGTATCTGATACCCACCTCCCATTTTTCCCTCATTTTGCTCTAGCTTCTGTATCCAAGAGAAAAATCATTCAATCCTTGATTTTCTGAGACTAAGTTATTTCTCTTAGTATGTTTGTCTTTGTATGTTTTTCCAATTCCATCCATTTACTAGAAAAAATGCCATAATTTTATTTTTCTTTATGGCTAAGTAATAATATTTTATGTATATATTCCACATTTTCTTAATATATTCATTTATTGATGGGCATCTGGGCTGATTCCATAATTTAGCTATTGCTGTAAACATTGAAGTGGTTGTTTCCCTAAAGTATGCTGATTTTAGTATCTTTTGGCGATAGCTGGGTCATATGGTGGTTCTATTCCTAATTAAAAGAATCTCCACACTGTTTTCCAGAACCATTTCATTAATTTGCGGTCCTACCAACAATATATCAGTGTACATTTTCTCCCATATCTTCACCAGCATTTATTACTACTTGTACTCTTGATAATTGCTATTCTTACTGGAGTGAGATGAAATCTTAGTATAGTTTTGATCTACATTTCCTTGATTGCTAGAGATGTTGAACATATTTGCATATGTTTGTTGGTCATTTGTGTTTCTTCTTTTGAGATGTCTGTTTAGTTCTTTTACTCACTTATAGATTGGTTTATTGGATGTTTGTTTAATGTTAGGCTTTTTGAGTTCTTTATATATTCTGGATATTAATTAATCCCCTGTCAGAAATAGCTGGCAAAGATTTTCTCCCTTTGTGGAGGCCCTCTTTTCATGCTTTTAATCATTTCCTTTGCTTCTACAGAAAGAAACATTTAATTTGATGCCATCCCACTTATTGATTCTTGGTTTTATTTCTTGAGCTTTAGGAATCTTGTTAAGGAAATCAGATCCTGCATCAATATGATGGAGTGTTGGCTTTCTTTTTTTTTTTTTTTCTTGCAGTTGCAAAATGTCTAGTCTAATTCTTAAGTCTTTGATCCACTTTGATTTGATTTTTGTAACAGCATAATCTTGATGTCTAGTGGGTAGGTGGAGGATAAGGTCTCCTCAGTGCTCCTATCATTCTCTTGATTCCATTGCAAAACTAAGAGCTGCCCCTCTGAGGTGTCCCTCTGTAGGAATTTCAGAGTTTTATTGTCTTTCCTAGAAAATGATGGAAGAGCAGCTCATCACACACACACACATCTGGTGAAACCTGGCAGACCCTCATCTACAGCTTCTCTTTCTACAAGATAGTAAAGCACAAAGAGCCTGACAGAGGTCACAGTTAAGGTAAATGCAGTTACCCAAAGGGCACATGTTTTTCCTCGTGACTTGCTATTTGACATGACAGGACTTCTTGAGCTTTATGTGTGATTTTGTATTCTAAGTTGACAGACCTGTCTACTTCCTTGAACATTTATAGTTAATTTAGGCACAACAAGAATGACAAGGGTTTCTTTTTTTTTGTTTGTTTTCTGTTTAGGTTTTTATCCATTTATTTTCTTTCCACATTTTTATTGTCATATTATAGTTATACATAATGATGGTATTTATTACACCAAGTATAACTAAAATTTGGCCAATATCACTCCCTAGCACTTCCCTCCTCTCTCCTCACCTGCCAACCCCTGGAACATTTCCTCTATTAGATCTCCTTTTGATTTTCATGAGATTCCCCACTTTCCTCACCCAACCTTTCTTTTCCTTTTTCCTTTCTGTAACTTCTACATATGAGAGAAAAGATAAGACCCTTGACTTTCTGAGTTTGACTTATTTTGTTTAACATAATGGTCTCTAGTTCCATGCATTTTCCTCCAAATGACATAATTTTGGTTTTTTATTGCTGAATAAAAATCCATTGTGAAAATATACCACATTTCCTTTATTCATTCATCCATTGATGAACTTCTAGGCTGGTTCCAATTTGTGACTTGTGCTGCTATAAACTTGGTTATACATATTATCACTTTAGTATGATGACATTAATTCTTTAGGATAAATACCAAGGAGTAGTATACCTAGGTCACATGGTGGTTCCACCCCTAGTCTTTGGAGGAACCTCCATACTGATTTTCATAGCGATTATACTAATTTACAGTCTCAAAAAAAGTGTTCCTTTTTCTCCACATCCTTTCCAGCATTCCTAATCTGCTACATTTGTAGGTCTATGAGATTAGTCTCAAATTAACTCAGGACAAACTGTGACTCTAGAATCCTTTTGATCATTATTATTAAGCACTCCCACACAAGAACCTTTCCTTTATAGCCTCCAGCTTTGCTTACTTTTTGTAGGGCTGACACAAGTGTACATCTTAAGTTATGTTTTTTTAAAAATTGTTTTTCCTTTTAAATATCTGTGTAGTGTTGTGCTTAGGCTATGCTTTCCTGACAGGTGTTTCAGACCAAGTTGCTCAAAACTGACCCTGTTCCTGTCTACTCTTAAGAGTCATCTGAGATTCCTCAGAGATCACTCTTGGGAATGTGTGCCACGCCTTTTGGCTCCTTTAGCTTTCCCCTACCAGTGGTGCCGTTTGCCAGGATAGGTCAGGGTCTTGTTGACCATTTGTGGCTTCTCTTGGAAGCATCAAGGACATTTCCCTCTATAAGACAGATTATATCCTAGATGGCTTATTATCTCAAATTAACTCAGGTGGTTTTATTAGAAGTCATACCTCTGCAAAACACTAATAGGCAACAGTTATAAAATTTACCATGAAAATACAAAATGCAATTAACAGGGCAAAACATATTTAATTTTTATAATAGCTATGAACCAAGTAAATTATTTTTATAATCTTAAACCTTTACTTAGTTATGTATCATATTCCGTTTTTATTTTGAGATCACAATAATCTTTACAACAAAAATCAATCTTTTGAACAGAACTTTAAATGAGCTCAAGTCTAGCCTATTTTGTAGCCATTCTAACATGGAGTAAAGTGAGAAGCAGGGCACTTTCCCAGGTAAGGTGGGGCTTTTGACAAATAATACATTACATCTGAAACAGGAAACAAAGTCTAAAAGAGTTTTTAACTTTCTTTTTTTTTCCCTTGTAAAAAGTGGCAGAATGCTTCCATGTTTTACAATGTTACCTATAAACAGATCAGACTGTCCTTATTACCTTCCAAAAATGCATTTAAATTCCTATTCCAGTGTAAAAAGTAAGACAAAATTATATATGTAACTTATTGACAACAGGTTACCTTTATCCAGCTATAAAACATCAAATGATATGAATAAATACCAACCAAATTTGTTATCTATATAAATCTGAAGGAGACTATTGCTATAGATAATTTTAGTTTGGAGAACACCATCTTGGTAAAGTGCTCTCCCCTAAGCCCTAAGCTTTACATTTAACTAAGCTTAACTTTTAAAGTACAATTTAGAATCCATAGTGTATGGTAACAATAATCACAGGTCTGCATGGGTTAGCAGTACTAGCAAAAAATCAAAGGATACCCTTAAATCTCTTATACATTTAGGAAACAGTGTTAATGATCAAAATTGACTTAATCAAAGCAAACCAATATAGGACAAGTCTGCAAATGACTCTGTGACCCTACTATGTCAGATACAGTGTATTGAAGAGAGCACTTTTTGGTTAGCCAGTAAACCTAGATAAATTTTTAATTTATAAACTTTTACATAACACTTAGAAACAAGGCTCAGATAGATATAGTTGTCAGATGTATAGATATATTAAGTCACATATATTTAAGGTGTCAACTATATTGTTATAACATAAAATAATATTTGTTTATCTAACCAGTCACAAAGTAATCATTTACAAGACTTTAAAACAGGTACAACCCCTAATTCCTTTAAGACTAGTTTCCCTAAGTAATAAAACCTAACAGATACAAGAAAATTATAGATAAGAGCAGATCAGTGTGTCAGACTTCACTACATATCAGTACATTACAGTTCAAATAACTTTGAATGACTGTGCTAATTATAGCCAATTTAATCACGAATACACTGTGTTTTTTTAGATTTATCTTCCACAAACTTTCTGCAACTCAGACATTCACAACTTGTTTACATCCTTAGTTTTGTCCTCTTTCATCTTGGATTTTAGCACAAGAGTATCATTTTACCAGACAAAATACTTTCTTATCCAGAAACATTCCTTTCACCTTCTAGTTTTCCATATTAAAATATATTTCCTTACCTGTAACTTTCTTTTATCTTTTCTAGTTTCAGGCCCTTTTTAAAATTTCTTAAATTCATATTCTGAAATAATCCTTGTGAATGTTTTGTGTGCATGTAATTTACACAACAAATTTCATCCCAGGAGAGGGATCAGACAATCTGGCATACACAAAAACTGTGTCTTAATCTTTTTTTCTCTCAGGTATCATTCAAGGGGTTGGAGCACAGTATATTTTTGAGCCTAACCTGTCTCCCTTATTTTCACAATGCCATCAACTTTAAGTGAGTTTCCTACTGTAAACTGGACCCAGAGACTTCTTTTGTACCTTTTTCTTACATTAGGCATATTGATATTCAATGGTCCTTTTCATCCTTTTCTTTAGGCTTCCTTGAAGATCCTTTTGCGGAGACTGCCGGCAAAATACAAGTTAGTTACTTTCTGGGTACAGTTGCTTATTTTCCAGACTCTCTAGGCATTTGGTTTGATGGGATACTGATAAAGCAAGAATTGCTTTGCCCCAGTGGTGAATATCCCCTAGCCAAATGGGGTATCCTGTCATATCTTAAAAGGGGAAACTATTCTTGTCACCAGGTCATAAACTGACAGTGCTGGCTGGAACTTACTGCACATCCTTGTGGCCAGCAGCCTCAATTCCCCATAGGCAAAAGGAGATGGAAGGCAGGGGAGAAACCAGTTTCTCTTTGCCCATTTTTCTATAGCCCAAGCATCTTTTCTGGTACTTTTTTTTTTTTTCCAACTGAGGGCTGGTGTACTTGACCCTCAGTGAGATGATCTAAGGCTGCCTGAGGCCAGGCTAAGAAACAGTGCTAGCACTGCCCGCACTGGCCTTAAAATATTTAAATATTTTTTAACCCTTTCTTCTGGTGTCCTTTTATCCTTTCACACCAGAGGCAGTGCCTTTTGGCACCTTCAACTTAGTTCCTGGTGGTTCAGACCCCTTATCATACAGTTGCCTAAATTCCTGTACATACAGAATCTCTTTCATATACTTTACCCCTGATAGACCAACTTCAGCTTCAAAATTATATAATAATCCAGAAAAACTATTCAAAGGCCAGATTGTGTTACAGTAAACTATCTTTCTCTTAGACAGGCTTATACCTATAGGTGGCCCATTAAGCCTAGATCTCTCCACTCAAGAGACTATGGTAAGATTAATGTAGCATGACCCATGTCTTAAAGGGCCAGTAACAGATACAAAAAGACAGAGAGGATCACCAAAACCAGGGCTGACAGACAGGAACCATTAAAACAGACAGACCTGCATGTACAAATTAATTCCACTTACTTTACCTTTGACAGACCAACTCCAACTGCAAGATTATATAATAATCCAGAAAGCCAGACCATTGCAATAAAATATCATCTTAGACAGGCTTATATCTATAGGTATCCCTTTTTGTTTTTAATATTTTGTTTATTTTAGTTGTAGTTGGACACAATACCTTTATTTTATTTTTATGTTTTGCGGAGGATCAAACCCAGGGCCTCACACGCACTAGGCGAGCACTCTACCGCTGAGCCACAACCCCAGCCCCAGGTGTCCCTTTCTTAAACTCATTTATCTCTGTGAGACCAACCCCAATTGCAAGATTGTACAAAAAAAAGACGCACAGAGACAGACAACTAGAGAGGAGACCCAAAATCATGGCCAACAGACAGGAACCTTTAAATTGACCAGGGAAGATCTTTCCCAGGAGACTATCTGTAGGATCAATGCAGTAGTGACCATGTCTTAAAAGGGGCAGTAACAGATACAAACAAAATGAAAACACAGACAGACAACCAGAGAAAGTTCTCAAACCCAAAGCCAACAAATAGATGAGAACCTAGAACAGACCAGAAGGGAGTAATGTCCCTAGATTTCAAATCCTGCTTAACTGTGACACCTACACCAGTGGCACCACAGATGTCCCCACAAAGAGGGACTATATGTTCCCATGAAGAACCAGAAGTATAGAATCAAAGTTCTTGGCATGAACACTGAAGGACTTAACCAGATGGCCAAGAGTGTCGCAGCTTTACGGAGTTCAGTTTTCTTTTTCTCAAAGTGGACCATGATGGATAACCTGTTCTTTTCAGGGAGAGAAGGCAGGAGTTCCCCAAAGCAAAAGGAGCTGTGGCAGCTGCTGAGATGGTCCCTCAGTCCCTCCCTTTACTCACAGGAATAGCTCCTCTGGTTAGACCTGAGGCAAACTCATCTGTCTCCTAACTCTCCTACTGCTCTCAACAAGTTCACCAGCCATCTTGCATCCTCAGCATGGAAGTGGGGTTCTTTGGACAGCCAGGCCTGCTCAAGAAAACTGGAATGAGGGCTGATCTTGGGTCCCATATGGAGTGCCACATTTGTTGGCAAAAGCTTGTTCCTTGTCTCCAATAACAGAATATGGTTTTGAGAAAAAGGAAAAAGGTGTATGGCTTTGCTAGCAAAGGAGAAACAGAGGGGACTCCTGTTTATGTGTCTATGATTCTTAACCATCAGCAGTAACAGGGGGCTTGTAAAGAGGTGATTCAAAGGCTATTTTCTCTGTGTTCTCTGATGTATTTGTTGATACTTTTTTTCTTAAATTCTAAGTTTGACCAGTAAATATCTATTTTATCTTTGAATTGAAGTGGGGAAATTATATTCTCTGAAATTATGATTTTCAAATTGAATGATTTTTTTTCAAATTGAAGTTCATAATACATTAAATTAGGCATTTTAAGGGGAATTTGGTACATTTAGTACATGCACAACCACCACCTCTATCTAGTTTCAGACTATTTTCATCACCCCCAAAAGGAAAGGAAACTCTGCACTTTTAGCAGTCACTTCCAGGAAATCTCTTCCTCCAAGCCCTGGGCAACCATTAATAGGCTTTCTGTCTAAAGATTTGTCTATTTTGGACATTTTATATAAATGGAGTCATGTGGGTACATGGCCTTTTATGTCTGGCTTTTACTTAGCATATGTTTTCAAGATTCATCCATGTTGTAGCATGCATCAGTGAGAAATCAGCATCTGTGCTGAGGGATCCTTCTCTTCCCTCTACTTTTTCTAGTGGCTGTGCAGCAACCCACTGCTACCTGGCACATAGCAGACATGGATGACTTTGCCATCTTCCAGCACAAGTGGTTTGAGGTGGCCTTTGTGTCAGAAGAGCTCTTGTACTCCAAGATTACTGCCTTCCTCCTGCCCTGGCTGCCCAGCTGGCAGCCTCCTACACAAGCAGGCATAGCTCCTTTAGTCACAGTTTTGGAGGATGGAGCCAAGTAGTCACACTTTTGGTAAATTCTTGGTCCAGCTGGATGTGGGGATATATGAGGAGGTGCCTGGGAAAGGGTAGCAGCCAACCAAGGGAATGATGCCATGCAAACTAGGATTAGACTTTTTATATCTCCATACCTGCCACTGGTTTTTTGGCACTTTGGACTCTTGTGCTCTCTTCACTGACTGAATTGAACCAACTTCATTGTTTTCCCAGCCAACAGACGAATTTAGCATTTCTCAAATCAGAGCATGGTGCCAAATTACAATTATAGAAGGCAATAGAAAATGTGACCCTTAGGATACAGGGGTGTAAGCTGGTGCTCACTGCAGATTTAGTTCCTGCCAGATGCCTTCCCTTGAACTCTAGCATCTGAGGATCTCAGAAGAGGAAGGAACCTGAAAGGTCACCCAGTGCAGACATTGGATGCCTTCCTCCCCAGATGTACTTACCAAACTGAAAGATATCAGTTGGAAATATTTTCCCCTTTTCATGGTTCCTGAAACTCTTAAGATTTTAAGATAGGGGTGAATACCTGCTTATGAAAAGGAAATGATGATGACCTTTGATAGGAAACAGAGACTTCTACTCTGCAGGACAGCCCAATAGGTTGTTTAAAAATCAAATAAATAGTGTGCTCTGGGTAAAGCACCATAGGACTTACCTCTAGATTAGGTTGGAGAGATCCTGAGAACCTGGAAGGAAGAAAGTAGCCATAAAGATCAAACTCCAATGAAATGCCTTATTCTGCTTTATTTGCCTATACAGGCCCAGCTAGTGGAATTCTCATCTGGCTGCTAGAATGGAAATGTTAATTGCCATCACAATTTCCAGAGCTTTGGATTTGCTGTGATCTGGGTGTGGCTCTGACCTTACCTCACAACATGCAAAGGGATAGGAGGACAGTGCACAGCCCTGAGAAAAGTAGCTCCTTCTCCTCTCACTCAGGCTGGCATGGCTTATCCTTCTCCCCTTTATTGTGTTTCTAATTCTCCATCTCTTAGAAATTATTTGGGATCAAAGAGAGATTTATCCTGGGGAACTCATTTCAGCAACCTAAACTACGTAAAGCACTCTGAGGACTTGAGACCAAAGACCTGTGAGCACCTGGAACAGCAAGCAGCAGGCTGATATGTTTTATCCCATGGAAGGGTCTATTAGAAGCAACAAGTTAAGGGGAGGAACCCTGATGTCTGGGAAACAAAGTCAATAGTCCAACAATAAAAAGGGAGGCAAGAAAACATAATGCAAACATAGCAAGTACAAGAACTTATTAAGTACAATTAGTCATTTATTTATAGCACTGGATTATATATGGGAAATGTCTCAAGAAACCAGTTTTGATGCCGTTTTCCCATTAAATCAAGTTGATGGAGTCATGTTTTAAAGCCATTTTTTCTGTCTATATACAAGTTTAGAATTCTCATCTTCTCAGAAAAGCAAGAGTTAAGCTAGAAAGCTAGTTATTTTTGGACATATACCAAAGAGAATTGAAAATTCAACTTCCCACTGTCTTCAAGGTTACTTTCTGAAACAAAGACACAATGAGTTACTTTAAATAAATATTGGACCATGTTTGGTGACATTGTGTTTACCTAAGAGCTGAAGGAAGCAAAAAAGTTTCTGAAGAGCCTAATAAAATAAAATGAGAGTCTCTCAATCAGCAAGAGCCTATTTACTGAGTTCCTTCAATTTTCGTTACAAGTCAGTCAATAATACCCCAGATGATAGATAGAGAATTAGGGACAAATGATGGCAACAGGAGTACTAATCCATTTTGGCAAAATGTTTTTCAAAATATACCTATTGCATTTCAGTCCTTTGAAAGTGGGAGATAATTATCACTTATTTGGAAAATGTTCTTTTCTTGAACATGATAAAATGAACTATTCCCATGTATATCTTCTCATGCAGGGCATGCAAACCTTAGAGTAGGGTTTCTCAACTTTGGCACTACAATCAATTTGGACCAGATAATTCTTCATTCTTTTCTTTGTTTCTTTATTGTGCTGAGGCTAGAACCCAGGGCTTCATACATGCTAGGCAAATGTTCTACTGCTGAGCTATACCCAAAGCCCCAGATAATTCTTTACTGTGGATGGGATAGAAGGCTGTCCTGAACATTATAGCAACATCCCTGGCTTTCCCCCACCTGGCTTCTGCCCACTGGATGCCAACAGCACCCATCCATTGTGATAGAATGTCTCCTGACATTGCCACAGTGTTACATGGGGGTTTCAGGATTGCCTCCAGTTGAGAATCCCTGCCCTAGGGTAATTGGAGGATTCCATGGTGGAAGCATGATAGAGAGCTCAGGATACCTGAGAGCTTTGAAGCACATCAGTAACTTCCCTAAGCAGGTATGTCAAGACAGCACATAATATGGGGGTGTTTTCAGAGCTTAAAAATAGAATCAGACTGTTCTCTGTTCCATCCCGGACCATGGGCTCTTCTTGTGTTTCCGTGGTGATATTTGTGGTTACTTCAGCCCTACCTGTAGGTAAATAGTAGTAACAGCACTAGTGCCATATATATCAGCACTAGTGCCATATATATATATATATAAAATCAGGCACTGTACCAAGCAGAAAATGATCTCATTTCAACTTCATCCCAGTTCTGTGACAGAAATTAGGGTGCTTTGGTTTAGAGTTTAAGGAACTGAGCCTTAGAAAGGTGAAGTTGCTTGTCCATAATTCTATATCTATTAAGTACTAGAGCTGGAATTTATTCACAGGACTGCCTGGCCCTGAATCCTTAGCTTTAACCGTACTGTTTCTAGCCTCAGGAAGACAAAAGTCAAAGCCCATCTTTAGTAAAGCATCCTCATTAAGCATTCCTTTCAGTTTACAGCAGGCAGACTCTGTCCTTTTGGTCAAAGCCAAGCAAGACAAAACAAAAATGAGAAGCTCAAATTAGGTTTCACTCTGTCCCTTCCTCTGGAACAGCCCTTCTCGAGCTTACCAGGGAGCCCCACATTGCTTAGTGGAGTGGCAAGTCCTTAGTCCTAGTTCTTTTGTCCTGTCAGCAGCATTTGTCTGATAACACTTGACTCCTCCTTCATGTGGTGTCCCCACTTGGCTTTTAAGGTAGTCAGTGCTCCCTCTCAATTCTCCTTCTTGTCTGATCTCCTTTGCCTATTTCTCTTCAGTAACCTGATCTTTCAACATTGTAGCAAGCAAACCTCCTTCCATAGGCTGGTAAAGCCCTCTCTGGGCCTCCATCTCTATAGCCTAATATATCTTGTTCAGTCCAGTGTCCTTCATTACCCAGAGACTGACCACTCCTAAATTTCAATCTGTCTCCCAGACATGCCATCCAGTTGAGACATCTTTCTCCTTGACTGTCAGTTATATGGTGGATGTACAGTGTTCGAAGCTCTGCTTCACTGCCCTACCCCCATATATCTTCTCCCTTAACATTCCCTTCTCATTCTGATTACTTAGGCCAGGAAGCTCAGTCACTTTCATGTTCTTCTTTATCTCCTACCCTGTATCCATTCCATCATCAAGTTCTATCTTCCTTTTATCTGCCTTCAATATAGACCCAGAATTGACCAGTTCTTTCCTTTGGTGTTTTACTAGAGCCAGCATCATCTCCTGCAGTCACCTCTTGACGTCTTCATTCCCCATATTCTACTTTCCATGCATGAGCCAGAGAGACCCCACATTGTAAATGGGATCATATGCCTCTTCTGGCATCATCCTCTTGTGGCTCCCATTTTACTGGGAATAAAAGCCAGTCTTAAGCAGCCCTCAGGCTCTACCCCATGTGGGCTACTCACTCTGCCCCATCTCCTGTAGACCTCTCATGCACTTTGCTATTCACACTGACTTTTATGCACGTGGGCCAACACACCAAGTACACTTCTGCTTCTAGCCCTTTCTTCTATTTGAGATACCATTCCCCCAGATGTCCTCAGGGCTCCCTCCCACCCTTCAAGCTCACATGTGAGACCTTCCGTGACTCCACCCTATGCTCTTCAGGCCCCTGATACCCACCCTCTGTCTGTTTTGCTTTTATCAACTCTGGACATTGTGTATTTGTAAAGCTTGTGTGATTCTCTACTTCCACAAGGACTTAAGCTCTGTTATCATCTTTGTTTTATTCACTGACTGTCCCCACTCCTAAAACAGTACTTGATGCATAGTCAGTACTTGTTGAATATATGAAAAAATATGAACAAATGTATTTTATCAGAATTGGGGAAAATCGCATTTGGAATGTTAGGTTTAGAGTCTGCAAACCTTCTACATAAGCAATAAATTCTCAGTTTTTCATAAAGATAATAGTAGTTCTGCCATTCATTCTGTAGAAAACACTACCAGCCTGGGAACAGACAAGCTGCCTATCCCCTAGATGTATGCCTGATCCTTTCCCTGTGAACAGATAAGTAGAGAGGTGCATGGTTCCAGCCTGTTTGCAGCACTTGCTACTTGATTAGAGTTATTGCTTCTGGGAAATGCTTCCAATATTTCCACCTTTGCATCATTTAAGTTCTGGAGGCTCTCTTGACAGTGTCCATCCAAACATCCTCCTTACCAAAGTCCTCTCCTTTTTTTTTAAATATTTACTTTTAGTTTTAGGTTGACACAATATCTTTATATTTATGTGGTGCTAAGGATCGAACCTAGTGCCACAACTCCAGCCCCCAAAGTCCTCTCCTTCTGTAGGCTAGAAAAGTCCTCTCCTGAGTGCCACAACCTTCTGCTCAAGAAGGCATTCAGGTCATCTCAGATGAGCTTTGGTTCTTAATGCTTAGAGAATGACAAAAATAAATAAATAAATAAGTCACTATTCGAAACCAAAGGAGAGTAGGAAGGGAAAAGGATTTATCCATAGCAGTTAGTTGATTGGACAGGTATTGCTCACTGGGATCTGTCAGTGAATCTGAAACTAGGCAGGATTTTGTATGTGTATATGTTTTCTGGGGAAACATTCTTTTATTAGCTTTTCAATAGCTTCCATGGTTGTTACAGAGAAGTCTTATTCCATCAGCCTCCTATTGATCACCCTTCCCACAGGAAATAACTTTTTTTCCTTTTAAACTTGATATGACCTTATTACAGCTAATTATGTCCAGTGACAGCTCTCTGACCTTTGTGTTAGGATTTGGGATGTTTCTCCTCAGTCTTTTTCCATGTTAGAATATAGAGTTTACTTTGTCATTTACTTAAGTGAGAAAGATCTATTGTGTTTATTTATTTACTGTGATGCTGGGTTTGAAACTCAAAAGCTCACACGTTAGGCAAGCACTCTCCCACTGAGCTATATCCCAGCCTAATCTATTGTCTTTAAATTGAGTTATCTTTCCTGGGGGAGGTGGGAAATAACATTATTCATGATAGGAAAACAGCCTATGTATCATATGTGACCTATTTATTTTTTTCATGTGTGTTTATTTTTTATATCCTCTTTTTTTAAATGCTTCTTATTCTCAGTCGGCTCTTACTAGTGGAAAGTTGTTTTGAAATTCTTGATGTCAGCACATGGTCATCTCTGACTTCACCTGTGGTAGCTCCTACTTCCCTACCACTATGGCCCTGTGTTGCTGAGCTGAGAAGCTCCAGGAGCATCTGACTCTTGAAGAAGCAGCCACATGCCTTAAACCCACTCACGGATCTTCTACCTCTCAATCTTTTCTTGATGACATGCTGGATATCAGGGTCAGGAGGGACTATAGAGTACCTCTGTCCAAACCCTAACCTTGCTTCTTTTCCAAAGCACTCCAGGTTAGTGGGAGCTAGCTCCTCTTTGAAAACACCTTTGACATGGCAGTCACTCCTAAGACCACCCACTTCATTATCTGGTGGTTCTAGCAGTTGTGCTGGGTTTCAGTCCCTTTCCCTGGATTATGTTCATTCTCCTCCAGTGACAGATCCTTTCCCTAGCACCCTAGCTCTTACCTGGGTCTCAATCTGTTCTCCCCCCGAGTTTGCATACATTTATTGGACTCCACATATCTCTATGTCCCCAAGATGAATAAGTTGGTTTCCATGGAACTCGAGGAATGACTTCATCTCAGGTGGTCTCACACCTTTGTCAACCCTGCAAACTTTCTGGAAGCATCTGTACTGTCAGATCTGTCCTCTGAAGTATGAAACCAGTGATATCTTAAACATATAACCACTTGGCTGAACAGTATACTGCCTTGGGCTTCTCTAGACCAGTCTGTGCTAAACTTAATATGCCAGATGAAAGAGATGAGATATGTATGGTCACTGCTGATGATTATGGAGTATGCTTGTTTTTGATTGGTGCTTTTTACCTAAGGAGGAATACAGTGTTCAAGATTAGAGAGCAAAGATTTCTGTGCTTTGAACTTGAAATAAAGGGATACTCCAACAGTGTCATGAATCAGGAATATAAAACAGAGACAGAGTTTAGCTTTGTTGAGCTTTTTAGGATCAGGGTGGCCAAGTAAATGTTCCAAGTGCCTTAAGTATAATAGATGGTATTCAGGGAGTCATGAACAGGCCTCACTGTAAACGTTGGCAAGCTCCTGGCTTAAACTAGGAGCAGAGATAGAAGTGAGGTGGCTGAAGGAGAATGTAAGAAAGGACATCTCTAATCCCTTCTCTGCCATGTTTCACTTGGTCCTCACCCCTGCTCTGTGAAGCAACTGAGCTGTCACCTCTTAGTTTGGAGACAAAGAAATAAATCAGAGGTACATTTTCAGAAACATATGCAAGTAATTGGCAGGATTTAGGTCTTCCAACTCCAAATCCAGATCTTTCCTCATTTTGTGTGTTCTCTGTTTGAAGAAATGATAAGTGGTACACCTGACACTGAATATCAGTTTGACTAGGTGCTGTTCAGTGCCTTAGGTGACACTCCTCTGCCTATCAGCAGCAGCTCATTGAAACTGCTGACTCAAGAGCTATTTTATCCCTGTCAGAAATAATGCCATTCAGTGCTTCTACCTGCAAAACTCAGGTCTAAGATGAGTACTTCAGATGAGAGAAACCATTGAACACATGAGGATGGGGACAATGAGGGACAGACCTTCGTTTATGTAAACCCTGGATGTGACAGTGTCCTGGCAAGCAGAACAGAACCCTGGCCTTTTTTTAACTTCTGACCTATTTCAGGCCTTTACTCTTGTCAGGAAGTTGATTTTCTGTCTCATCTCCAAAATATCACTATCTTGGGTTAAGCAGAATTTCTGAGCAGGGATCCCAGATAGGAGAGCAAGTTTGGTACTGAGCCAGAATCCTTCAGTGACATGTGGATGATGGAACAGGGTGTTAAACTTCAATATAATGTTTTACTTATTGAGAAAAGATTTTTTAAACTAATGCCTTTCTGGTTGAAACCAAAAAAAGCAAGACTTCCTCCTCATCAAGGCCTGAACTGATTCTCCTTGTGTTCTCTTATGGCTAACTGGAATCAGAAGATCTGGGGTTCAGTTGACTGAGTTTCTGACTCCATAATTTGGGCCAAGGGATCTCCCCTCTTGTACTGCCATTTCCTTCCTGTAAATGAAGGGATTGCATTGGAGTAAGTAGAGGCAAACTACAGCTTAACTAGCCAAATTTGGCTTACCATTTATTCTATAATTGCTCATTTTTTAAAGATGAATTTTAAAGCCACAGAAAATTTAAGCAGAAAATTTTCATATCTTTCCTACCTGCCTTCTTCCCTACAACCAGCTTCCCTGAATATCAACATCCCCCACCAGAGTGACATTCCTTACAATCATGAACCTACATTGACAAATCATTATCATCTGAAGTCCATGATTTACATTAGGGTTCATTCTCGGTGTTGCACAATCTGCGGGTTTGGACAAATATATGACATTTATCTACCTTTTTAATATCATAAAGAATGGTTTAAGTGCCCTAAAAAGCCATCTGATTTTATAAATAAAGTTGGTTTTATTCCTAGCCATACTGGGGTTTGAACCCAGGGTCTGATGCATTCTAGGTAAGTGCTCTGCCTCTGAGCTAAAGCCCCAGTTCTTTTTATTTTATGTGATCATTATCATTTTAATGCAATGTCCACATTTATTGTGCATCAGGTTTTTTAAAGATAAATATTTCCTAAAATAAAAACTTGTTTACTGTCTTAGAAATTAATTTGGCTAAATCAGAGATTTTGGTTTTGTTGTTATGGTTGTATGTTTTATATTAGGAGGGTTTCTGGGAGGAAGAAACTAAAAGTAATTCCCTTCAGTTATTTGCATAATCATATTTAAGTCAAACTGCTTTTTTTTGTTATTGCAGTGGTTCAGTTTGGTTTGGTTTGGTTCTTTCACAGATCTCACTCTATTGCTCAGGCTAAGCTTCCAAATCCTGGCTCAAGTAATCCTCCTGCATCATACTGGGGACTGCAGTCATGAACTACTGTGCCTGCTTATATCTGTTTAAAATAATGTTGTACTTGTAGTTGTGAGCTACTTGGAGTCTGAGGTGGGAGAATTATTTGATCTTATGTATTTTAGACCAACCTGAGTAGCAACACACCCAGACCCTGTCTGAAAAATAAATAAACAAACAAACAAATAAAACATTTGACATAAATTCCATCTGTATCCCAGAGCCACATCCATATCCATCACTTTTTTTTGCCAATACTATGGATTGAACCAGGGTCTCCAGGATGCTAGGCAAGCACTCAACTACTAAGCTATACCTACAGCCCCCACTTTTTCTTTTCTTTTTTAAGAATATATCAGTTTTTTATGTTATGTGCATGTACAAATATGGTATAATGAATTCAACTATTATGTACAATAATAATGCACCATTACAAAAAACTATACATCAGCTTTATGTTTAAAAAAAAACATATCTCAAAAACTAGAAAATTGCCTCTCTTCTGTAGAAAAAATGATATTGATGGGAAGTTTGTCTTTAGGGCCCATTAAACTCTCATTCCTGGTCTTCAGGCAGATGACTTTGGGAAGTTTCCTAACAGTGGCTCTCATTCTGCATGTCAGTGCTGGTCACTTGTGGCCAGAGGCCACCAGTCATCTTCCACCCTATATCATGTTCTTCTCAGCAAATCTGAGTGAATTGTTTTCCTATTTGATGCTTTGGACTAAAAAATTCCTGGTACAAGACAAATTAGAAGGATGTAATCTGTATGCTATGATCTTCCTCCAACATCCCACAGAATATGAAGGGTTTCAGCTTCTCTCCTGTACGTTCTTTGCACAAGAAACACTGAAGTTGCAGAAATATAGGCCAGGAGGAGGAGCTTGTGTTCACCTCACATTTTTCCAAATATTCATCAGGAAGTGAAACTGTACTTTTTTACCTATCCAAGGCCTGTTTGGAGCCAGTGGACATGGATAAATGAATATGTCAATCACAGTGCATGCCACTGCTCTCTAGGGTCTACTCCTTACAAAGTATTTCTCTTGTCTGAAAGAATTTAGAGATGGCACTGTTTCTGTACTTTTCACCAAGTCAAAAGTTGACATCAAAAGCCACTTCCGGTGGCTTTTTGTTGGTCCCAATTTTGGAGGGTCCTTTTGCACTGCCCAGTTACCTATATGATGATTCTCTTCTAGCCCAGCTCCTCAGCTACTTGCTCAAGGAGAGCAACAAGCCTGTTAGATACTAAGAGCTACTTCCCTCTGGAGGTTCTGTCTCAGTGAGTAAAATACTTCCCCCAAAGGACATCTCTCTGGGTATCTAATCAACACAGGCTAGTGAAAAGGGAGAGCCTTTGTATAAGGGCCCAGAGGCATCTGAATTTCCACTTTAGTTCTTCAATTGGTGGATAGGCAACCCCAGAAAAAAAAAATCACAATATTTCTGAGCCTCGAATTCCTTATTCCTACAGTGAGATTAGCTAGAGCTGCCTTCCTAACGCAGGAAGGCCATCTTAAGTCCTGGAGCCATGGGTGAGAGAGGGTGTCACGCACTGTAACTCTGTAGAATTACTGCTGTCCTCCCACCCCCTCCCTTCATGTGCTCCAGCCTAACTGGTCTGGGCTGCAAGGATTTGAACCTCCTGAGAGGCTTGTATATGCTGTTCAGTGCAAAAGGACCAAAAATGGGGGTGTTGGGGGAAAAAACAGGAAATAGTGTCTTATTGTGCAAAGCTGTGATGTGTCAGCCTTTGAAATCCTGTATGTGGTTCAATTCCTGCATCTCAAGGAATACAAAGCACAGCAGGGAGGAGGCTCAGAAGACAGCAGGATCCAGTTCAGAATCATTCCCTCTGGAGCAGGGTTGTCAGTCAGAAAGGTGGCACATGGGGCCCATCCCAACCTATCATTCAGCCCTAGGACACCAGGTTTAGGACAGATCACAGGAGGAGTTCTGCTTTACACAGCACATCACTTTTTATATCCATGCATTCATTGCAGGTGAGCATATATATAGCTCCTAAAAATCCTCCAATGAGTTCATAGATTATATTTTTCAGAATGAAAAGTGAGAGTTGATGCTAATACATCAGAAGCCCTCAGGTATAAAAATTATAAATTTGAAATAAGTAACTTTTGATGTAAGGAATATGCTTTCTTCCTGTGCCCATGTAAGTCTCTGTCATGACTGGTAGCAGAAAACCAGCCCAGAGAATGAAGAGGTCTTGCCAGGTGGTGCAGACCAAGTTAAGTATTCCTGTATTTTTCATGAGACAGGCTGCCCTATAGGAGCAAACAGCTTTACTTCCAAAGGCCCATCTCTGTATATTCTTTGTTTACAACTTGGAAGACATTTTTGTTTTCCAGGTGAGCCCCACAGACCCCTCCCTGCCAGAGACCATGGATTCTGAGATACATAGGGTTTACAGAATTTCCTTCTCACACAAATTCTCATTTAGCTTCACAACATGGCTGAGAGAAAACCATTTATGCAGTCCTGAAATGCAGGATGATTGTGTTCCTGTTAGACAATTTTAAGCCAGGCAGCTCCTTGTAATGTTATTAACATATTAGGGGAAAAAGGATCTTCCCCCTATAGACCCTGGAGCTTCTTCCCCCTATAGACCCTGGAGCTTTCCACACTCAGTGTAAGCACAGAATTGCTCACAGGGCTGGCAATAGAGGACATTTTTGTGCAAGTTGATGTTTTTTCCTGCCAGTTGTAACCCAGTCTTTAAGATCAGAATCCTCTGTTAGTTGCCATGGTTACAGCTGAAGAAAGGAGTCCTAGTTTAAAGGAATAAGAACTCCAATCTAAAAATCAATTTTCTTGCTTCTATAACTCTAATTCTCTCTGTTTCCTGTAACAGTGAATTCAGAATTTTAAAAATCTGACAGGTTTGTGTTCTGTGTGTATGTGGTTTTCTATTAAATCTAAAGCCCTTTTCCTTTTATTCTTTACATGTCCAGAATCTTCAAATCTATATTAGATGGAAAGTTCCAAATATGGAAGAGTAATAGAGCCCCCAGAGAATCCCCTAGTCTTTGGGATGTCTGTGCAATAACCATCCCAGCCCACAGCATCTCCACCCCAAAGCAGCCCTGGCTCTGCTGCCTGTTGCTGTGTGACAGCCTGCTCAGCCTTCTCACATCACTTAGCCCTTAGTCCATGGCAGCAGCCCTGCAGAAGGAGCAAGACAGAACAATGCAATGAGTGATGGGAGGAGACCAGCATGCTCTGTTCCCTCCCACAAAACTTTACTTGTCAAAAATTCATTTTGAAATTGAATTTGAATTTGAAACAAGTAAATTCAATTTGAAATTGAAATAAGTAAATTTCCCTATCCCTAAAGTGACGCTTATAATATTTATCCCTATAGGGAAATGAAAGATTGATAATATAAAAACATGCATAGTTGTTATTGTTGTTGTTGTTGTTCCTTAGAAGCATTTAAGGTTTGTATTTGTACTTTAATATGCACCTTTCAGTTTTTGGCATAGAATGACATTACAGTTAGTCTTATATTGAGTTCTGGCAACTCACATTGGCTCCTGAGGACTCATTGCATATCTAGACCCTGCTATAGCTTAAGGGAAGGGATGATGAACACACTTCTGTCCTTTCAATGACCTTGGGATGGAGGCTGCTCTTTCCCCAAGCAGGTAATGTGGGAAAGCAGAGTATAGGCTCAGTGAGAAATAATTGCCAAGAGTAGTGAGGGGTGCAGAAGCCCAGTTTCAGGCAGAATTACAAACCTTATGATCACAAATCAGCCTGAATATTTTTTTTTTTCTTTTCAGGCTTAGAATCAGAAACTTTGGGATTGAAATGTACCTTTTTTCAGGAAGTCATTGCACACAGGTTTGTTAGCAAGAAGTAATAGTAAGAAGGAATCATTGTTTATTGGATAGGAATAGCAGCTTACAAAGTGAAACCCTATTTGTTTTGTTCCTGGGGAAAGGGATCTCTTCCACTGATGACAAATTAGCTGCTTATCTCCAACAGGATTCTTTGCCTTAGTTTCTGCCAGATTTTGTAGTTGTTTTTCAGACCTCATTGCTTTCTTCCCATTGAGGGAAGATTTTAGAGCTCTCTCCTTAGCCTCCAACAAGAGCCTGAGCCAAATTAATCAGAAGATAATGTGAAATGAAAATTTGTAAATTTTATCATGAGACCTTCAACCATATTGAAAAGACACTGAATGGTTAAAAAGCAATAGATGAACTTGAAGTTATTTCTTGACACCTAATGTGTGTGCCAGGGAAAGCCTTCCCTAAACTCAGCTGTCTCCCACAGACCAGACCAGCAAACCACACTGTCTCCAGGTTTCACCAAGTCAGTATCCAGTTGCTACTTCATATTAACCATGGTGAAAACAAAGCCTCCTATTCTTGCTTCAGTGGCCTTCTTGCTATATCTTCATCAATGTCATATCATCTTGTTCAGATATCTTCAACTGTTGTCACCCCTAACCCACACCCCCGCACTCACACAGCCACTCAATGAAATCCAGACTCTTCCACCTCAGCCTCAGTCTAAACCTTGGCTCTGGCATGCTTTAGACCTTATTCTGACTAGAATGTCTAGACCTAGTTCAGGTGCTTAGAAAAGACTATGGGATGAATGTTTCCCTGACTTCCACCTTCCCATAAGAGGGTATAGATTTGGGGCAGAGCAGAAGGAGCATAGTGGTCAGTGGAAAAGGGCCTTGAATTGGGAAGCAGACAGGCCTGGCCCATCCTCCCTTCCACCAGCATCTGCTTGAGCTGTGGAAGTTCCATAGCAAGTTCTGGAATTCAGAGCCTTCATTTTCACTCCCTGAACAAAATTATTGGGCTCACCTGTGAGACCGCAGAGAACATCAGTCATTAGGAAGACCCCAGCTCATTGAAGAGTTTGTAAGCAGCTTGCCTGGTACCTCATCAGGCAGTCATTGCACTACACTGATGATATCTCTGAGATGTGACCTCTGTGACCTCTGCCTCCCCCCACCCCCCCGCTTCACAATATTCTCTTCTGGGTCTCCCTCAGCCCAGATTCTGGTCATATTTTCTCTAAATTGTTGCCCTTTACTCTTCATCTTCATTGTCCCACCTCTGATTTCCCCATGTGTCTTTCAAGTTCCTTGTATCACTGTACCACTCTACTGGGTGTCACCTTGCACCTTGTAACTGAGCCTCTGTTCCCTCAACACCTGTCAGAATCTTCCCTCACCAGGTTCCTCCCCTCTGCATTCCTGCTTCCATTTCTCCTGGGCATTCTGTTAATCTATTACACTGACTTGAGACTCCTAGAGGGCAAAGGGATACATTTTTCTCATTTTTTTGTTTCATTCTACAATGCTTAGCACAGTGCCTTGCCCAGAGTAGCTGTTTTTCTTGCCAGTTTTGCATGGAGTGGAACTCTTAGTGGGAATGTGGCTCTGAAATGACTCATTAGCCCATCCACAGATCTGAGGATGTAGACTGCCTACATCACTGACTTCCTTATATAAGCTCTTCATACACAGGTCCACCACAGACAAAGTAGAAGTGTCCATCTTCCCTGGATCCCCTCTGCTGTGACTCCCAGCTCCGTCATCTTCATCTGGGTAGTTATGTTTGATTGCTATAGCCTCTTCCCTGGCAGGAGCCCCTGGCCTTCACTGCAATCCTGAATTGCATTCTTCTCAAGTGGAAAGGGAGACAGAAAGTAATGTGATTAAATTATGTTGTTTGTTTGTTTGTTTAAAATAAAAGATGTTCCTGATAATCTAACAAAGAAATGAGGGAAGAATACCCTGGTGAGGCTGATCCATGCTGAGTAAATCAGTAGGCTTGACTGGAAAGTAGTCAGAAAGCAGAGACAAAATCCAGACCATTCCTATAATGATGGAAGCAGCCTGTAGATGAAGAAGTTTGCAGTGCACATTTGCCTATCCATTTAATTGCACATTTGACTTCATGTGTTCTTTGGTAAATTCTTATAGAATATCAGAGTAATGCCAGCAGCTTGGATAGAGGCTACAACACACCCCCTCTTGGGGAGCTCAGCCCAGGGTAGGAGACAGGCAGTTTACCTCCTTTAGCTCTGCCTACATCACTGCCTTTGTTACATAAACTCCTCAGACTTAGAGGGCAGGAGCCACATCTGTTAGCACATCCTTTTTACAGCTCTTAGCAGGTAGGTCTATAATAAATGTGCTTTATGGAAATAGAAGAACCAGGAATAGTACAAGCCATAGATGAGCAGGAGAACAGAACAAGTCACAGATGAATAATGGCTCCTCTTGCCCATTTCCAGAAAACAGCAAAACTGATAGCCTCAAGTTGTTCTTCCTCACTTTTAAAGAAAGGATTTCAATTAAGATACTTCATTTCATTTCAGTTCAAGGCCTTTATTGAGAAACTTCTACATGCCTGAGAACAGTGGGAAAAGGGAGAGAGGTGTAGTTAGGTAAATTAAGATGAGGAATGTATGTGGGTGGATAGATTCCAGCAAGAGGCAGAGGGAAGGCCCCGGGTGACACAGGGGAGAATGCACAGGAGGGAGTGCTGCTGGGGCATCTGAGGAATATGGCAGGAGAGATTTGGCTGGATGAAGAATAGAGCAGGTAGGAGGGCTTTCATTCACTGAAGTGACACGGAGGACCTGGGAGATGAAAGGTGGTGAGCAGGAGAGCAGGAGAGTCACAGTGTCAGAAGACGTAAAGGTTGGAGAGGGTAGAGGACAAAAATAAGCAGTCTGCAGAGTCATCTTAAGTGAGATCATTCCAGATTCCTTTATCTCAGGCAGAGAGTCTGATTAGCCTATAATATGTGCCTTTCTGTCCTTCCTTTAGGACAAGATAAATATTCTACCTCTGCTTTTAACTTTCTGCTGAGAACAAGCCTTAGGACACCCATGTTACAGGTGAGGAACTATGGATAAAAAGTTGATTAGGTGGGACCCTGAGGCAGGTGCATGAGCCCTGGGGTGCCTGGGCCTCTTCACAGAAGTCTCTTCCCCTACACCAATCCTGTGGTGGAAGAAGCACCTCAGCCATCTGCAGGTGCCCTCCTGCTGTCCTTTCCCTTTAGGAACACCGTTTCTGCAGCTGCCCTACTCCAAATGTAGGTTGCTTGGTTGAGCTGCAGTGGTGGAACTTCACCATCTGCACCAACCAGAACATGTTTCATGCGGATAGGTCAGTTACAGCTGGAACTACAGAATGATGCTCACCAAGACAAATTGTTTTTGCCCCACAGGGACCAAGAAGTTTGCTGATAAGCTACTGAAGGAGTTCACTGACTTCTGCACCAACTGCAATAACTGGCTGCTTATGTTATGAACAAGTTGCCTGAACAAGATGCACACCAGTGCCCCATGAATCCAGACCACTCGGCCCAAAAGAATCCGGGCCACTCAAGGGCAGAGGATTCCTGTCAGGCTCTAAGGATCAAGTTATCAGTTTGCCTCTGCTAGTTAGTGGGAGCCCTTGCTTCTTTTTGGCCCTCCCACAAGTATTCTATTCTACTCAGGAGAAATACTTGGGAAGCAGCTGCTGCTGCTACCACCACCCAGATTCTGTCAGCAAGTGCCCAGAGCAGGTGGGAGGCACAGATTTTCTGTGGGAGGGCTTCAGTGTCTGGGAAAGGGGGCAGGCAGCCCCCATGAATGTCTTTGGAGAAGGAATGGCTCCTGTCAGCATCCTTTTTCTCCATTGTCTGTGGAGTAATAAGAGCAGAATCTGCTGCTTCATGTCCAGGAGTGTGCGCAGTATGAATAGAATTAGGTGAAATAATGTAACATAGACTCATACAAACTGTATATACCTGTACTTATTAGAAGCTAATAAACCTTCACTTACAGCCTCTGTCCCCAAACTCATTCCCAACCACAGCAGTCCCACTCTGGGCTGGGCATCATTCCAGGTCAATGCAGTAGATGCAGATCGTGAAGACTTCAGAATGTACTGACTTTGAGAGTGGCTGTGAGCTGACAGAGATTTGATTTCACAGGCCCTGAAGCAGGAGCAAGGCTTCTTCCAGTCAGGACTAGTGAGCAGAAAGTACAACACACTAGGTAACTTACCATAGGCTTGTGCTGTCGGAGGTAGATCTTGCCAGATGGGTGAGCCCAGTTCTTTAATGCAGACATCATAACATTCTGAAAAATGATTAAGGAAAGCCTCTGTTTAACTCAACTTCGGTTTAGGTCCCACTGTTTTAATAGAACATGACTCAGCATGATGCCTCAACATCAACACTGCACTAATCTGCTCAGGTAATGAGGGTCACAGGCCAGAGGGAGATGGTTGCATTTACAAACACTTCTCCCTCTTCCTCTCTTCTCCTGGAGTTAAACGCATGCCCTGTTGATTTACCTCCTCAGTACCTTGCAAATCTATCCACTTCTCCCAGGCCTTGTGTTACCACTCCAAAGTCCAGCCTTCCTTTGCCTCTACTTTCACTTCAGGTCACGTTCACTAGGAAATTGGGGGCATATTTTTAAAAACTACTCCAATTTTGCCTGCCACTTATTTAGGATTCTTTAATGACATGAACTTCAAAAATCTTAGATTCAGGGCTACAGTTGTAGCTAAGTTCTTGCCCAGCATGCTTGAGTCCCTGGGTTTGATCCCTAACCACTGCTAAAAACAAGAACTTAAGACGCAGCCCACATGCCCTGTGCAACCGGGTCCTATGGGCTCTTTCTATATCCACCCTTGCTATTGTTCAGTCCCTAGAACTTAACAGACTTTACCAACTCAGATCCTTTGCACACAAAATTCATCTGAACTTTTTTTGCAACTCCTAAGATGCAGCTATTGATGCTTCACATAGAGACTTCAAAGGAGTAGTTTTGTTAATATATATGAATATGGTCTTGGGTCATGGCTCAGTGGTAGGCTCAGTGGCCTGGCATGTGTGAGGCACAGGGTTCAATTCTCAGCACCACATATAAGTAAATAAAGATCCTTTGACAACTAGAAATATATATATGAATATATAATGGTTGATTCCTGCTTGCAGTCTTTTTACCATCCCTTCCCTCAGAAAAACCATTGCTCCTTTCTAAGTTTCAGTCTTCTCATCTATAAAATAGGAAACTCTATCCTGGGGTAATTGGAGGATCCAAAGCAGATGTATATGAAAGGATATACTAATAAGAGATAGTAACAGTTATTTACTCTCTGGTAGCTGTTCTCACATTCCTGACAGGAGTCTTCACCATGCTCTCAAATGAGCCTCCTGAATGATAGGGCTGGCACAGACACTGCCTGCTATTCATACCATATAACATGGTCACTGGTGGTCCTCAGTGTCCAGTGTGTAAGGCCAATGTTTGCCCTCACTTACCACTTACTACTCTTCCAGAAATGACCCAGCTGAACAAGGACCAGAGAGTGATCTGGGAGAATAACGGGCAGCTGGTGAGTTAGAATGCTGGGTCACATCTCTGTCAGAGCTGGACCCAAACTGAGTGTAGAACTCAGCCTCAGGGAATGGATGATTTGGCTAAACAGTGATATAATTTGAATGTATCCCCCCAGAATTTTATGTGTTTGGAACTTAATCCTTAAACTCATATTTGTAGTATTTGGGAGGTGGGGCCTTAGGGATGTAAGGATTAAATGAGATCATGAGGGTGAGGTCCCAAAGATGGCATTGGTGACTTTGTAGGATATGCAAGTCAGACTCTGGAGAGCATGCTTGTTCTGTCTTATCATGTGGCAATGCTCTTTGCCCTGTTGTAATGCAGCAAGAATGCCCTCACAAATTGCATGCCATGCTCTTGGACATCTCAGCCTCCAGAAACAGGAGCCAAATAAACTTCTATTCTTTATATTATTACCTGGTCTCAGGTATTTTGTTACAGCAACGGAACACAAACTCCAGCAGTTTGGGAGGCTGAGGCAGGAGGAGTGAGAGTTCAGTGCCAGCCTGAACAACTTAGCAATTGCAACTCAACAAGACCCTGTCTCTAAATAAAATATTAAAAAGAGCTAAAGAGCTAGGAACATGGCTCAATGGTTAAGCACCCCTAGGTTCAATCCCCGGTACCAAAAAAAAAAAAAAAAGGCACATACAGGCAGATGTGTGAATCAAAAAGTCCACCAAGCCATGCCTTGGTAGAGGGGGAAGAACAATAGGATCAAGACCAAGAGCAGGGTTTAAATTCTAACCCTAACATTTGTTAGCTGTGAAAATTTGGGATGGCCTATCTCTTGAGTCTATTTCCTCATCTGATAAAAAGAGATGATGTGGTCTGACCTGTTTCCTCAACCCGTGTACACACACACGTACACCACACACGCATACCTCCTATTGTTGGTCTTATGTGCTGTGACACTGTATTTATCTGCTGCCTGTTTCAAGTCACTAGGCTGGGAATTCCTGAAGGCAGTTTCTCTGGCTAGCCCCTTGCACTATACCTTCTCGCATATACTTCAGTCAACGTAAATTGAGTAAGTCAGTGTAGTCAAAGGAGCATGTGCACATGACAGGACCACTCATAAGGTACATAGGAGGGTCACATGAACTGTAAGAAGGACCTTAATGTGATCCTCCAATCTGACAACAGACCAGATACAACCTCCTGCAGTGAGAGTGGAAACAGATATATAAGGACTTCTGAAGGCTCGGGACTGCCAGAGGCTGGCCAGGACCTGCTAAGTACTGTACTGGTAAGTACAGTCAGCTAATGAAGTTCTAGTATCCCCTAAGGATCCCAAACTCTACAGATCTACACACTCATGGTATTTGCCTGTAACCTATGCATGTTTTCTCAACATACTTAAATCATTATATTACTCATAACAGCTAATAAAATGATAATGTTATATAAATAGTTGTTATGTATATTGGTTAGGGAATAATGACAATAGAAAAAGAATAGCTGTTCAGTACAAAAAAAAAATTCCCAAATACTGTCAATCTGAGGTTGGTTGGATCCAAGGATGTGGACCCCAGTGATACAGAGGGCCAACTGTACTATGATGGATAGGTACATAAACCTGCATCTCATTTGTAAGAAGAGACCCATCGAAATAATTAAAACAGAAGCTGAGGTTGAAGCTTAGTGGTAGGGTGCTAGCCTACCATGCATAATATCCTGGGTTCCATTCCCAGTTCCACCAAAAAAAGACACTTTGGGTATTAAATATATGTTATATGCCTGAGACACTAAGCAAATTTCTGAGGCTTTTTTGGAATGGATAGAAAATAGTGGGAGAGAAAGCTAAACAGAAGCCAATTTACAGGCCTCTCCATTTACTCACAAAACTTCAGATAACATGCAATAACAATGGTCACTTCATTTTTTGATAGTTTTGCTCTGTCTGGGTAATGTGTCATACTTTACATAATCTTATCAACATAGCAGATGGGAGGCAGAGGCCTCAGGAAGTGGAATCAGGATGATACAGCTAACAAACAGCTGGGCTGCAAGTCAGCTTTGTGAGACCAAAGAGCCTAGGGCTTGCTCACCGTGCTGCCCCTTTTACCTCCTAGTGATACTAAATCAGTGAACTACCATCTGCTGCTATGTCCCAGGGCCTAGGCTCGGGGCCTTTGTTCTCAGATGATTATAATTATATGTATCTTGCAGTTCTCTGGGAGCACAGATGCTGTATAATATCTGGACATGGCCTCATATACAGATTATTGGCAGGGATTGGGCCGTGACTTCATTCAGGGGCCAGTCATCTTTCCCCTCCCACAGGCTCCTATCTGGAAGGCTTTATTTAGTTCTTCCCTTTGACTTGTAAGTGCTGGCTTCAGCTTGGCACATGCTTCAGGCAACTCCTGGTGTTCAGGCCATGGCCACATACTTGCCCTAAACCTAGCCTAAAATGCTTAAGTTATAATATTTGTTTGCAGCAGAGCAAATGCCAAGAACTCAGTCCTACCAACCTTCAGATTTGACCTCCATCTGATTCTCTGGCTGTGATAAGATTCCTGTTTCCTCACTGAATCAGGACATTACTGTGTTTCCAAGAAGAAACACAGTAATGCTGGGAGGGGGGTTCATGAAGAGTCAATCTTCCCTAAACCCCTTTCTCTTTTAGCCTTGGAACTTTTACCTGAACTTGTCTGGGGGAAACCTTAGAGACCACAAGATTACAGACTTATGTCCTCTTTAACCAACAGGAAGACTGACTGCAGAGAGTGAATTCAGGTTTGTTATGGTTTAGATATTAGGTGTCCCCCAAAAGCTCATGTGAGAGACAATGCAAGAACACTCAGCAGTGAAATGATTGGGTTATAAAAGCCTTAACCCAATCAATGAATTAATCCCTTGATGGGGATTAACTGAGTGGTAACTGAATGCAGGTAGGATGTGGTTGGAGGAGGTGGGTGTTAGGGGTGTGGCTTTGGGTATATACTTTATATGTGGTGAGTGGAGCCTCTCTCTGCTTCCTGGTGTGATGTTTTGAACCACTTTCCTCTACCACCCTCTCCTGCCATGCTGTTCACCCTCACCTCAAGCTCTGAAGAATGTAGCCAGACACCTCTGGACTGAAATCTTTTGAAACAGTGAGCCCTAAAATAAACTTTTCCTCTAATTGTTCTTGTAAGGTCCTTTAGTTAGAGCAGTGAAAAAGCTCACTAAAACAAGAGCCCTTGGGAAGTTTATGGTGGTTACAACTGGAACTGAGTCTCTCATCTCCCCCTCTGTGCTCTTTGAATTATACCAGATTGCTTATCCAGACTCAATTCCTATCCCCAACCCCCCAATATTCCTCAAATGTCTAAAGAGAGAAAAAAAAAATTGTTTTGGAACCCATGGCATCCTGAAAGACATTTTCCTAATGCCTTTGACATTTGCCCAGTTCTAGTAGCTCATGCTCTGGATCCTTTTCATCCTCCCTGCGGTATGAAAGCATATTGTAGTCATGATCAGGTGCTGTCTTGGGAAAGTAGTCTGTTTTCAAGGTGAAATGTCCTACAACTCCTCAAACCATTAAGAATGGACCATATCGAGTAGGTGCTTAGCAGGGGCTCTGTCAAAGGCAAATCTGAAAAACTTTTATCCCAGTTCTGTCTCAAAAAACCTTGACCTAGCCATGTTCAATGGTGCTATCAGTAGTTCCAGCTATTGGGAGGCTGAAGGAGTAGCCCTTGACCCAGGAGTTCAGGGCCAACCTGGGAAACATGGAGAGATGCAGTCTCTTAGAAGTCAAACAAAACAAAAACCACCTGACTCCTGTTCTAAGACCCTGGATAAAATGCCAGAGAACTAGAAGCTAGCCAAGGGTTTTCAACTGAGGGTGATTTTGCCTGCCAGGGGACATTTGGTAATGTCTGGAGACACTTTGGCTGTCACAACTGCAGGGAGTGGTACTAGCATCTAGCAGGTACTTCTAAACACCCCTATGCACACAACAATCCCTACAACAAAGAATTTGTTAGCTTCAAACATCAAGTGTTGGGTGAGACACCAAGAAGTAGACTGTGATCTGGTAAAACACCCAATTGGGGGGACTCTCCTCGCTATGACTTTGGAAGAAGAGGAACCTGCTACTTTGCTCTGGATGTGAAGCTCTGAACCCTCTCTTGATGGCATCCCCATCTCCAGTCTACAGATGTGTCTCTTGCTAGGTTTCAGGGCCAAAGTGACAAAGAGACCTGCTTAGAGCCACACAGCAAGTTATGGACAGAACTAGGTTTAGAATCCTGGTGGTATTTAGTGTTCACATACTGTCTTGTTCTTACAGTTTGTCCTTCCAAAGCTCTTCGAGGACAAAAACAGCTCTCTTCTTTGTATCCTGCACTAAAAGTGCCCATCACAAAGTAGGTGCTCTTTCAAAGTTGGTTGAATTCCCAGTGGAGGGAAACAGACAACCATGGTGCTATCGGAGAGGTCGGTACTGGCAGAAGGTAAGTGACTGCAGGATTAAAGGAGAAAGCCTAATTTTGTGCAGGGGAGTTAGGGGAAAGTGAAGAAAAGGATAGTGGGCTAGATTCACAGCTCTCCTAGCTGGAAAGGAAGGTGTAGGGGAGGGAGAGGATGCTTGAGGACTGGAGGGCATTGGCATCGGGTTAGTTAAGAGAAGGGGGATGAACACTGAAATCAGAGAAAACTGGGGGAGAGAGTTCTCCAAACATGCGCCACTCAGATTATACTTAGAACAACTGATTTCTAGAGGGAAGTTTGTGTTGTCAAGTCCCTGGGTACAACCTGCAGTGACAAATGGCCCATTGTCTGGAAATACTGATTGGGCCTGTCTTCTAGGGTCACGCCAGGTGGCGCCTCACTCACCTGTCAGGCTTGCTCTTCCTGGCCCCGGATGTGGATAAAACAATGGGCTCTAAACACATCCATACTCAAAGGCAGTAGCTGGCATCTCAGATAGGGCAGACAGGAAAATGATCCTCTTTCATGACCCCCTTTCTCTTCAGAGATCCAGAAACCCTGCTCCCAGGTTCAGCTTCCTGTTTCTTTGTCATATGACCCTGCACAAGCTCCTGAAACTACCCCAACACACATCAGTCTCCATATTGACAAAATGGGAATCATTTGAGTCTTCATTGTGTAACTCAGAGGGTTTGTGGGAGAACCAGGGTGATCAGGAGTGTGAAAATATTTGGAGAATTGAGCCTCGACCTCTAGAGTCCCTGGGATTACAGGAGTATGCCACCACACCCAGCTTAGTCCTGTGATTCTACTTACCATCTACATGCCCCTGAGTTTCAACTGTCCTCACCTCTGAACTCCATCCACTGCCTTCTTGGCTTCTGATCAGAGATCTAAAAGGAATAACAAACTTATATCATGAAGTAGAGTCATTTTTTTTTTCTAATCTGAAATTAGTGTAGCTACCAATGTGATCCTGAGCAAGTCCATTCACTTCACTGGACCTTGACTTTGGGGTATAGATGATGGTGGTATTTCTCAGGCTTCCTTCAAGGGGTCATAGTGAGGATCTGACGCAGCTAACCTTGTAAAGGTATCTGGGTGGTGCAAAGTGCTCAGTAATTTTAGTTTCATTTTATTATTATTATCTTACAGTGCTGGAGATCAGACCCAGGGCCTCGTGCATGCTAAGCAAGTGCTCTACTATTGAGCTATACCCCCAGCAGACTAATTTTAAGGCATCACTATTTACATTCCCCTCATTAGAGGCCAAATGTTCCATTTTGAATGTTCCTGACAGGTGCATGGAGAACCTGGCACCCCACAGCTAGTTGAATGCTTGAGAAAGGATAGATAGAAAGCAGTAGAAAGATAACAGCAAGAATTGACTTGTACATTGAATATAAACAAGTGTGTGGCCCATGTCCTAGAGCCAGAGGACAGCCCTATGAGAAGTGGATGTGTATCAGTCCTTCACATCGCAGAGAAGAAACTAAGTCTCAGGGTAGTGAAGGAAACCACCCAGACTTAATGAACTCACATTGGCACAGGAGGGATTGAATCTACCTGGATTCTTCAACCTCAAGGCTCTCCCCTTTAGAGAGAATGACACAGGGTATGGGAGACAGAAGCAGTAAATAGGCTTCAATGATAGGGCAGTCTGCTGGGAATGAGGGAGGACAGGCTTGGGACCTGGGTTCTCTATATTATAATGAAACCAATGTTCTGTTCCTGGTCACCACATTGGCATCTGTGAGTGGTTGGCACTGGGAGGACAGGAGTGCTCCTTAGATCGTCTGACATACAGGATATGTTCTACCTCAAAGCAGAAGTGAAAGGCGAAACAGTTTCCCTTGAGAGACAAGAGGCAAGTCTGACCACCTCTGTGATATTTCTCTTCTGCAGGAAGGAGGAAAGTGACTGCCACCACTGGGAGCCAGATTGGGTGGATGACAAAGAGAAGCCGGTACATGCAGGGAACTGGATATCCACCTCCCTCCATGCACATCTTGGGATTACATTGAGCCTGCCTGCTTTTTGGCAGTAACACAGTGATTGGAGAATATTGTTTAAGTCAGGTTTTATGATTTATATTTTAAGGGCCATTGTCCCTTATACAAATCTCTGTGTCTTGGCTAAAATGCAGTTCACCCATCTTTAAGGGAGATTTATTTGGATGTATTGACTCAGTCAGTATTCATGTGTTAATGTTCTTTCTCTCATCAGACTCGTAATTCCCGTTATCAGTTGTGTAGTGTGTGCTGAGCAGGATACTGGAGCCCTGGAGTATTATGAGTATTAACAACCATCTATGCACCAGGTACTGTGGATACAGGAGAGAGAAATGTATTTTTTAAATTACACAAACAGTGATTAGTATGGATGTGAAGTAAGTATAATTATAATTAGGGAGTGTTCTAAAGGCACAGGGGAGGCTACTATAAGAGGCACAATGGGAATTTCAACCTGTTCTGGGGCTCAGGGAAGCCTTCTGGACATTTTGATGATGACCCAAAGAATGGCAGAGCTGGCAAAGGGCAGAGACATTGAAGGGCAGAGAAATTCAAGACTGTGAGGTCCCTGAGATTGTTAGATGGAAAGGTGTATCCAAAAGGAGAGGAAGGGGCCAGTGTGGCTGAATAAGGAAGAAGAGACCAA
The DNA here is from genome assembly GCF_048772815.1 of Callospermophilus lateralis. Taxonomy (NCBI): domain Eukaryota; kingdom Metazoa; phylum Chordata; class Mammalia; order Rodentia; family Sciuridae; genus Callospermophilus; species Callospermophilus lateralis. The sequence continues at coordinate 122,794,981 of NC_135305.1, read as the reverse complement.
GACCAAGTGGGTGCTACTTACCATTCTCTGCACCCACTCTCAGTCTTTGCAGACTCAAAATTCCTGTTATTAGTTGGGTAGGGCACAGAAGGACTCCCTTCTCTTTTGTGTATGAAAGAAAAGGAAGCTGGATGACCTTGGGCAAGCATTCCTCTTCTCTTGGCCTATTCCCTTGACTTTTCAGTATCAATGTGTTCTCCCTCTATGCTTGGTTACTGAAGAGTCTTTTTATAAAAAGCACTTAACACAGTGCCTACCACGTTGAAGTTGCCCAATAAGTGCAGACGTTAGGCTAACTTTTGTGATAAAGGCAGGCTGAGATTCCACATTGCCTGTTCAACCACCCTTCAATGGGTGTCTGCTGCAATTTCTTTCTTCTTCCCAGGGCTGTTTCTAGGGGATACAATGAGGAGCCAGGAGTTGAACACATTGGCCCAAGTTCTAACTTGCTCTCTGCTGAAGCATTTCCCTGCTATCATTTCACTGCCTTTGCCAGTCAAGTTAATGCACACTTGGAAAAGGTTCAAGTCTGCAGCTACGGTCAGCCTTAGAAGCTGTTTGACTCCTTCCCCTCCTCCCAGGACACTCCTGCCTTCACAGATCCTCAGCGTTCCACCTAGATGACCTACCTAGTCGGTCTTTGCAGACTAGTAATTCCCGTTATTAGTTGGGTAGCGTGTGCTGGGCAGGATACTGGAGACCTGGAGGCTGGAGATGACCAGCAGCAAGAATGCATTATTCTGTAAGGGTAGAGACACTTTGGATTCTGTCTCCTGCAGAGAGGTCACATGCATGGATCACACCTAAAAAGGTGCAGAATGCTTTGCTTGCACTAGGTGTAGTTCTAGCATCAATCCTTCATGGTGGGTATTACTGGCTAGCTTTTACACACACTCCCAGCACTTTTAAATTATTTTTAAATTTTGAAACAGAGGCTTTATAAGTTGCCCAGGTCAGCCTCAAATTTGCGGTCCTCCTGCCTCGGCCTCTAGAGTCCCTGGGATTACAGGAATATGCCACCACACCCAGCTTAGTCCTGTGATTCTACTTACCATCTACATGCCCTTGAGTTTCAACTTAAAATCTTTAACACTGACCTCACCTCTGAACTCCATCCACACTGCCTTCTTGGCTTCTGATTAGAGATCTAAAAGGAATAACAAACTTATATCTATAACACGACTCTTGATTTAGCTCTGCACCCACTCTCAGCTCCCATTCAAACCTGTTCCTCCCACAGTCTTTCCTAATTTAGTAACTGTACCATCATCTACCTAGTTATTCAGGTGGAAAACCTTGGAATTATCCTATATTTCCTTTTCTCTCAACCCCCACATCTGATCTATTAAAAAAAAAAAAAAAATTGTAATCCAACCCTTCTCCCCATGTCCTCCTTCATCAAATGCAGCACAACCAAAATGGTCCTCCTGTATCCTTTTTTCTCTTCAAAATCTATTCTCCTCACAACAACCAGTGTGCCCTTTTTTAAACATATATCAGGACTGAGTGTGTAGCTGAGAAATGGAGTATGTGCTTAGCATGTACACGGCTCTGAGTTGGAACCCTGGCACCAAACCAACCAACCAACCAAAAAAACACATGCTATGCTATGTTACTCCCCTGCTTGAAAACCCATCAGTGACTTTCATGATTCATGATAAAATCCCAATTCCTGGTCAGGCTTGCCAGGACCCATGGGGCCGGGGTTTCTAGAAGTTTGCCTCTGTTATCATCTCCATTCTAGTTTCCTCCTACTCACTCAGAATGATGCAGTGTCTCCTCTTTCTGTTCCCTGAATACAAGGTTGCCCCTGCCTTGGGACCTTTACACTCCTCTCCTCTCTTCTTGGAAGCCTTTTCCCAAGACTATGCCTGGGTTGGTTCCTCATTGTTGGCATCATTTGTTTCCATATCAGAAAGGCCTTCCCTGACATCTTTATCGAATGGTCACCACCTTCTGCCTGTCCCTGGCCGCCATACAACCTTGTTGTCTCTTGCTCATAGATCTTACTGTTATTGAAATTATCTGCATTCTCTACCTGTGCGTTATCTTTTCGCCTCACTAGAATATAAGTTCTGGGACTGTTTTGTTGTTGTTGTGTGTGTTTGGTTTTTGTTGTTGTTGTTGTTGTTGTTTTTGTCCTGCCACATCCTCATTATTTACACAGTGTGCCTAGCATGTGATAGATGCTCAATAAGTGCTCATTCATAGAACAAACCTCAAGGATTAAAGGCCTAAATTATAGGACAATTTTATTCCAGACTGTTGTACCCATACTCTCTAATAGGGAAGCATTTTCCTGTCCTGTGAATTCTTTAAGGAAGTAATTTCTTGGGCTAGAGATGTAGCTCAGTGGTAGAGTAATTGCCTGTCTGAGGCCCTGGATTCAATCTCTAGCACTGCAAAAACAAGAAGAAGTAGAAGGAGAGTATTTTCTTTAAATACTAAGAGGTCACTCGCTTGTCTGGCAGCTCTACCACCTACTAGTTTAGCTGTGTGACTTTGGGCAAGTTTGTTAATCTCTCTGTGCTCAGTTTTTTCAGCTATAAAGTAGGGATAATAACTGTCTACCTCATAGTGTTGACATGAGGATTAAATGAAGGAATGTATAAAGAATACCTAAAACAGTACATGATGTTCAGTAACATTAGCTCTATTTTTTAAATCACCATTATTATTGCCACTACCCTTGTTGTCATCAGTTTAACTCCTTGAAGAAGCAACTGGGTTTTCCTCTCCACCTTCAAATAATAATATGCTATACCAAACCATTTTTCATGCTCAGTACCCTTCAGCAGCTTCCTGTTCCACCTAAAGAAAGGACAAAACCCCTTTAAATACTTTGTGAGCCCTCACTGACTTCCCCAGGCTTATCTTGCAGGCCCTTCCCTCTTAAAGTCATACTGAACTCATTGCAGTTCTTTGCATGATTTGTGCTCAGACATACCAAGCACTCTGCCTGGAATATGCTTTCCCTCTCTTCATTGTTTTATGTCTTCTCTTCCTTCCCATATCAACTTTGTAATTAGTGTCTGAGCCTTCCAATGACCAGCACGTTGGGGGGTTGCCCATATTTCACACTCTGGGGTGTCCTGTGCCTCTGTAGTAGCACTTAATCATAGAAGTGAGTTTACATATATTCCTTCCCTTTGGATTAAATCTGTTCTTCCTAACAGATTCTACGTTCCATAAGAACAGAGACCAAATCATCCTTTGCTCACCTTTGTACTCCCAATGCTAGTACATTATTTTGCATATCACAATTATTTAATAAATATCTAATGAATGAATGAGTGGTGAGAAAGCCCATGCTCAGAACTGCCCCAAAAGAAAAGTTCTGCCTCTGCATACCCACTAGTATGCTGGCATGGATCCCGTAAAGCCCTCCTCTTTCCATAGGTTCCACTTGCTAGAGAAGTGGCTTCTAGTGGTCACGGGGCACCCATTAAGTTACAAGAGTAAGGAAGAACTTTGCTTCTCTATGCCGAGACAGAAACTGGACATGAAGCCACAACACAATGGAGAAGTCTGTCTTGCTTCCTGCGCTCGACTGTCTCACTGTCTCAGAGTGCTAGACACTTTCAGCTTTTCCTTCCCTCTTGAAACAGGGTAACCACCGTGTCCTGACACTGGAGTGCTCTGTTCTGTTTTTTTCTGGATGACAGTGTTTTCTTTAATGGGTTAGAGCACAGGTCCTTGCAGGCCTGGGCCAGTCCCCCACAGAGTCAACATCAGGACATGGCGAAATGAGAACAACAGGAACAATATAGGGAGTTTTCATAAAGCTAAATTAATTCTGAGATTGTCTGCCCTACTTTTTTTCTGTGTCAGCCTGCCCTTTCTTTTATGAAACCAGGGTGAGAGGAGTTAGTGACTTTTATGTCCTTGCTTATCAAAATCACCTACTTAATTTTCTTTTGAAATTTACTGACTGTAGACAGTGGCTGGGCCAGGATGAGAATCCAGGTTTGCTAGTTCCTAGTGAATGTTCTCTCCCACCCCCCTGGAGAGGATAAGATGCAAGGGACACATGAGAACTGGCTGTGAATTATTGACAGGCTGCCATGTGGAAGAGGGAACACACTTTCTCTGGTTATAACCAGGGGCAGAATCAGGGTCACGGGGTAGCAGTTTCAGATAGACACATTTCAACTGGTTTAGAATAAAGCCTTTGATAGGCAGGTAATCAGCAGGAGCATGGGCTGTCCTACTCCCGCCAGTGTTCAGGCACAGGTAAAGAGACATAAGCAGGCTATTAGGATATCTGGGCCTGGGATACTAGTTAAGGATGTTGACTTTGGATTCAAACAGACCTACATTTCAGCACCAGTTTTACCATATATTGTTTCTGGGATCTGGGGCAAATCTATTGTCTGCTATTCAAAATGGGTGCAGTCATGTCTCCTTCTGGGTCCTGTGAGGAATAAAAGAGGCAGTATGTGTGCAATACCCACCCTACTAACTGACATTCTGTGAGATGTGAATCCTCCTGACAGTCCCCAGGGAGCTTCCTGATAATCTGATGCAGAGCAAGAGAGAAAGGATAACATGAAGCAGTTTATAATAAATGGCCAGCAAGACTGCCCCAGACCTATGCACTGGGGCAGTTCTGAGGATGGATGATCAGGCATGGACTCACTGATCAGGGACAAATTCCTGGGGGAGGCAAAACGTCAACTGAACCTTGAAACACTGTAGGCTTCTGGTCTCTGCTACTGAATAAGTAGAGAAAAGAGAGTAGGAGCTTCAAAGGAGGAGAGATCCAGTGGTCTCTGGCACACAATATTAATTGGAACTACTGTTATTATTATCTAAGTTTCAAGGGCATGGAAATCTCTCTCTACTTGGATTCCCACAGTATTGGGGCATATTCTTTGCACATCTGAGGTGTTTGGTGTACACTGAGTGAACATGAAAAGACTGGCTAGTCACAGACTAGAAGGAGATGGGGTATCATTAGATGGGCTGGGGTATCAAAGTCAGCTGGGGTAGATAGGAGTATCCTGCAGTCTATATACATATCCATCCACCCATCCATCTGCATGTTTTAGGCAGAGAACAAGACAAACTCACTGCCCTCCTGAAGCTAACATGAAGCAGAGAAGAGATTAAATTTGTGAATCAAATAATTACACAAATAAGTATAAGACTGGCTGTGATAAGTGCTACAGATGAAAGATGTGCTAGGAGAGCCTGTCAAAAGGCAAATTGACCTGGTCATGGATGTCAGGAAAGGTTTTCCAAGGAAGTGACCATCGACCTGAGAGCTGAAGGATGAGCAGGACTAACTAGAATAAGAGGGAAGAACATTACAGGCAGAAAAGAAGTAACATGTGCAAGAACAAGATGAAGTTGGGGACAGAAGGTAGGCCTAGTGATGAAGTACCTCTTGGCTGGGCTAAAGATTTAATTTTTTATCCTTAGAAGTTCTAAGCTGGGCACAATGACACACACCTCTAATCCCAGAAATTGGGAGCCTAAGACAGGAGGATTGCAAGTTCCAGGCCAGCCTGGACAACTTAGTGAGACCCTGTCTCAAAAATTTAAAAAAAAAATGAAAAGGGATGGGGGTATAGCTTAGTGGTCAAACAACCCAGTATCAAAGAAAAAAGCATTAAGCAAACAGCAGTTAACATGATCACATTTGTATTTTTAAAAGATTGTTTTAGCTATGATTATGGAAGATAGAAACAGTGGATGGGATGGGCCAGTGTGAAAGCCAAAAGCCTGTGGAAAGCCAAGGAAGCTGCCCAGGAAATTAATGACGGAACTTTGGACTGGGGAAGTGGTATAGAGAGGAGAGGAGTAGATGGACTCAAGGGCCATTTAGGAAATAAAGTGGACATGATCAAGTGATAGGTTTTCCAGGAAGGATGAGGGTGAGAGAGTTGTTTAGAATGACATCCAGTTTTCTGGAATAGAACTGTTGCCAGGCAACAGAATAAAAGCCAGAAGGGAATAGGAGAAGGATGTACCACATTTTCCCTTGCAGTTGTTATTATGCCCATGTTTTCAAAATAAAGGGTGTTGGGAGTATGGGCATGCACAGTTCCTTGATTGCTTTCCCAATGGTGCTTTAAGAAGATTGCATGTTGTCTCACTCCAGTCAGAATGTCAGCCATCAAGAATACAAATAATAGTAAATGCTGGAAAATGCAGAGGAAAAAGGAACATGCTTACATTGTCGGTGGGATTGTAAATTAGTACAACCACTATGAAAATCAGCATGAAGGTTCCTCAAAAGACTAGGCATGGAACCACCATATGATTGAGCTATACCGCTCCTTGGTGTTTATCCAGAATAATTAAAGTCATAATACTATAGCAATACCTGCATACCATGTTCATTGCAGCAGAATTCAAAATAACCTAACTATGGAACCAACCTAAGTGTCTGTTAATAGATGAATGGAGAAAGAAAATGTGATACATAATGAAGTTTTATTCAGCTATAAAGAAAAATGAAACTGTCACTTACAGGAAAATGGATGGAACTTGAAAACATATTATGTTAAATTAAATAAGCCATATTTGGAAAGTCCAAGGTCGTATGTTTTCTCTTATATATAGAAGCTAGAGAGGAAAAAGAAAAAGGAAGATGGGGAGGGGGAAAATATCGTGAAAATAGAAGGAAGATAAGTAGAGTAAATGGATCAGGAGGAGGGAGGAGGGGAAGGAAAAAGTGTAATACTGGAGTATGATATTGGCCAAATTATACTGTCATATTGTGTTCATATTCAAATACGAAACAATGAATCCCACCATTCTGTATAATTACAATGTACCAATAAAAGTATGAAAAAAGAAGAAGATTGCATGTTGAAGGTGAAAGGAAGTTAGGGCTTCCTGTCTTGAATCTGCATCCAAGTTTTAGCTATATGACTTCAAGGGGCAACTTCACCCCTCTGCGCCTGAGCTCTGGAATTGATGTCTCTCCTAGTCTGGCAAGTTAAGGCCACAAAAGTGGTCTGAGGCTTATTTGTGTCCACTGGCACTATTTACAGGGCTCCCCCTTGGGAAGTTATTTCTTGTAGATGTACTTTATCCAGAGCCTGAAGGTAAAAAAGCATTAAGTCTAGGATGTGAAATCTGAAAGGAAATACAGTGCCCCATTTGCCCACCTTTCTAAATTTACAGAGTGGGGAGCATATGAGTTTTGTCTCTATCTTCTGCACTACCCTTCTCCTAGAAGGAGAGGTTAAGCAGTTTGGCCAAAGCCACAAAGCTATAGGACAGAAGTGTACCTTTTGGAGGTGAGTCTCATGTTCCTTTTCTTAATTTAAAGATGGTTTGGTTTGGTTTGGTTTTGCAGCATACAGCCATTTCCTAGGACAGAATGGGCTAGTTAGAGCGTGGGGATGGCCTAAGACCAGAGACACAGCTAGGTCTAAGACCTAGCTGCTAAGCTGAAGTCCTTTCTGATTCCTCAGAGATGTCTCTTGCCATGTACCCCTGCTGTGACTCTTGAATATCTTCCTGGGGCTGCAAGAAGCTCTTTGAAAAAAAAGGGGGGAGGGGGCAGAAAACCCAGCCTACTCCCTGCAAATGAGACAGAGACAAACCACAGTTTGAACCTCACTGCTGAGGTTTCCATGGTGGCTCCACTCTGCTGCTCTTCCTATTGGCTAAGATGTCCTGCTCCAGTTTTAGCAACAGAAGCTTGGATATGGGTCTCCTTCCTGATTGGTCAGCCTGTGCTGCAGTATCATGGCAACAGATGCAGAGGGACCAGTCTCTGCAGAATGATTTGAGTCATCATCTTCCTTGGGTGGGCTAAGATGCAGAGGGCTGCTCATAGGGAATGAAAAGGGAAACAAGCGGCCCCCATCTAAGCTCACAGACAGATAGCAAGCCCTCCTCATTGGTTGCCCAGGAATTTGTTAGGCTGATGGGCTTCTTGTCACCTTGTCCATCCTGTATCTTGTAACACCTACTCAGTCCTTCTATTTCCCCAGGGTTACTGTCTCCTGTAATTTTTACAAAGTCATGCAAGCTGCAAATCAATAAGAACCCATATTGTATTTCAGGATTTAAAAACTTTCAATAAAGGCTTAGATAATCCAGGGATCCTTTCAGTTTCAGTAGCCATTCCTCTTTTACTCATCAAACAGTGAATGCTTTTCAAAATTCTTTTTCATCTGGATTACTGATCATCTCAACAACCCTAGGAGTTTAGTAAATTAGGAATAAATGACCCATTTTGTAGATGAGGACATCAGAGCTCAGAGAGCAGGTAATTTGTTCCATGACAGATAGCATATTACTGCCAGATTTAGGTCTCCAACCCTTCTGAACCTTTCTTAACTCTCTACCTTCAAACTATTGACTTATCCATAGTATATGAGATAACTATTGACTTATCTGCTAGAAAAGCCAATTTGAAGTAGGCACTTTTGAACTGGGTATATAGCTCAGCGGTAGAGTACTTGCCTGACATAGGTGGGGCCCTGGTTTTGAATTCCAGCAACACAATAAAAACAAATAAACAAACAAAATAATTAGGCACTTGTATACCCCTAGTCCCTGATGGTCAAGTCCTAAATGTGGCCCTAATTCCCAGGAAAGATTTGTGTTAACTGCAAACCCTGCTCTCTTCCCATCCCCTATTCACCAACAAACAGAGAAAGAAATATTCATAAGCTTAACTACAATCAATTTAACTGTTTCTATGTGCTCAAAATTGTGCTGAGCATACCTGATCTCACTGAATTCTCTTAGATGTTAATATAGGCATTAGGATTTCATTATCTATTATTTATAGATACAGAAACTGGTGCTCAGGAAGATTAAGCAGCATGCCCAAGGTCACCCAGTAGTGCAGCCAGAATTTCAATACAAGTCACCCAACTTCACTGTAGCCTGGCTTGAACCTCAGTCATGCTTTCTCTGCTCCCACAGATTGCAGAGAATAAGAAGTTCTAAAAGGCATCTCAGAGTGGATCTTTTCTGCTTGGATGTGCATTTTTCTTCAGTTGAGGCTGTGCCTGGATCAATTTCTTGGTGCTGGAAAAAGCAGACTGAGGACTAGCTTTGTCTTAGGGACTCGGAAATAGTTGGTTCCCAGAGAGTGACTCAGCATGCCCAACAGTGTCTCCCATCTCCCAATTTCTCAGCTTTGTGATATTGCAGTAGGCTGTGACTGGTCACAGCTAAAGTGGGGGAAGAGAATCACCAGTAATTTCCTTGCTCTGAATTTGAGCCTCTCCTGAAAACAAACATTTTAGCAGTTTCTTTTTCTTTTCCTTTTTTCCTGCTCAACTTGGGCTCCCTGAAGCTCTTTCCCCTGAAACAGACCCCAGCCACCTGGCCTGCCCTCATGTCCTCCTAAGGGCATTGGTTTGGGAGGACATGACCAGGTGAGAGCTCACACCCGCCACTGTACTCCCTTAAGCACCACCAGCAAGGGACAGGAATACAACTTTTCAACCAAAAGCAATTCAAGCTGCCTTCCCTGAACTAGTCACCAAGACGTTAAGGAGATGGAAGGGGACAAACCATATGGCCACTGCTCTCACGAAAACTGCATCCTAATAGAGGAGATGGCTAACAAGTCCCTAAGTGAATCAGACACAATTTCAGATTGTGATAAAAGCCTTGAACAGGATGAAAGAGTTGGGGGAATGGAATTGGAATAGAAGGTACTAGATTAGCCAGGATGGTCAGGAGAGGCCTCTCTGAGGAGGTGATGTCAGAGCAGGTTCCTGAGTAAGGAGGCAATTGCATGTAATAAGGAGGCTATGACCCTATAATAAAATTTTAAGAATGCCTATAATATAATAAAACAGAGCCTAAACTTACTGGCTTACAAGAACTGTTGCTCATGGCTCATACATCTGTGGTTGGCCTGGGTGGTTTCACTGTCCACTTCCTGGTCACACATGCAGCCGCATTCAGCTGGAGACATAGTAGAGCTGGAAGATGCAAGAAGGTCTCACACATTTTGTAGTTGGTGCTGACTGTTGTCTGTCACGTGGCCCTTCATCCTTCAGTTGGCTAGACTGGCTGCCTTATGGGGGAATCTAAGAGCAGCATCTAAGAGGGTAGAGGCAGAAGCTCCCAAGACCTATTAAGGGTCAGGATCCCAGACTCAAAAAGGGTCATTTCTACCACATTCTATTGTCTAATCAAGTCACAGGCCAGCCTGGACTCGGGCATGGAGGAAGAAACATGTCCTCTTGATGGGGAGAGAGGTCACTAAGATATTTGTAGCCCTCTTTAATCTGTCGTATCATCCACATGAAGATATTTAGGAAGTGTGTTCTAGGCAGAGGACTAGCAGGTAAAAAGGCCCTGAGACAAGCCTTGAACACTGAATTCCTCTAGTTTCTCAGTTTCCTACTCTGTAAAATTGGAACCAAGGATGCCTCCTTGTCTCCTCTAAAGGCAAAGAGGATACTTTCAGGATGGGTTTAGGATTTTGGTTATTGGCCACTGGGTAGGAAAAGAATCAAACATAAGAATTTGGTTTGGCATACTACAAGCTCACCAGCATTTTTTGAACATCATCTGGCAGGAACAAACAGTTCTCAAACTGCCCGTCATAGCAGGAGAGTCAGAGTTGCTGATCTTGCTGAGTATGGGATGAAAAGACTGCTCACTGCCCTGCATAGTAAATGAGACATGCCAGGTGCATCTTAGAAGAGAACTGGGACCCAGGTATGGTGGCACACACCTGTGATTCCAGTGACTCAGAAGGCTGAGGCAGGATGATTGCAAGTTCAAGGCCAGTCTCAGCAAAGATGCTATCTCAAAATGAAAAATAAAAGGGGGCTTGGGATGTAGCTTACTGGTAGAGTGCCCTGGGTTTAATCCCCAATGTCACCGCTAAAAAAAAAAAAAAAAAACCCACAGGGGAACATAACCTGGGAATCTCAAATAAAGGTAAAGACTTTTATCTGAAGCAGAGTCCATGTGGACAAGAAGGGAGAGATGAGCTTAGAGCTAAAATGGGCCTTATGGGCCAACTAGAAACTCCAACCTTTTCCCTGAGAACAATGTACACAAGATTGCCAGATTTACCAAATAAAAATACAGGTTATCCTGTTCAATTTGAATTTCAGATGCACAACAAGTCTTTTTTTAGTATAAGTATGTGCATGCTATATCTGGGACATTCCTATACTAAAACATCATTTGTTATCTATTGGAAATTGTTTTAACTGGGCCTCCTGTATTTTCTGTGGCAGTCCTTAATGTGCCATCATAGAAGGGTTTTAATCAGGTTAAATGACATGATTAGGATTTTGAGAAGCTCCCAGGATTTGTGGAAAAATAAACTGGAAGGAGACCAGAAGTGGATGGGGGATAAACTACCTGCTATTGACCAGGCCAGAGGTGTTGCAAAGATCCCCAACAGAGAATAGGGCATTTTATCACATCTGCCAATCCATCTGCCTTTCCCTTCAGGCAGATGGCCTTGGTAAACCCATCAGCTGCTGAAATCTGGGGGGACTGTTGACCAGGTCAGGCCCCAGCTCTGCTGCGTGAGTCTTTGGCCTGTTCTGCTCTATCCAGGACCCTTAGAATCCTTATCATTTAAATGAAGGGATCAATCAGAGAGATGGTCTCTCTCAAGATTCTTCTGCTTCTGCCATCCTGGAGCTCTCTGCCCATCTTCACCCTGATATCTCTGCTGGTGCAGGCCTACTATGGTGAAAAGTTCAAATCTGGGACATCTGACTCCAAGTCCTTCTTAGCCATTTCTCTGGCCAATGAATGTGTAAAGAGTCCCACACAGCTAGGCATGTAGCTCAGTGGTAGAGTGTACCAGGCCCCGGGTTCCAGTACTATCAAAAAAAAAAAAAAAAAACACCCTACTACATCTTGCTCCAACCTCAGGTCCCATGCCTTGTTTGGGAGAAAGGACTCAGTATTTGTGGAGGGCCTACTATGTGCTAAGCAAGTCCTCTACATTTTCTGTCTTAGTTAATCCTCACAGAGGCCTGCAAAGAAGATATTAACTCCATTTCACAGATAAGAGGACTGAGGCTCAGTGACCGGGCTGTTCCCCCAGTCACACAGCTGTGCAGGGCAAACCTGGAGTTGATTCCAGGTCAGGCTGGCTGGCGTCAGTACTCTGTCCTCCCACTGTCTCCAGGAAATATCCCCTGGAGCCCCTAATCCCTCATTTATTTAGGGCTTGGGCTCAGTCAGCAGCCTTCTTGTCCCACTGCAGGCACATGCTGCCCTGGTTCTTTCTGAGTTAAGCCAGCGGCTAAAATGGGCTGGCATAATGTTCATCCTGCCGTGGGCTTTATGGTTTATGAAGCCTTTTCCCATCTGTGTCCTCCCCACAACCTCATGTAGACTTGACATAGCCCCTTCCACTTCTTGCCTGCAGCTCTGCCGCAATGAAGACCACATTAAATATTAACAGGGCAGCTCCTTGGCACTGCTGTGATGTCAATTATTGCTTGATGAGGGCTATGGCTGCCTTCCCAAGGTGAAGCAGTGACCGGAATTCAGCTGGCTCCAGTGACGTCCCAGGGGGCTGACTGTCGGCATTTGGAGAAGATGCTGTTAATGTAAGGTGTGGCAGGAATCCAAAAGCTTTTCTCTGATCTCCCTGGCTCTCCCCAGGCCTGGGGTGGCATCGTGATGCTGGCATGATACATTCAGTTACTTGGCAAGGATTCACTGAGCACCTGCTGTATGCCAAGTACAGTGCTAGGCTCTGGGGATGCAGCTGTGAGGGTGACAAGGTCTTTGTGTCACAGAGCTGCCCTTCTGGTGAAGAAGAAAGAAACCCTGCACCGCACGTCAGCAGATGCCCACCCCAGCCTGAGACCAAGGATACTTCCAGAGGAAGTCAGGAGAAGGAGCCTGAGTTAGGAAGGCAAAAAAGAAGGAATGTGTTTCAGGCAGAGGAAATAGAATCAGAGCTCAGAGCCTGGTTCTATCACTTCTTAGGAATTTATCTGCAAATTGGGTTCTTACTTTATAGGCCTGCTGTGGGGAGTAAATGAAGCCATTACTAGGGTTAATGAATCTGCACACACAGTGGAGTGCACAGAGAGCGCTCAGGGGTAGCTTTATGAAAACAGCTTTATATGATTCCTTTGTCCTCCCAGGAATTCTTACCTCCATTTGGGGGGAGAAAAACTGAGGCTTGCAGAGGTGAGCTGAGATGCTTAGGTCATATTGTGGATCAGATGGTAAACTGGATACCTGACTTCAGGCTCTGATTTGCACTTTTAGCCACACTCTAGCCACAGGAAACCCAAGCAGTGTTTCAGCTCGGTGAACAGTGAATCCCACCTATGATCCCAGTATGAGTTCAAAGGCAGCCTCAGCCTTTTTTGAGGGAAGATTATCTGTTTTCCTGTATGAGAATAAGCCTATGTCTGGTCTTTGGGAGGTCTGGACACAGCCTTGGTTTTGCTGCTAATCTGTTCTGTGACCATGGGTGAATTACTTCCCCTTTCTGAGCCTCAGTACCCCACAGGGCCAGCTGAATGACAAGCTGTTATTGTCTGAGTTTCTGATTCTCCCAATAGTGCTATGGCAAGGGACCCACTTTTTATTCCATATTAAAGATAAGGAAACAGTCTGAGAGGAGCAAAAAGTGATATGAACGTGGCTTCACAGTTGGCAAGTGGGGGGACAAGATATGGAGCCAGGCACAACTGCTGGCAGAAGTATCCATCAGTCAACCACACCATGCTGCCTTTTGGAGCAAGACATGCTGAATTGTCTTCAAGATCCTTTTGTGGCTCTCTTGATTCTGTGAGTTCCCTGTTGCCTCCAGGCCTTTGGGTTCACTGATCTTGTGGGAAGGACATTTCAGGTTGAGCTGATCCTCCAACTGTCTCCATTTAAAGGAGTTAATAGCACTGTCACAGAATCTTGTAGGCAGCACTCCCTTATTCCCTCAGTCACTGCCTCATTTCTTCTGGTTACAGCCCAGAGAATATAGTAAGAAGAGAACTGCCATGATATCCCCATTTTATGCAAAAAGAAACTTAAGAGAGGCACATGCTCAGGTTTCCCCAGCTACTGTGAAGACTAGGCTTGGAGGCTGAGTCTGAGTGAGTAGTTGCAAACTGGCCAAATTCAATCTGGGAGCCCCTCCTACTTTCAGCTCCTTCCAAGTTTCTGCAGTCTTGCCTTCTTCTCTCTTTTCTCTCCCCTTTATCTTCCACTCAACTGTCAGTTAATCAATTAGCTGTCAGCAAAATTAAGGTGTTCCCTTTCCTTGGAAGAAGTATCTTGGCCGTTCATAAAGAGGGCTCTAGTGGGAGGTGGGGTTGTGGCTCAGCGGTAGAGCGCTTGCCTAGCACATGTGAGGCCCTAGGTTCAATCCTCAGCACCACACAAAAATAAATAAATAAAATAAAGATATTAAAAAGAAAAAAAATCCAATTATACCTTCTGCATATGACACAGGTCCCACCACTAGTCCCACCTGTGTCATATGCAGAAGGTATAATTGGATTCAATGCTGCATTTAGGGAAAGGTGCCTGAGTTCAGGAATCTCAGCCAGTCATCTCAGGGTGAAAACACAGGTCCTGTCCTCAGGTACTTCCATTCTACTAGGGAATTGGTAACTTCCTAAGGAAGTGGAAAGCAGACAGTTTAAGTGACAGAAAGCATGAACTGTATAGTCAGAAAGACCTGAATTCAAATCCCAGCTCTTCCTCTACTTCCTGAAGACCCTTGGGTAATCGGATGCCGCCTAAGCTTCAATTTCTCCATCTAATTAATGAGTTCAAGAGAAACAGTTGTCATAATGATTAAATTAGATCATATAGTACATAAAATGATATAATGCATGTTGATTTTTGCCTACAAATTGGCCAGGAAATATCAATTCTACCGATGTCACACTATGCAGATGGCTGATGCCACAGTGGTGTAGACAAGAATACTTCTTTTTGAAGAAATTAGGCAGGCTCTTGTGAAAAGATAAGATTTCAGCTGATATTAAAGGACACAAAAAAAAAACAATAAAGAGTTAGAGGGGAAGGGAAAAGACACCTTAGGTGGTGGAAATTGGCAGGAAATCTGGGAACCTGGTGGGGCCAGGATGTCCAAGAAGTGGGTGATGAGTTTAAATATCTGGGCTAGCGTCGTGTTATAAAGGGCCAGGTGGAGGAGCTGATGTCTTTTACTGAGGAAGGATCCTACCCTCAACCCCAGGGGCAGCTCAGTGTTTTGTCTGCAGAGACCAACCCCTTGAAGTCAACCCTCTTATTGGCATTGCTCCTCCCACATCTCTGTTTCCTGAGTTGGGCCAGCCTTCTGCCGGTCTGGAAGAAGCCAGAAGGCTGCAACAATCTGTCTGCCTCCTACTAACATCCTGGGGAGGAAAAGATTTTTTTTTTTTAGCACAATTGCATGGCAGAGAACTGGTAAAAACTCAATGACCCTCTCTTTTACTTCTCAGGGTGTAGTTTAAGCAGCAGTTGGTGACAATTATGATCACAGCTCAACAATCAAAAGAATGTTCTGAGACTCTCAGAAGGCTGGGGCCACAGCGAAAGAATGGTAAAGACAAGACAGGATGGGTCTAGAACCAGCTTTCTGTTCATTGTTCTCTGTGCTTCAGTTAAGCAAGACACTTAGCTTCCCTAGATCTCAGTTTCTTCACCTGTAAAATGGGAATAATACTACCTTGCCTTAAACACGTGGAAAAATACAGGCAAAATGCTTTCTGCTATAGATTAGGAGGAATTCATTTTCTTCTTCACTTCATTGATATGGTCCCATAACTTGTCTGTGTGTGTGTGTGAGTGTGTATATGTATGTTTACTTAAAACTGAACCCAAAGCCTTATACATGCAAGGCAAACACTCTATCATTGAACCACACATGTCTTTTGAAGCATCCCTGTTTTACCTCTTGAGTGGTCATGTTATTGTATGCTGATCTTCCAACAATGAAACATAGTAGATCTTCAGAGTGGAAATAAGAAGGAACTTAGTACACAGACCCATGCTTGTGCAGGGCAGCCCGAATCTGGTGCCAGAATTAAACAGCTCTCATATCAAGCAAAAAGTCAAAGACTAAGAACACCAAGAAGTGCCCACAGCATACAACATCCAATGTGTTTGCTATATTTGACAAGTCACAAATACAGGAGCTCAAAGAGGCCTTCAACGTGTTTGGCCAGAACAGAGATGGTTCATCAACAAGGAAGAGTTGTATGATATACTTGCCACACTAGAGAAGAATGCTACTGATGTGTACATTGATGCCATGATGAATGAGGCTCCAGGACCCATAAGTTTTACCATGTTCCTTATCATGTTTGGTGAGAAGTTAGATGGCACAGATCCCAAAGATGTCATCAGTAATGATTTTGCGTGGTTTGATGAAGACTCCACAGGCACCATTCAGGAGGATTACCTGAGAGAGTAGCTTTTTTTTTTCTTTTTTTAAACAATGATTCTGGTTTTTTGTTTTTTTCACACAATATCTTTATTTTATTTATTTACATGTGGTACTGAGGATTGAACCCAGGGCCCCACACATTCAAGGCAAGCACTCTACCACTGAGTCATAACCCCAGCCCCATGCAATCTTTTTACTGATGAGAAAGTGAATGACCTGTATAGAGAAGCCCTTATTAACAAAAAGGGAAATTTCAATTACATCAAGTTCACATGCATCCTTAAACATACAGCAAAAGAGAAAAATGACTGAAAGAACTATAGCTAAAATTTCCCAATTACATTATCTTTTTCTATTTTATTTCTCAGACACTTCCTCTACCCTCACAGAACCTGTTGCGGGCAACTTAGTTTCACAGCTTTGCTTTTTTAAAATAACTTTCTGCCACTTAGCAGTTGTACAATGGAGACTGGAAATGGGGATGAGGTTATAAATTGTATTGAAAAAGAAACTGCAAATAAAAATCAACAAATGTGAAAGCCCAGGAAAATATGTTCGTATTTCTGAGTTTGCAGGATTTTTAATTTTTAATACAATAAAAATGCTATTTTGAAATTTAAAAACAACTTAGCCATTCACCAACACAGCCTCCCATCTCACAGTAAGAACCCCAAGGTTCAGAGGCAAAGTAGCAGCATTCTCAGGCCCTGTACTTTAGACCAAGATTCCCCCTCCCACCATGCAGAAGCTGGAGGCAATTATCTAGGTAGATCTAGAAAATTCTTGCTAAGAAACACAATTGCCTACCATTTGCAAAATTGAAGCAAAAGCCTTTTTCCTTCATTTTAACGGCAATTCCATTGGTGACAGCTTTGCCTTCTCCCCAGAACTGAGTTCCTCTGAAGGAGCCTGAAGGAGGTGGAGGTTGTAATGGGGCTCTGAGCTCCATGGGCTCAAAGAACCAGCTCACAGATTGCAACTACCAGGACATTTTCTCACTTCTTAATGCCAAAAGCTGCCTTGGGTGGGGGTGGTCTTCCATGACAGGCTTTGAAAGAGTGACAGGAGGACCTGGATGATCCTGAATTCCATGTGCTTAGGCCAATCTTAGACACAGGGAGAAGGATTTGGTATCAGCAAAAGAACACCAGGGTCAAAGCAAATGGCAGAAAATAGGTGTGAGGGAGGGAGGTTCAATACCCTTCTTATAGCTCTCAATTTCTTCATCCATACATTGGAGGTAAGAACCTCCCTCCAAGCGGGGATTTGATGAGATAATTTTTCTGGGGGTAAACTCAGGAAGAGAGTAAATGATTAATAAACAAGAGCTGCTCTTGATGCTATTGTTGATGGTGTTATCACTGGCTGGGGAATCAGTAAAGTCACCTTAGTAACAGGCAGCCCTACTTTGGGGAACAGAATTTAAAATCTTTTCTGGGTGACACTAATTTGTGTGCAGCAGCCCCTCCAGCTCAAGATGGTAACCATGCCAACAGTGCGAATGCCATCTCTCTGGAACAACACCAGGTCTTCTTTGTAACATGTCCCTTGGTGTCCAGATTTCTCAGGCAGCTCAGAGTATCTAAGAGGAAGGAAAAAAAAAAAAAGGACATACCTTTTCTAGGTCACCTCTTCATTGAACTCCAGTGGAGGATTTTGACAATGCTTTGGAAATTTAGTCCTACATGAGGAGCAGTCATTCCCACTGGGTCAGGATGGAATGCAGAAAGGAATTATTATACAGGTGTGAGGGATGGTGCTTTTCCTATTCCAGCACTATGCAGATACTAACATACATGCATAGGCTGATCCTTACAGCAACACTAAGAAACAGGTATGGTTAGACCTGTTTTACAAGTGACTTGTCCAAAGGTACTTAGCTGGTAAACTGGCAGATCAGAATTTGAACCCAAGTCTAGAATCATGTTCTTTTCCCCCATCATAACACATACATCCTCATGAAGTCAGGTGGGTTTTTGCTTGGTTCCCTGAGACCCTATACCAGGTGAAGACACAGACCTGGTTCTTGCATATTTTGATGTTAATCATCGCCGCCCACCCCCCTTCATCTTACTCAGGGGCTCTCTTGGAGTTGTTCCAAGCTCATGTTGTGATGCATGCTTGTCATCCCAGTGACTCAGGAGGCTGAAGCAGGAGGATTGCAGTTTGAGGTCAGCTTCAGCAACTTAGTGAGGCCTTAAGCAACTTAGCAAGACCCTGTCTCAAAAAAATAAAAAGAGCTGAAGGATGTAACTCAGTAGTAAAGATCCCCTGGGTTCAATCCTCAGTATGGGAGGGGGAAAAAGTTAGATTTATTGATGGGACTACTTATAGCATCCTAGTCTGTCTTCATAAGGCTTTGAAGAGTTGGCAGGTCTCTTCCTAGGGCAAGGAAGATGGGGGAATTTTACAATCAGAATGACTCTGAAAGAGGAACCATAACTTGAAACCTTCTCATACCATGGGGCAGCATGATGGTCATCAGGCTTGGAACTCTGAGTTTGAATCCTGGCTCTGCCAATTCCCAGCTGTATGACTTTGTTGAAGCCATAGAACCAGTTTCCTCATCTAGAAAGTGGAAATGGAAATTGTAACTATCTTAACAGGGATATCTTGAAAAGAAAAAACAAATCTCCATCTCTGCAAAGTAACTCACGTGATCCTGGAAACATGGTAAAGGATCACTTCTCCTTAAGGGTAAGCAAGTATACCCAGGATGAAGCAAACAGGGCCTGGAACAGAACCCTGAGGAATATCATCACTTTGGGATAGGCTAGAAGATAAGACTATACAGAAGACAAAAGAAGAGCAGCCAGAGCAGCAAAAAGGAGCCAAGAGGAGTTCAGGGTCATAAAGACTAACAGAAAAGCTAGACAAGGAGGGATAGACAGTTGCCTTATCACAGACAAGAGGGCAGAAAGATAAGCACTGTGAAGTATCTTTGGATTTGACAAAAAGGAGGCCTCTGGTGGCCATGGGGAGCTGTCTAAGTGGAAAAGTGGGGCAGAGCCTGATTATACTAGGCTGTTGGGAATGAATGGGAGGTGAAGAAGTTTGATGAGAAGAAAAGCTCTGTGAGAGAATCAAAGTATCATTTATGCCATTTCTTAGCCATTTCATGCTGCTATAACAGAATGCCTTAGGAAATTTATATAGAAAAGAAACTTATTTGCCCCATAATTCTGAAGGCTAGGAAGCCCAAGGGCCTGGCATCAGCAGGCATCTACTTGACCTCTTGTCATTCCATAGCAGAAAATGAAAGAGGGAAAAAAAAATGGGCTCAAGATAGTATCCTCCAGTCCTTTTATAACTGTCTTTAATCCCCTAAGGACCCACCTCACAATACTGTTGCGCTGGGGATTAAGCTTCTAGCACATGCTTTTCAGAGGATATGTTCAAATTGCAGCACATGCCCAGCATGGTGGGGCATGCCTGTAGTACAAGTTACTCAGGAGGATTGCAAGTTTGAGGTCAACCTGGGCAATTTAGGAAAACCTTATCTCAAAGTAAAAAATTTACGGGTTGGGGACATAGCCCAGTTATAGAACACTTGCCTAGCTGGCCTGAGGCCCATCATTCAATCCCCAGCATTGCTAACGAAAATACCAAATAATAAATCATATCATATGTCAAGATCAATTATTCAGAATGTTCCAGCTTTACCTTATTTTCACTATTTGGATATCAATTTCTGTCCAAAATTGGTCTGAAAAACTCAAAGGGCTGTAAGCCTTCCAAGAGCTAAAAGAAACCCAGGAGTTTTCCCCTTGCTGTTCTGGTCCTCTTCCCAGCTCTCACATGAACCCCATCTTTATGGAGGGGGTGGGTGACTAATTACTACCTTTCAGATTTTTATAAGATATTCACGAGGGGGAAACCAGCCTGGTTTGTTAACCTCGATTCCACCAGCAAAGGCGACTCTTCAAAGCACGGTGAAGGCTGGGGTGAGGGCCTCACTCAAATCCAGCTTCATAGGTAGAAAGGTCCCTATTTTAGCATCACAGAAGGGAGAAGAAAGACTGGGAAGCAAGAGACCTGGTATGGAGGTCCCAGCTCTGATCACCAACTGCACAAATAGGGTCAGCCATCTTTCTCTTCAGAGCTCAGTTCTCCCTTATGTAGGATAAGTAGTTTGACAAAAGTAAATCTAAGGGTCCTGCAGGCTCTGACATCCAGGATGTGGATTTCTAGGCTATAATACTTTCAACAGTTCAAGTCCAGTTTCCCAGATGGCAAAACTGAGGTTTGGAAAAACGCAGTCTTCAGTTTTTCCCTTCTCCTTTCTAATGCCTCTTACTCTTCAGAGAAAAATTCCTGGCCTGAAATACGGTTTTAGTGGTTCCCAATTACCCAAGGATTAAAGCTTTGACTCTTCAGCCGGCATTTTAAACACTCCATAATCTCATTTTATCCAAACTCCTTTCCCACAGTTAGGCCTGTGTTCTCATCTTCACCAACATTTTTTTTTTTTTCCCTATCCTAACTGTCCATGCTGAACCCACACTCTAGTATCATTTTCTGACTCATGTATCCTTCTCTTTTATATTTAGATCTCAGCTTTTCAGGAGCTGAAGCTGTTATCTTACTTAATCAGTGATGAGCATGCAGTAGTTGCTCAATAAAATTCCCAGCAAGCCCAAGGCCCTGTCTCTTGTGCTGTCTTTGGCATACTGTATTTCAGATGTGCTGTCTTTATCACTGGGATTTTCCAAGTTTGTCAGGAGGTTAGAGGGCTCCCCTAGCACGTGCTGGGTTCAATCCTCAGCATCATATAAAAATAAACAAATAAAATAAAGGTATTATGTCCAGCTAGAGAGAGAGAGAGAGAGAGAGAGAGAGAGAGAGAGAGACTTTTCTTTGCCACAAGAGGAAGCCCAGAGTTTTAATTCAGCCATGTAACCTTGAGCATTTTCCTTTGCTTTGTATCATCGCTTTCAATACACTTGTGCTTACTCGGGTGGGTTGTGAGGCTTAAATAGCATTGGGCCTGCTCCTGGTAGGTGTGTTGTGAATGTTTTTCATCTCAACCAGGTCACCCAATCCCTCCTCCTCATAGAAGGAACAGTGGCCCAAGGCCACTTCTCACTTCTGCAACCAGGGGGGTGCTTGTGTGTGTGTGTGTACTCAAAGGTCCTGTCGGATGCTATCATTGCCAGGGCAGACCCAATCACAGGGTGTGGCCCTGAGAACAGCCTCGCTGAGCTCTGGCGGGAAGGATAGCAGGGGAGGACTCAACCCGCCCTTTGGGGCAAGCTGCCTCTCAGCTTCTCCACGCCGTTTATTTGGTTTGGGGGCCCTTCTCAAGCCAGGTCTCTAATGTGGAGTGAAGGGCACTTCTCAGGGTGGGGCTGTGACAATGCACTGCCTATGCCGCCGCCATCACCGCGGTCGCTGCTAGTGCTCTGCAGTCTCCACCCCGGTTATGCTCTCTCCCACCTCCACCTCTGCGGCGGTAAAATGCAGTACTCTCAGGGCGCGTGCGCAGGTCTGTAGCAGGGCGGTGGCGGCAGCTATTTATAGTAGGTGACGTCACCTTGAAATAGACCGTTAGGGCTGGCCCGCCCTTCCCCCCTCCCACTCCCGCCGCTTGGCCCGGCCTCTCCCACTGCGCAGGCGTCGTTCCGTCCACCCATCCCCCACCAGGCGGCCGCTTCTCCTCTCTTGGCGGCGTCCGGGGCGCCAGCCACTGCGCGCGGAGCGAGCCAGAGAGAGGGCGCGAGCGGCGGCGCTGCCTGCAGCCTGCAGCCTCTGGCAAGCCGGGGAACAGTGCGCGTGCGCGGCGGCGGCGGCGGCGGCGGCGGCCTCCGCGGCGACCGGGGAGCGGACGGGCGGGCGATCGAGCGGTGCGGGGCGCGAGGCGAGGCCGGGCCTAGAGCGACATGGGGGATCGGGAGCAGCTGCTGCAGAGGGCGCGGCTGGCCGAACAGGCGGAGCGCTACGACGACATGGCCTCCGCCATGAAGGCGGTGAGCGGGCCGCGATCCCGGGCGGTTGGCCGGGGCATCCCAGCACGGGGAAGGGATGGGGCGGCGGGCAGCATCTCCCATTTGGACTGGCCCGGGGAGACCCAGCTGGGCGCGGCCACCCACAGCTCGCGCTTCCCGCGCCCGCCTTGCTCCCCGCCATTTCCTGAGGCCTTGGCCGGGGTGGGGTCTCGGGGGGCGGGGGCAGCCCTTCTGGGTCGCCCTTGCAGCCCAGCCAGAATGAGCGGGCGGGGGGGTGGGGCGTTGCATCTAACAGTGCTCCGGGTTGCGGGGGAAGGGTTATCCGAGGAAACACGCGGGAGCCATATTCTGCTTCTAGACTGTTCTGTAGGACTTGGGGGCTCACTAGCCTTCCACTCTATAGCCTTCCACCATTCACCAACTTGTAATAAAGAATCACCTAGTGAGTGGCGCGCTGTCTCTCCTGATTTTCTCTGCCAGGACTTGAAACCTGTGTAATTCGATCAGTTTGTTTAGCTTGCTCGAATTGCTCTTCCCCTACCTTCTCCTGCTTGGGGTCTGTCTTTGTGTTTGAAGACCCCGCTCCTGCAGTCTAGGCGTGGGTGAGGGCTGTGGGACGGAGGGTGTGTAGCCTCATTATAGCTCCAAGTTCACTGTTGCACCGTCTGCCTGGAGATTAAACTGAAACGTGACTACTTCTGGGTGAAATGAAAGCTTATGTCTTTGCATTCCCAAGACCCTTGTAGATTCTGCAGCTTGATTTCCTGTGAGGGAGTCGTGGCCAGCCACGCCCTAGCACATACCGTGGATTAGACACCACCTGCATTTCTGAGACTTTGGGTTCTGGTTACCATCTCACTGGTCTTGTCTCTGTTCATATTATCTTAGAAGTGAACATTACTTCTGTGTCAAGGTCACTCAATGGTAGAATTACAACCGGTGGCCACCAACTTGCTATATGGTCCAATATTTAGCCTCCCAGGTCTCCACCTTAAACCGCAAAATTCAAAAATTCTGGGAGACATCTGCATTTTGGCCAGCTTTTGGGCAATTTTTGGGTGGCTTTTAAGTTTGATAGTGACTGCACTGGATTATAGCTCATTGTCTTTTGGCTAGCTTTTTGAAGTGATTTCTAAAAGAAAAAACTACAACCCAGAAACACCCCCAAATGTTAGACTCGTTTGAAAATCTCATTTTAAGGCTTTTGATAATAATATCAGATGACATATAGTTGAGACCAATATTTAGGATTATCCAGGTAATAGTTGGGTTATCTTACATAGGGTGTCCTTGTTATACATCTAACCAAGATGTATTTGGAAACCAGCAACACACCAAGGCCCATTTGTTGACAAATTGGGATCCTCATTTCAACACTGTGGTGTGCCTTTGTGGATAGATGGGAATTTTTTTCTCTGAAGTAGGGGATAGTCTAAGGGGTTTGAACTTTAAATTCTTAAGGACCTCGTTGAGGAAAAAATCAAAATATGAATTTGTAAGTCTTAAATGACTGAGTGTATGAATGCATTTCCCTGGAAGGGGTCCTAAAACAGTTCTCGTTGGGAAAAAATCTACCTCTTTCCACCTCAGCAAGTCACACTATGTGTGTCTCTTTTCCCCAGTAACTGAGAACTTATAATTGGAATGTGTAAACTGAAGCTTCTCAACATATTGGTGAGGTCCATGCATAGCCTGAGAATGGGACTTGAAGGCTGCAGGGTTAGGAGGAGCCCTTTGGGGAATGATGTTTTAGAAAGAAGGATAGAATTTGAAGTTGAATTAAGGTTAAGAAAAAATGACTAGAAAGTACTTCGTGGAGCTATCAAAAACTTGAGGCAACTTGAGATGAGAAATAAGGAAAAAATGGAGGGATATTACCGGAACAAAATTTAATTTGAGCCCGGGGTGGGGTGGGGGGCTGGGGAACTGCCTTTCTGGTCTTCATAATCAGACTTGGAAAATACTTCTCCATAACTTGCTATTTTTGTCCACAAATGTTCTCTGAGGCATTAAGGTAGCATTTTGCAAACTAATGAACCCTTCAGTGTATTGGGAATTAATAATTCATATCTGAAATGATTGATAAGTTAGAAAAGCCATGCAGTTTTGAAAACTCAGTCCAAGCTGTCATCAGATTTGTAATAAACCATTCCTTCAAGGTAACTTCTTTAAAATAAGATTTTTTTTTTTTTTTTGTCAATATGCCTGTTTCTTAATGTTAAATATTGTTTTGCCATCTAAATTGATCAGGGAGAATGGTTTCTTACATTTTGCCTGTTAAATTGGCATTTGTAGATTAAATTCTTAATATTATTAGAGCACTAAGTCCTTATGTTGTTAATACAAGCCTTAACTAAAGCTTTTGGGAAGAGTGAATGCTAGATCCTTCTGGATTTATGTGGGCTTTTTTTAGGGCAGTGGAAGAAGCAGGTAAGTAAACTAGGGAAGATGGATCTAGGCACTACTCTGACCTTGAAACTTCTATCTCTTGGTTTCAGGACATCTGAAGCATCAAACTAGGAATATTGGTATTATTAACAAATTACTTTCTACCCTGAATCTTCTAATTTGTTCCTGCTGCCTTTGTAATTTAAATGGTCACTTAATATTGCCTACCTGTAATGATTGCTGTTCTCTATTCTACCAGCATCACTTGGAGGACAATGTTGGTAAGCTTTGAGAAAAATCATGCAGGGCTGGGGTTTTGGCTCAGTGGTAGAATGCTTGCCTAGCATGTGAAGCACTGGGTTTGATTCTCAGCACCACATAAAAAAATAATAATAAGTGCTGGGTTGTGGCTCAGCGGTAGAGCGCTTGCCTAGCTCTTGCTAGGCCCTGGGTTTGATCCTCAGCACCACATAAAAATAAATAAAGGTATTGTGTCCAACTACAACTAAAATAAATTAAATAAATATTTTTAAAAATAAGAAATAAATAAAATAAGTTTACAAAAAACTATGAAAATAATGCATTAAAAAAAGAAAAATCAGGGCTGGGAGTTGTGGCTCATTGGTAAGAGCACTTGCCTAGCATGTGCGAGGCCCTGGGTTCGATTTTCAGCACCACATATAAATAAATGAATAAAATAAAGGTCCGTCAACATCTAAAAAATATTTTTTTAAAAAAGAAAAATCACGCATAAAGGAGTATCTCCAAGCTTCCTTATCTCATACCTAGTAACATATATACAGTGTAATAGTGGGAAGAAACATTGTGAAAGATTTTAGAAACCAAATCCTTCCTAGATCAGGCATTGACTGATTTTACACAATTTTTAACTTATGTAAAATATCTGAAATACTGTGTGTTATGAGAACTATGAAATATAAATGGGGTTAAAATGTTAACATTGAAGAATAAATGATTTAAGAAAAGGGAAAGTAACCAGATAGATTTCTAGGGAGTATGCATTGGTGGCCACAATCCAGTCATACCTCTTAATGCTCTAATTCATCTATTTTTCTTTTGAAACGTAATTAGTAAGCATGAAGTTATAAAACGTAAAAATGATGTGGCATGTTTTAATACTGACGTGATCATAGTGTTGATTGAGGACAGGAAGAAATGTGTTCAAAGGATTTGAAGAATATCTACAGAAATCTTTAGTGCAGGAAACATATCCACAGCTAGGGAAACAAGAGTCTGACAGGGAGAAGCACTTGGCCCAACCAGTGGCAAAAGGCTCTTATTCCAACAGCTGTGAGATTGTGGGAAGTAGGGAAATAAGCAGGTGGTGTGTAAAAGGAGAGCACCACTGAGTGGCCCTGGGTAAGACATAATCCATGTTGCAGATATTAAGGGTAATTTTGAGGTATACCAAAATTGTGGTATGAAAGCTTAAAGCCATTATTGTTAAAATATATAAAAACCAGGGGAGCTCTGTTTCCTATCATCTGGTCACTTGAAATGTAATTATCTCTTGTCATGTATAGAGCTGAAAAAGGAAGAAAGCCTTGGATGATTTTTGTAATAGTCAGAATTAAAAGGCACTTTAAGTGGCAAACACACTGGGCTTTGTTTTCCTGAAGTGGAAATCATGACCATCTGGGTTTGGGTTCCTGAATTATCCTCAGAAGAATTTCCAAATAGCCAAGACCTCCACTACTCATTTCCTTGAAGAAACAAAAAATGTGTTTTCCTTATCTTTGGGATTTTATATTAGTGATAGCCTCTGTAATGTTACATAATTTTGGGTGGAAGATACCCAGTGTTTTCTGTATTACATTTAGCAAGTTTATGGAATTTATAAGATCCCTAAATAACATTTTCTTGATTGCAGGAAAATTCTCCCTAGTGTCCAGGTAGAGGCAACTGGTCTTCCACTCCAGCATTTTGGTGCTTCTTCTACTCCTTGCTACAGTGGCATTTCCTTGGTGTTGACACTTCCTGCAGTCAGAACCTGGCACAACTTCTGAAGCTGCCTATCCTGGTGCCTCCAGGGATGGTAGCATTCAGTAATGCATTTCAAAAGGGGTTGCATTTAACCCCTGTAGATGCCTGTGAAAATGTTTGATGATGTCAAAAGCAAGGCAGAGACCATCTCAATGATAATGAGGGTAGATATTTTATAACATTAGCTTAGAGTGGAAGTTGATTATCTGAGCTTGAAATTTAGCCTATCTTGCAGCCTAACAGAACTTGCAGCCTTGCTCTAGTGAGAATACTGGGCTCAGCCTGGCCTTGGCTGGTGATGTTTTTGTACAGTGGCCTGTAGGGAGTAGTCTGCTACTTTGGATCCATGTGGGAGCCTCACTTCCTGGGAATTAATGTGGGAAAGAGCCAAAAAAAAGCCATCTTTCTGGCTTGCTTTTTTTTTTTTTTTTTTTTTTTTTTTAAAATACATAGTGTTCTGTCAAAGAAGCTTAAAGATTTCATTATGTGATAATTGCTCAGGAGAATTGTTTTCTTCTGTTATAAACTCAACATCAAAATGGAGCTGGTCAATAACATGTGGACAAGATAACTATAAATGGTGAGACAATAATGTGTGTGTGTAGCTGTGAAGGATGGGAGAGGTGTTCAGAACAAGTAAAATTACCCCTAACTGGAAGTATGGCCTGGCAGTCTGGGTGGCATTTTTGTTTGGTAAGTATTACTTTTGATGTTGAATGTTTCCCAGATTAATAGCTTAAAATTTTCCTAAATAGTCACTGTTCTATTTTTGGCACGGATCTATTTTTACTCAAAAACACATAGTTTATTGCCTTATGAATTGCTGGAGGAGGCCCCTGGGGATGTTTGAGTAAGCGAATGGTGTCATGGGAAGATAAATGAATTAGCAGCAGGCTGGGTTATTTGTGACTTTCAGTAATGCTGTGTAGTCGCAGCACAGAGAAGCTGGGTAAAAGTTCTCCAGGGTTGAGAGTTGGTTTAGCCAAAGGCTGTGGTAAAGACATCAGGAAAATGGCTGGTAGTCCTTAAATAGAAAGGGGGATCTTTATAAAATGGGAAGGCTTAATCAATTTAAAGTTTTCAGTAAGGATGTAAATAGGACAAAATAAATTGGGGAGTTGTGCAAGAAAGCAGAGATTCCGAGCAGAAGTGGGACAACCTCTTAGGTCCCTGGGAACCACATGAAGAAGACAGTGGCCAAGGAGGCTGCTCTGAGGGCAGCTGATTAAGTGGTGGAAATGAGTATTACACTGGTATTGGAGGGGAAAGAAGATTGAAAGCCCTGTTAAATCTCTTCTACCTAAAATTATTTGTTTTGTCTTTGCTTTGTATTCCTAGTTAGAAAATATTTGGAAGCCTGTGATTGTAGAGATGCAAAATCTCATCTCCATAGGTTCTGCAGATGATCATTCAGCTGATTTAGTATGTAAAGTATCTGCTTCTCCTTGAGCTTTTTTGTGGGGAGGGAGCAGGGATGATGCTAGGACCCTCAGCATGCTAGGTAAATGATCTACCACTGAACTATATCTCCAGCCCCTAGGACCGAACTTTTGTTCTGGCTGCTATATTTTGGTATTTGAAGTGTTGGCAACTAGTGCTAACTAACATCAGTGGAGGTTATTTGAAGTATGTATTGTCAGTCAAGCTTAGTTGCAAATCTGTTTGGGTCTCATTTCCAATCTGGGGAAATTCAGGGTTTTTTTTTTAGTAACTGATCAAGTGATAAATTTTCTTTTTACTAGCTGAGTTTTGACCTAGCAGTATTAAAAAATAATATATTTAAGCATACCCAGTTAATTCCTAGTTAGATCTGGCTGGGGTTCTAAGAACAGTGCTTACTTAGTTATGTTAGTCACGCTCAGCTGATGCAGATAGTGATTCATTGAGACTGGCTGGCAACCAGATGATTGTTACATAAACACTGATGCTTCTAGTAAATTATTTTCTTGTGAAGGTATCATAAATATTACCCAATACTTATTTTTTAGCAATTTATCCACAATGGAAAAGGGATATTTTTTGCATGAATTCCTAAAACTTATATATAAACTTCACTTATTAATATGGTCGACCTCTTGCCTTACCACACCTTTTATTGGTGCTTATTAGGAAAAATGGTGAAGCTGAAATGGACCTTGGAGATCATTTGTTCTAATCCTCCTTATTTTACTTTTGATGCCTAGAAAGATTGTGTTTGAGGTCACATGCAACTAGCTAGACTAGCCCAGATGTCTTAGGTTTCAGTAATTAATAATTACATTGTATAATATATGTATTTCAGATATGCACTCTATCTTGATGATATACTCTGGGAAGTTACCTTGGTGAATCTTTAGAGCAGTATAGGAAAAACAGCTTCATTAGTCACAGGATGAAATATATTGCAACTCTTGGATATTATTTGCATTTTAATGTCTAGTGGCCTTAACTGGATTTTGTTACTGCAGAATCTAAGGAGCTCTTCAAATTCTGTTCTTTATATTCTATTTTATTGCCTCTTGCCTATAGGACTCAAGCATTCTGTGTTTGTCAAAATGAGATGGAATTTAGAAGGGTTGCTTCCTTAAAAGACTTAGAAATATTTACAAAGTCTCTTTGTATTTCTACTAACAAATGCAAAAGTGAATGTTTAAAGGCTTACTAGAGGAGAAAACTGGGGTGGGGAGTATCACTGGTCTTCAACTGAATTTGAAGGGAGCATGGATTTTGGATTAGTAAAAGGAAAAGATTGTCCTGGACTATCGCAGGTCTCAGAGGTATGAAGACTACTAATGAACTTGTGAGGAGGAATGAGGAACCCCACTTGACTGGAGTTGGGGCAGCCCCGAGGGAAATGACTGAACTGAAGACACACTGAAGAATGAAGTAAGGGTTTGGTTTGATTAGAGTAGGCAAAGGAGGGTGCACATATTCCTGGGTTGGGATTTGTACTGAAATGTAGATGTCCTAGCGATAGGGAAATGGGGAAATTAGAATGGGGAGCTGGTGTTTTTATTTTGTCTGGGGTTTGGGGCAGAGAGACTCAGGTAGCTGCTTGATTGAACTTGTAAGAACTAGGTACAACTTCTGATTTTTAAATGTAATAATTACATTTGTTGCTTATGTTCTTGGATCACTTTTTCCCCAAATAATCATTGTTTCTGATTCTCCGCTGCTCATTCTTGAATGTCCATTAGAATTTGCTTTGTATAACTCTTCGTCTTCTCCTTCTTTGGTGGCGATTCCCTCATTAAAGTTCAATTTAAGTAATACCTTTCTTTATTTTATGGTTTCCCAAGTGCTTTGCTTTCTTCCCTTTTTTCCTTTTAAAATAAAAGACATTTGGGGTTGGGGTTGTAGCTCAGTGGTAGAGCACTTGCCTGGCAAGTGTGAAGCACAGGGTCCGATTCTCAGCACCATGTATATATTTAAATAAAGATCCATTGACAACTAAAAAAATAATTAAAAAAATAAGACCTTTACCAATACATCATGTTAAGGAGATATTTTGTGAAGGGGTTACAGGCTCTTTTGAGGGCCTAGATTACTTTAGCAAGTTAGCTACTTTGCTGGCCCCAGACCAGGGTTTTTTTTATTTTAAAGACCTGTGTTAGTTTCCTGGGGCTTCTGAACAAAGTACCACCAACTGAGTATCTTAAAACTATAGATTTTCTATAGTTTTTCTTATACGTATTTTCTTATAGTTCTGGAGGCCAAAAGTCTGAAATTGGGGAGTTGATGGGGCTGCCTTCCTTCTGAAGTCCCTAGGGAAGAACTCTTCCTTGCCTCTACTAGCTTCTGGTGGTTTTTGGCAGCCCTAAGGTTCTTGGCTTTATAGAGGCAACATCATTCCAATCTCTGCCTCTGTTGTTACATTGTTCTCTGTGTATGTCTGTCTCTTAAAATCTCATTCTCCTTATGAGAACACCAGTTACTGGATCTTGGACATACCCCACTCCAATTTGACTTCATCTTAACTAATTATATTTGCATAGACCTTATTTTCAAATAAGGTCACATTTTCCATACCAGAAGGTAGGACCTTAACATATCTTACTGGGGACACGATTCAACCCACAACAGTCTTCCTAACTATATAGCTGATTCACCTGGAGTTGGCATAATAGAGAACTAAGGGAAATTAACAACTGGTGAACTTTAACTCTTCCATTTAAAATAATTAGTGCTTCTAGGGCCAGTCAGGCCTGGGCTCCTATTAGGTCAGTAAATAGGGAAGCTATGTAGCTTTGTTTCCTTTGAGCAGAGATGGGGACATTTACTGTCACTAATGCATCATTTATTTTGGCTTGAGGAAGAGCTGGGAGAATCTGTAGGAAAATAATCAAACAGGATTAAAGTCTCAGTGTTTTCTTCCTCATGAATATCCCTTTCCATAATCATTGTCACCATTCCTTCCAAGATGAAAGCAACATCTTACATTCAAGACTTAATATGAGTTCCCTATTCCTATTTTGAGTTTCCAAGTATTTAACTTTTGTACTATAGTCTTCCATTGGATGGGATGTATATTGATTTTGCCCATGAATGTTTTTTTCTCCAGAGTTGGCTTGTCCATAAGTCCTTTCTTGAGAAGGATTGTTAGTTATGTTGGAGAAAGAATTTTCCAAGATTTTTGGGTTTAGCTCTCAAATGTTTGTCTCTTTGGGGTTTTACAGGTGACAGAGCTGAATGAACCTCTCTCCAATGAAGATCGAAATCTCCTCTCAGTGGCCTATAAGAATGTGGTTGGTGCCCGGCGATCTTCTTGGAGGGTCATTAGCAGCATTGAGCAGAAAACCATGTCTGATGGAAATGAAAAGAAATTGGAGAAAGTTAAAGCTTACCGGGAGAAGATTGAGAAGGAGCTGGAGACAGTGTGCAATGATGTCTTGGCTCTACTTGACAAGTTCCTCATCAAGAACTGCAATGATTTCCAGTATGAGAGCAAGGTGTTTTACCTGAAAATGAAAGGTGATTACTATCGCTATTTGGCAGAAGTGGCTTCTGGGGAGAAGAAAAACAGTGTGGTAGAAGCTTCCGAGGCAGCCTATAAGGAGGCCTTTGAAATCAGCAAAGAGCACATGCAGCCAACACATCCCATTCGGCTGGGCCTGGCTCTCAACTTCTCTGTGTTCTACTACGAGATCCAGAATGCACCTGAGCAGGCCTGCCTCTTAGCTAAACAAGCCTTTGATGATGCCATAGCTGAGCTGGACACATTAAATGAGGATTCCTATAAGGACTCCACACTCATCATGCAGTTGCTTCGAGACAACCTCACCCTCTGGACGAGCGACCAGCAGGATGAAGAAGCAGGAGAAGGCAACTGAAGATCCTTCAGATCCCTGGCCCTTCCTTCACCCACCATTCCCATCATCACCAATTCTTCCTTGCCACAGTCACTAAATATCTAGTGCTAAACCTATCTGTATTGGCAGCACAGCTACTCAGATCTGCTCTCCTGTCTCTTGGGAAGCAGTTTCAGATAAATCATCATGGGCATTGCTGGACCGATGGTTGCTTTGAGCCTACAGGAGCTCCCTTTTTGAATTGTGCAAAGAAGTGTGTTCTGAATGAGGCATTTAACTATGCCTATTAATCTATGGCAAATCTAGGCAAAAGTAATTGGGGAGTTTAGAGAGGAGAATTAGCCAACACAGGCTATGGTTGATATTTAAAACAAGCTGATAGTGTTTTGTTAAGCAGTACATCTTGTGCATGCAAAAATGAATTCAGCCCTTTCACCTCTTTCTTCAGCTAGTGGAAAACTGTTAAAGGAAAGCTGAT
This sequence comes from Callospermophilus lateralis, assembly GCF_048772815.1. Taxonomy (NCBI): domain Eukaryota; kingdom Metazoa; phylum Chordata; class Mammalia; order Rodentia; family Sciuridae; genus Callospermophilus; species Callospermophilus lateralis. The sequence goes on along the minus strand of NC_135305.1, from coordinate 122,762,545 downwards.
ACAGAGAGACAACTTGCTCCTTTCCATCAGCTTTATAATAAACTTTGATGTGAGGTTTCAGTAGCACTTGTTTTGCCTCTTTAAATTATGATGTACACAAACCTTTTAAACGCAATGCATCTAAAGTTTTGATATGTGTAACTTTTTTTTTTTTTTTTTTTGGTTGCAATTGTTTAAGGATCATGGATTTATTTTTTGTAACTCTTTGGCAGTTGTCCTTGTGTATCTTGACAGCACCATGTGTGTCAGCCCATGTCAATCAAGACAGGTGATTATGAAATGCCAGACTTAAAATAAATGTTTTGAAATTCAAAGGGTAAATAAATGCTGCTTTGGGGATATTATCTCTGTGTGTAGTCTTGATTTTTTTCCCTCTCCCAAGGAGCTCTTTAACCAGTCATCATTTTGGATTCATTTTGAGGCTCTCAAAGCATTGAAGTATCAGCAGTACAGTATCCAGGCTTTCCTGCCATCTAATTGATTCCATTACATATTTTGTAGCACACATTTAAGGGTTGTGAGTTTTTTAAATAGTCTTCTGTGAACACAGCTATTAGCCTCTGTGATCCACTCTAACCAATAATTGATGTTTGTAAATGAGCCTAAGAGTCCCTGTACAGTCATGACCTCAAGGCTTTGGGTAGCCTTGGCAAGCCACGCTACCGAGTCAAGGCTAGGGTTTGGATTATATTTCAACTCCAACTACTCTGTAATGCAGACACTTTTTTTGGTCTGAAAATTGGGTATAGAGAAGTAGGAATATGCATAATTAAAGTGTAGCCCCATCGGTGACAAATGGAGTTCTTGAGAGAATTTAGGAGGAAGCAATGTAAATTGCATGTGGCCTAAACCTGGAAGTCTTTTCTACTGCATGATAAAGAGGTCAGGGTAAACTAATGTCTAAAGAAATAAAATAGTTTTTCTAGGTCACAGCAAAATTAGGGACAACCTAGAATAGCATTCAGATACCCTAAATCCTTGCATGCTTTTTACTGTGCTATGCCCTTTGGGTTGAGACTAGGAATAAAAAGGATATGATGTTCATTCTGAGGATGATTTCAATACTTTGTTTTTTTGTTTGTTTTTCTGGTGCTATATGGGGAACCCAGGGCCTTGGTCGTGTTAGACGGGCATTCATCACTTAAGCTATGTGGCAGCTTACTTGTTAGCCTTTTAATATTTTTACTTAGAAACAAAGTTGTACTTTAAATTGTTTAAATTGATGACTTCATGTTTCCAGTAGCTCCTCAAGCCTTGCTCAAATATCCATTTCCTTGAGTTTGGGGAATGAATAGCATTCTTAGTTATGGAACTTTTGTCAAATAAATCACTTAGTCAAATTACTTGAGATGGGGAGGCCCAAGTCCTTTTAAAAAAAAAAATTAGTTGTAGATGGATATAATACCTTTATTTTATTTTATTTTATTTTTATGTGGTGCTGAGGATCAGTACCTCACAATGTGAGACGAGTGCTCTACCATTGAGCTACAACCCTAGCCCCTCCCAAGTTCTTTTGGCTCTATAATAAAGTAGGCTGTGTTCGACTTGTTAGGCCCACCATGTATTACTTGCAATCCACCCTTAGAGTATGTCTTATAGAGTTTGAACTGATTCCTCAGTTAGGAATCCCAAATATCAGGCAAGCTCCAACACTTAGGATTTCAAGCATCAATACTATAGTGGGACTTATCACTTCTGTTATATAGCCCAATAGTTAGGTTAGCTGATGAAAACCACCATTGCAAACTATGTTCTGAGTACTTATTTTTATGGTCTCTGAATCTATACAATGACCCTGGAAATAGGAATGTTAATATTTTTTAACAGGAAACCACATACCAGATGCGGCTTATGGTACATGGCTATTAAAGGGTAAAGCTGAGCTCAAAATGGGCTGTTATGCTAGGTACGCTGATATATAACTGTAAAACAGGAGAATAACTTGAGCTAGGGAGTTCCAAGGCCAGCCTGAGCAATTAAAAAAAAAAAAAAAAAAGATGGGATGTCCTACTTCAAGACTATTTCAACTATGCCATGGTTATTTTGATCCCCATCTGGAAAAAATTAGTCCTAGGAATTCTTCCTTCAAGACCTAATGAAATACTTTCATTTACAATCCTCTGATCTGGCTGGAAGCTTCCTCTTTCCTTTGAACTGCTAGGTGATTTGGGGTCAGTCTTTGTTATTATTCTAAGTTTTTCAGCATGTTATCACCTCCACTGAAATATAAGCCTTATGGCACCTAGCAAGATTGGATGAGCTAAAGGTTGAAGGAATCTATTGTCAAAGTCATTTCCCAAAGCACAACTCATTGTCATTCTGGAGTACAGAAACTATATCAGAAAGGGAAGAGAAAATAACATTTTCTGTCCTCTGTGGGCTGATCACCTTGCTGAGTGAGGCTTTAAATTCATGTTTAAATTACAAACTAATACTCTTGTGATCTGGGTTGTAGCTCCAATTACAAGGCTCGGAAAAAGTGACTTTCCTGAGGTCAAACAAGAAATGGAAGAATATACTTTTGTGCAGGACTTTAAAGTCCTTTATTATTATTATTTTATTAATGGAACTGAAGATTGAATCCAGGGGCTCTACCTCTGACTACATCTCCAACGTCCCCACTTTTTTGGTGGGGGGGCGGGAGTGCCAGGGATTGAATTCAGGGGCACTCAACCACTGAGCCACAGCCACAGCCCTATTTTGTATTTTATTTAGAGATAGAGTCTCACTGAGTTGCTTAGTGTCACTATTGCCGAGGCTGGCTTTGAATTCATGAACCTCCTGTCTCAGCCTCCTGAGCTGCTGGGATTACAGGCATGTGCCACCGTGCCTGGTGACCAACTTGCCCACCTTAAAAAAAAAAAAAAAAAAAAAAAAAAATTGAGGCAGGGTCTTACTAAATTGCTGAGGCTTGTAATCCTGAGCCTCCTGAGTAGCTGGGATTATAGGAATGTACCACCACCATGCCTGGCTTAGGATTCTTGTTCTTTTAGATACCATGTCGCTTGCAGATCTGGATAGCAATTTAGAAGAATAATGCAAAGCCTGACCAAAGTCACATAGCAGTTCAAAGGGGAGAGATTACTTTCTCCTTTACATTGGCTCCAGCTGGATGGTCTTTTTTATTGTACTACTCCTACTCCCAGGCATACCCTGTAATGGGGACCTTAATGCCTTTCTTTCTCCTAAGACTTGGAGCTCCTTCACTTCAGAAAGTGCATTACTTGTAGTAATACAATAACAGTTGTAGCTTGATATGGACTGAAGTACCACTAGTTGAAATCTCTCTCCAGCTGCATCCAACTTGTTCAAACTGCTATTGTGTTTTGCTCAAGTTCTTACTCTCCTTCTGGAAGGGGTTTCTTCTCTTGCTCTATCCAAATTCAATCTATGAAATCCCACCTGTCAGTTTCTGTGTGACCCTGAACTGGTTCTGTGGGTCTGTACCACACAATGGCATTTATCACTTCTTTGTTTATTCAATAATCCCATTGAGCTGCTACTACTTGGTACATATTGGGTGGGTGGCTGGAGATACTTGGTGAATTGACACAGACAGGAGTCTTGTTCTCCTAGGGTTAACACTCTAGTGGGGAATAAAAAAATAAAAAGCAAAGAGTAAAATTGTCACTCAAGTTCCTCTCCAGGCCTAACACACAATGCACAATAAGAATTTCTTATTCAGTCAATTATTCATAATTTGACTAATTTGAGGTCAGAATTTTTTTAAAAGAACAACAAGAATCCTTCATTTCCCCACCCAAATCTACTGATGAGCCCTACAAAACAACTGAAGTCTTTTCTCTTTACACTTGCAAATTAGTAGTGTGATCTAGAGCAAGTCCTCGCCTCTTGGATGTATCTGTAAAAAAAATGAGATTGTTGCTTTTGGTGGTCTCTGGGAACTTTCATTTCTGAGATTCTGTATTATTTTCAACTGCTCTGGGGGCGGTCTGAATCCTGTTCTTGGTCTTTTCCCCTGTACTTCTCTCTTCCCCTTTTCCTTCCACTCTTCACATTTGTTCCTTCTGCATCTGCCCTCCATACTCTTCACTTTCCTAGCTACTCCACATTCTACCCAGATGGTTACCATGGGAATCATCTTCTAGAAGTGACATCAGTCATTTCCTAGGCAACCATTTCCAGGGCAGTGACATCATCCAATCACCATGGCAACACTCCAGGAGGACACTTCTGAAGTGAAATGGGCAAACAGAATTCTTATGTATTTCTGAGGGTTGGGAGCAATACAGGAAGAATATTAAAAGAAGAAAATATCTCAGGAGCAAGAAGCTCTGGTCTTTTGGGGGAAAAGTGGAATCATTGTGGGGCTAAAAAAAAAAAAAAAAGCAGAACCCTTCCCTTTCTAATAACCGGGCTGATTCTGTAACTTGTCACCATATTGGAATACTTTAGAGTGAAAAAGGGCACCATTATTATTTTTCATGGATAACAAAAGAACACTGGGTCTCCCCAAGCAAATCAGGATTTGTGGCCCCCTGCCCATAATCAGGCAGATGCCTAGCTTCTCTCCCTTATCCATGACTCATCCCACAAGTGGTGATTCAGTATTTCCTGTGTAGGGATATTGGGGATACCATAGTGAACAAAACCCACCCAGCTTCTAGTGAAGCACACAATTGTGTATGTTGTATATGTTTTAGGGTGAGGGTAATCCCATAGTCACCCGAATGCATGCTATGGTGTAGACTGAGCATAATGTTCAAAAGGGAAAGTGTCAAACTCCAGGAACATCTAACAAGCTACTGGAAGCAGCTTGGGCAGGAGGGTCCAAAAGCTCCGCGGAAGGCAGTAGGATGGGGATGAGTTGGGGAGAAGACTGGCAGAAGAAACAGCATGTACAGAGAAAGCATGTAGAATATCCAGCATGGAAAGGTAGATGGGGAGGCCAAGCAAAAACCAGGAGAGAGTTGAAGGTTGAGAGGGCAGGGCAGCAGGAACCAAGCCTCATCAGACCTTGGAAATTAGAATTTTGGCCTTCATTTTCCTAGCACTGGAAAGCCCTGTGGGAGGATTTTGAGCAGCAGGTGACAGGATCTTGTTTGCATTGTCTTAAAAAAATCTCACCCTGGAGGTCTATTGTGTGGAGCAGTTTGGGAGAGGAGTTTGCTTAGGAGGGATTTTGGGTGGTGATTTGACTGTGAGATGGAGTGACATAGGTATATTGGGAGCTGACAGGATTTGCTGAAGGAATGAATAAGGGTGAGGGCAAGGATATTCAGGCTGATATTCAGGCTCCTGATATTGAGTGACTTGGGGTAGAGGAGAGATACTGATTCAGATAGATGAGGGTGGTGGGGCAGGCCTGGGACTAAGCCAAAGCAAGAGAGTTGCCTTAGGAATATTTACAGAGGCTTACATCTTCAGGGTCAGGCTTAGAAAGGAGTACCCCTGCCCCCAAATGCTGTACTTTGGGAAGAGCAAGTTTTTTGTTTGTTTGGGGGCAGGGTGGAGATGGTGAAGCATGATCATTCAGCAGTAACAATGGTAATCTCTTGTATTTGTAGCTTAAGGTCTTCACTGTCATCAACCCCCTAATAAAGGTGAAGAGATGAATGCATGCAAATACATGTTGTTTCACTGTATCCATGGGCCCTCATTTGCCTATCTTGCAGGTGAGTAAACCAATGCCTAGATAAATTCTAGAATTTGCTGAAGGTTCCATACTTTCAGGCAGCAGCAGCAGGTCTCAAACTTAGGCTGACTTGAGCCTACTGTTTTCTCTCCAGATGACTTTTCATCAGCCTCCCCAGTTTTCTGGGAAAAGGAAGGAAGGGAAGCCAGGTACCTATAAAGCCCCAAGCACTCTTAGTCCAGCCATCTTCTCATTCTTCACTGTCACTGTATGAGGGGAGGAGCAAACAGAGGGCTTGAGAAGCAATGAGACCCTTCAGCTTAACAGAGCTTCACACCAGAGCTGTTTTTTCTCTGCCACAGATGTTCTCAGACCACCTGGAAGGTTCTACCAGGGGCAGGTAAAAGAAGTGGAAGGCTAGCGGAATAGTTTGATGCTTCAGCTTCCTCATCTGTAAAATGGGATGATGACACTAACAATTCCCATCCCACAGGTTGTAGTGAGACTAAATGAGATGAGTAAAGAGTGTGGCATTGTGCTCCAACATAAAATGTAATTGATGAATATGAGTGACTATTAGAAGTAAGATGGGAGGGCAAGAGGTGTAGGTTTGTGCATGACACATGGACTTGTGGGATGGAGGTGGGGGTGGCATGGTACAGAGACATGCAGGCAAGCTGGTCGCTGTGGGAGAAGCCTCCTCCTCACCAGCTGGCTCTCAGGGATACAGCATGGTTCATAGCCCTCATTCCCAATCCTATATCTATTACTGGAGAAAGAGGATGAGCCTTGCCTTCCTTGGGATGAGCTGACTATAAAGAAAGCCCTGGAAACTAGCAAGTTACATTTGTGAGACTGAGGCCTGGGGATAGGGGTGGTAGAAGGAGCCCTGGGCCCCTATCTACCTCAAAGCCCTATGCCCAGCCCTGAAATAAACAATCATGATTTTGTTATATCTTCCAACTATTGGATCCCCCCAAAGGCACAATTTTTCCTGGGGCTTAAAAAGGGACGAATAAACATGAAGATTATGGGCCCAGTCCCTCCCTCCCCCAGCATATCCCCCCCCCCGCCCCCCGCCACACACACTATACCTCAATGTATTATTCAGGGTTCAACCAGAGAAACAGCACCAGTAGGATATACATAATAAGAGATTTGTTGCAAGAAGTTGATTGGAAGTGATTTGGGGACTGGCTAGATAGGTCTGAAATTAATAAGTGCAGACTGGAACTCTTGCTAAGAGCTGTGCACAGGCAGAAATTTACCTTCTACAGGGAAAGCTCACTGATTTTAAGGCTTTTCAACTGATTACATGAGGCCCACCCAGATTACTTAGTATACTCCCCCTTACTTAAAGTCAGCTGATAATGGACATTATTTAAATCTACAAAAGAACTTCACTGGAGGTATTTGATGGAATAACTGGGGCTTGTATCTACTCAAGTTGACATTAATGTCAAGAGGTATCACACTCAGATGCCAGCCAGGCATGGTCTTGGCTTATGGAATGTTGTTTTACATTTATTAATGTGACTACTGGGTCACAGCATGTCAGACATTGGGCTAAGCAGGTATCCTTCCTGTCCCTAATTTTTAAGAAACTCAGCCTCACATACTAGGAGACTCCCACTATCTAGATGGCCCTATGAATATACCTGTGCTCTGAAATGTGGTATCATATCCTCTTAGCCTCTTCCTTCTCTGGCTTGCCTCCTTTTCTCCAGGGGCAGGAAGTCACTTCCTGTGAGGATGTCCCTGCCATTGTGGACCTAAGTTCTCTCCTTTGGGAAGGGGTTCTACATCCTTTTTGACCTTTCTGGGTTCACAGGGCAATGCACCAATCTGCCCCACTTTTGCAGGCCTTTGATGCCACCTAGCGGGCTAAGTGTTGTCCGCCACGCTCCAGACTGGCTATCAGGAAGGCCGGTGAGTTTGCAGGAGCGCTGCTGAGGAATAGGGGTACATCCGGAGGGAGCAAGTGAGGGTGAGGCGTAATTTGAGACTCATTTATAGAAACAGTAAAAAAAAAAAAAAAAAAAAAAAAAAAACATTCCTCTGGCTCCCGTCCCCACCTGCTCACTTAGGACCCCAGGCTTTTGTAGAGTCCTCAAGGACTTCTGAGGGGGTGAGGGGCTTTTCACCCATGTAATACTCTGCCACCCACCTGGCGCCCAAAGGGTCCCAGGGTCCCCTGACCTATCAGGAGCGGTCCGGATACCCAGGATGGGGTTACTGATGAAAGTCAGAAACTTCTTTCACCCTATCAAGTGACCGGACAGGTCTGCAGGGCAACTCATGCTCCCAAGAGGACAGGGGAGGATGAAGGAGGTGAAGGGTGAAAGCAAAAGAGGGAGGGAATACAGGCGACGTCCAGCGGAAGGGTCGACTGGAGGGCTCCACCCTTCCCCTTTGCTCCTGCCAACTCCCCGCCACTCTCCCCGCCCATAGGCAACTATGCCCACACTTCGCGTCGCCTATCGTCCAACCCCTATCTTCCTGGCTTGGCCACGGAGTGACACCTTGAAGCTGCGGAGGGGCTGAAACAGCTAGCCTCCGGAGCGAGTTATGGTTCCCTTCCCCAACTTTGCACCTGTGGGTTCTGGAACCTGTTGGCGGTGGGAGGGGCCTCATGATGACTTGGCTTGAAGTGGGAGAAGGAGGGGACTGAGGTTGAGCGGCTGGCAGTCTCTGGAATGCCTGCAGCAACCAATCTGCTAACCAAGCCTGACCCGCATTCTGTCAGCTGATCTAGTCATATTGCCAGTTGGCCCTGTGAGAAAATCTAGTCAATCTTGTCAGCTATCCTGCTAGTAAGTACAACCATTCTGTCAGCCAGTCAGTACATCAACCCGTTGGTCACATACTCTCTCCCTCAGTCCTTTAGTGGTTGAGTTTCTTGCTAGGTGGTCAGCTGGTCTTTCATGTCCTTGTCACCTGTGTTCTGATATGCTTGCCCTCCACACCCTCCCTGTGACATTCAAGCACAGTGGGGTCTGGATCTGAGTTGGAGACAAGATTCTCAGTTTCTGCTTCACTGTATAACTTTCTGCAAGGTACAACTGATCTGGGTATTTCCATGTACCTTTTTCAAGTCGGGGAAACAATGTCTGTAATCTTTTACCTTCTCCCCTATGTTGCCCTATACTATGGGTTGGAAATGAGATCAAGGAGTTGAAAGCCCAGGTGTAGAGTTTATAACTGGATGGTTTTTACTAAGGTGAGGGAAGGAGAATGGAAGAAAAAAAAGTAGGATTGAGTTGAATCCCTGAGCTTCAGGGGAGACTGTGGCCTGTTCCCTTCACCCACAGGAGCCTGGGTTTCTGCATTTGACTGTGTGGCCCTGCACAAGTTCTTATTTCTCTCTGGCTTCTCCTCATTAGAAAATGAGGAGCTTGTATTTCATAATCTCTGAGGCTTAGACTTGAGTGAAAGGAAAATTGGCCTAGAGATGAAAAGGTGGCACACCCTTTATCTGAAACCCCCCATAAAGATGCTGTGGAACTCTGTTCAGCCACAGAATGGGGATGGGAACAGACTCTTGCTTTTTGACATTGTATGCCCAAACTAGTGGAGGTTGAAGGGTGCTGAAGAAAGTGGGTGGTTGGACCTCAGGGTTCAGAAACCCTCCCTCATCCCAACCTGGGTGGGTTCTTGAGACCCTTGTGAGACCCTTGTTCTGATGACCTTGGGTGCAAGAGGTAGGAGAATGGATAAGTATAGCCTGGGAGACAACAGTCCTCTCTCTTTCTACTTCAGTCTCTTTCCTTTCTTCAAAGCCAGATATACATGTTCAGGAAACCTCAGTGGTCTGTGAGGTGACAGCTGAAGCTCCTGGAAGCCAGAGAAGACTAGGGCAAAGCCTCTTCTAGGGGACTGGTAGGATACCTGCCAGGGAATCATTTCCCCGGGCAGGGCTAGGAAATATCAGCAGGAGTTGGTTATTCATTCAACAAATATTTATTGGATATTTACTACATGCTATGTTTTGTGCTTCTCAGTCACTGCCCCTGTTTATGGAGTGCAGAGTCTAGAAGTGGTAATAAAGGGCAGTGGGAGAAGCCAAAAAAGAAACAAATTGGCCAAAGTCAAGACTGTGGTATGTAGCAGAGAGGAAGCTGTGTTAGAGAATAAAGCACAGCAGTCTGGAAAGGCTGAATGGGTGACACTTATCCTAAAACCTAAAGGAGAAGGAGCCGGGGATCAGAAGGAAGTAGCATTCACTCATTTACATGTTATTATGTGGCTGCAAGATATTGTTCTAGTTGCTAGAAAAACAGAAACAAATAAGAAAAATTCTTTTTTTTTTCATGGAATTCATATTCCGGTGAAAAGAGACAGAAAATAACCAACCAACCAATTTCAGGGAGTAATGAATGCTATGAAGAAAATAAAACCAAGGTTCCTGGGTAGAAAATGACTAAGAAGGTGGTGAGGGAAGGTTATTCAGAGACCTGAATGATGAGAAGGAGCTAGCCATGCAAATGTCTGGAGGAAGAACGTTCTAGACAGAGGAAGAAGCGCAGGAAGAGAAAATGAGTTTATTAGTTATGAGGCACATGGCTGTCAGGAGATGATGGGCAATGAAGTTCAGGAAGCAGGTAATAAAGGGTGTGGCAAAGCTAGGTGAGACGTTTGGGTCTTATTAGAAGGCATCAGGAAGCTGGTGAGGGATGTGGGAGAGTAGTGATCTGACCCTTCTCTGCATTCTGTGGAGATGTGGAGTTAAAGAGTGGAAAGGTAGGAATGGAAACAATTAGGAATCAACAGTTGAGGCAAGATGATGTTGGCCTGGACTGGCACAATAGCAGTGCAGTTGGAGGCAAGTGAACAGATACAGGTTGTGCATTCCTAATCTGAAAACCTGAAACTTTTAGAATGCTGACATGATGCCAGAAGTGGAAAATTCTTTACCTGACTTCATATAATGGGTGATGGTAAAAAATGTAGGTACACTAAAAATATTGTAAAACATTATCTTTAGACTTCTATGTATGAGAAATATACATTGAATTTCATTTTTAGATCGGGCTTCCATCCCCAAGATATATCATTATGAACATGCAACTATTCCAAAATTCCAAAAATCTGAAATCTAAAACATTTCTTGCCTCAAGTATTTCAGATAAGGGGTGTTCTACCTATATGTCTAAAGGCCAAGTTCATAGAATTGGATCATGGTGTGGATGTATGGCAGGAGTGTAGGAAAAGCATAACTCTGGATTTAGTTCCAGCAACTGGTGGCCACTCCTCCCCAACAAATCACATTGGTTGAGTTGGAGTGGGTTGTGGAAGATAGTTTTGGGGGAGGAAAATGAGAATACAGTTTTGGAGAGCTTGTAGAGATATTATACAGACAAGTGGAGATAACAATCAGGAAGCTTCCTCTGTAAGCATGTAGCCTAGGATTGAAAGCTGGTCTAGAGATGCTATTTGGCTCAGGGTGCAGTAAAGCTCTGGTTAAGCTCTTTGAGCACAAAAGCTGACCTATCCAGTACAGTAGCTACTAGCCATGAGGGGCTATTGGGCACTTGACACATAGCTTGTTTAAATTGAGGTGCTTGAGGTATAGCATATGTAGCATATTTTGAAGTTTTAGCAAGGAGAAAAGAAAAATGTAGAATATCTGAATAATTTTATATATTGATTACATATTAAAATGCTAATAGTTTGGGTATGTTGGTTTAAATAAAAATATTATTAAAGTTAACTTCATCTGCTTAATTGTACCATTTTTTGGGTGCCATAGATAGAACCTGGAGTCTTCTGTATCCTTTTAAATATGGTTAGTATAAAATTAAAAATTACATTTGTGGAGGGCTGGAGGTGTAATAGGTAAAGTGCATGTGTGAGGGTCTGAGTTCCATCCTCAGCACCCCTCTCCAACAAATCACATTTGTGGAGCCTGGTGTGGTGGTGCACAATTTGTAATCCCAGCTCCTTGTGAAGCCGAGTCAGGAGTCATTTCGAGTTTGATACCAGGTTTAGCAACTTAGTAAGATCCTGTCTCCAAATAAAAATTTGAAAGACCGCTGGGGGCATAGGTCAGTGGTATAGTGTTTGCCTGTCATACACGAGGCTCTAAATTCAATCCTCTGGTATGTGTGTTGGGGGGTGGGTATTACATTTTTATTTTTATTTTTAGAGCTGACATTGTAGGGCATAGTTAGGACACCAGGGGGCAACAGCAGTTAGGAAATCTAAGGACACTTCCCCTAAATCACAGAGGGGGAATTGTTGGCTCTCCTCCTTCCTGGGAACTTATCAGAGCACAGCTATGGCACATCCCCTGGATTTCCCAACTCTTTGGCTGACACAGTTGGAGTTGAGGAAGACACAGGAGGGGTCCCTGTGAGGTGACAGTGTTAGCAACACAGGAAGTTGTTGGTAACTCAGTTGCTACGTTTTCTTATCCTCTTCATATCACCTCTGGCTGACATCATCTTGCCACGGGAACATTTCCACCCCTTGGGACCCAGAAGTGTAGTCAACAACCAACAGCTGTGTAGTCAAGGTAAACAAGGCAATAAAGCTCACAGAGGTTAATTTCTTTGAAATAAATGTGGCTATAGCCCATTTTCATCCATTAGCATTCTAAGTGCTTTGTTCAAACTGCTTGTAGTGTTGCTAGTTGGCAGGAAAACTGCCATTAGGGAAAAAAGAGCAGTGAGATTGAGTTTACTTCAGTTGGTATGGTGTGACTTTCCTGAGCCCCGCCGTGTGCCAGACTCTGTGCTTCCTGCTTTGGGCTGTTTATTGTGCTGTCCTTAAGGATTATACACCCAAATACTTTGATACAGGGAGAGGCGTACAGAGACCCATGAGAGCTCAGAGGAAGTACGTGTAACTTTAATGCCTGTGTGTATAACTTTTAACTTGGAGAAGGTGTCAGGTAGCATCAGAGCAGAGAGACAGGATTTGGCTATGCAGTGGGGAGTGGTATTCCAGGCACAGGAAACAGGAGGAAAGGACGTGATTCAGGGAAGGGCAGGGAGGGGTTTGGCTAGAATGTTGGCCATGAGGAGCAGAGTCCTGGAAAACAAAGTTGGTGCCAGATCTTAAGAGACTTAGATTTCTGGGTTAAAGAGATTGGATTTTATTTGTTAATTTTTATTTCTTAATTTGTAGGGCTGGGAATGGAATCCAGGGACTCATGCATGCTAGGTAAGAGATCTACCACTAAGTTATATGCCCTGTCCCTGAGAGAGTGGATTTTAGATTGTAGGCACTTGAGAGTTTTTGAGGAGAGACTGATCTGAACAACACCTTGCATATAAAGAAGGAACCATTTGTCTAGAAATTTTGTTGATCAGTCAGCCAGGCAGGAGAGGAAAAGGAACTTGTATGAAGAAAGGAGGGAGGTAAAGAGCCCTTACGGGATTAGTCAACCTGCCAACAACAGAGTGGTATGAAGTTTAAATGTATTCATTTTGGAAGTGGAAAGACCTGGACTTGAACATTAGTCCTACAGTTTTATGGTGGGCAGGGGGAAGAGGGTAATAGTTTTATTGGTATATAACTCATGTACCATACAATTCATCCATTAAAAGTGTGAAATTTCACAGTATTTGGTATGTTCACAAATATTTGACCATTGCCATGATCAATTTTGCATTTAAAAAATTGAGATACAGCCCACGTATCATAAAACTCGTGATTTAGAAATGTACAATCCAGTGGGCTTTAGTATATTCACAACATTATTGTGCAGCCATTGCCACTATCCAATTCCAGACCAATTTTTTTTTTATCAGACCCAGAAGAAGCCTATATCCAATATCACTCCCCATTTCCCTAGTCCTGGACAACCACTAATTTATTTTCTGTCTCTATGAATTATTCTATTCTGGAAATTTTCTGTAAATGGACTAATATAATATGTAGACTTTTGTGTCTGGCACCTTTCACTATGCATAATGCTTCCAAGATGCATCTGTTGTACAAAGTATCATACATCATTATTTCTTCTCCTTCGCCTCTTTTTCCTTCTGCCTTTTGTGGTACTGGGGACTGAATCCAGGGCCTCACACAGGCTAGGCAAGCACTGTACCTCTGGAAATTTTATTTTGAGACAAGGTCTTGCTAAATTGCCCAGGTTGGGCTTGAACTTGCAATCCTCCTACCTCAGCCTCCTGAGTACCTTGGATTACAGATGTGTGCCATGGTACCATCATTTCTTTTTATGTCTGAATAATATTACATTGTATGGATATACCACATTTGTTTATCCATTCATCAGTTGATGGGCATATCGATGCTTTTCATTTTTGGCTTTTATGAATAATGCTACTATGAACATTCAGGTACAGGTTTTTTTTTTGTGTGGTCACATGCTCTTTCTTCTTTGGGCATATACTTGAGAGTAGAATTGTTTGTTCATACCCTATGTTTAACTTTTTGAGGAACTGCCAAAATGCTTCCCAAAGAGGCTGCATCCTTTTACATTCTCACCAACAATGTGTTAAGGATTCTGATTTCTCCACATCATTAGCACTTATTATTTCCATTAAAAAACTTAGTCCATCCTAGTGTATATGCAATTGTATCTTATTGTGGCTTTGGTTTGCATTTTTCAAATAACATTGAACATCATTTCATGTGTTTGTGAGCAACTTGTGAATATCGTTTTTTTTTTTTTTTTTTTTTTTTTTGTAGAAATGTTTATTCAAGTACTTCACCCAACTTTTTTTGTTTCCAGAGCTGGGGATTGAACCCAGGGCCTTGCATATGCTAGGCAAGCACTCTGCCAATGAGCTACACTCCCAGCCCCCTTTGGCCATTTTTACATTAGGTTATTTGTGGTCTTTTTAGTTGCAAGAGTTTTTTTTTTTTATTGGTTGTTCAAAACATTACAAAGCTCTTGACATATCATATTTCATACATTAGATTCAAGTGGGTTATGAACTCCCATTTTTACCCTAAATACAGATTGCAGAATCACATCAGTTACACACCCACATTTTTACATAATGCCCTATTAGTAACTGTTGTATTCTACTACCTTTCCTATCCTCTACTATCCCCCCTCCCCTCCCCTCCCATCTTCTCTCTCTACCCCATCTACTGTAATTCATTTCTCTCCTTTTTTATTTTCCCATTCCCCTCACAACCTCTTATATGTAATTTTGTATAACAATGAGGGTCTCCCTCCATTTCCATGCAATTTCCCTTTTCTCTCCCACCTCATGTCTCTGTTTAATGTTAATCTTTTCTTCCTGCTCTTCCTCCCTGCTCTGTTCTTAGTTGCTCTCATTATATCAAAGAAGACATTTGGTATTTGTTTTTTAGGGATTGGCTAGCTTCACTAAGCATAATCTGCTCTAGTGCCATCCATTTCCCTGCAAATTCCATGATTTTGTCATTTTTTAGTGTTGCATAATACTTCATGGTGTATAAATGCCACATTTTTTTTTTTTTATCCATTCATCTATTGAAGGGCATCTGGGTTGGTTCCACAGTCTAGCAATTGTGAATTGTGCTGCTATGAACATCGATGTAGCAGTATCCCTGTAGTATGCTCTTTTAAGGTCTTCAGGGAATAGTCCGAGAAGGGCAATAGCTGGGTCAAATGGTGGTTCTATTCCCAGCTTTCCAAGGAATCTCCATACTGCTTTCCAAATTGGCCACACCAATTTGCAGTCCCACCAGCAATGTACAAGAGTACCCTTTTCCCCACATCCTCGCCAGCACTTGTTGTTGTTTGACTTCCTAATGGCTGCCAATCTTACTGGAGTGAGATGATATCTTAGGGTGGTTTTGATTTGCATTTCTCTGACTGCTAGAGATGGTGAGCATTTTTTCATGTACTTGTTGATTGATTGTATGTCCTCCTCTGAGAAATGTCTGTTCAGGTCCTTGGCCCATTTGTTGATTGGGTTATTTGTTATCATATTGTCTATTTTTTTTTTAAGAGAGAGTGAGAGAGAGAACTTTTATATTTTAATTATCGGCGGATATTTGTATGTGGTGCTGAGGATCGAACCCTGGCCGCACACATGCCAGGCGAGCGCACTACCGCTTGAGCCACATCCCCAGCCCCTTGTCTAATTTTTTGAGTTCTTTGTATACTCTGGATATTAGGGCTCTATCTGAAGTGTGGGGAGTAAAAATTTGTTCCCATGATGTAGGCTCCCTATTTACCTCTCTTATTGTTTCTCTTGCTGAGAAAAACTTTTCAGTTTAAATAAGTCCCATTTGTTGATTCTTGTTATTAACTCTTGTGCTATGGGTGTCCTATTAAGGAATTTGGAGCCCGACCCCACAATATGTAGATCGGAGCCAACTTTTTCTTCTATCAGACGCAGAGTCTCTGATTTGATATCAAGCTCCTTGATCCACTTTGAGTTAACTTTTGTGCATGGCGAGAGGAGGGGATTCAGTTTCATTTTGTTGCATATGGATTTCCAGTTTTCCCAACACCATTTGTTGAAGATGCTATCCTTCCTCCATTGTGTGCTTTTAGCCCCTTTATCAAATATAAGATAGTTGTAACTTTGTGGATTAGTCTCTGTGTCCTCTATTCTGTACCATTGATCCACCGGCCTGTTTTGATACCAGTACCATGCTGTTTTTGTTACTATTGCTGCAAGAGTTCTTAATATATTCTGTGTACAAGACCCTTATCAGATATAAGATTTGAAAATATTTTCTGCTATTCTGAGGATTATCTCCCCCTACCTTTTTCTTCTCTTCTTCTCTTCCCCCCACCACCTCCTTGGAATGTGAACTCAGAGTGTTGTGCATGCAAAGCACATGATCCACCACTAATTTATATTCCCAGTCCTTCTATTCACTTTCTAGTGTTTTAAGCACAAGTTAAACAATTTTTTTTATGAAGTCCAATTAGCCAATTTTTTTCCTATGGTTGCTTTTGCTTTTGATGTCATATAAGACACTGGATGATCATGAAGATTTATATCTATGTTTTATTCTAAAGGCTTATAGTTGAGCTTTTACATTTAAATCTTTGATACCATTCTAATTTTTGTATATGGTGTGAGGCAGGTGTTCAACTTTATTCTTTTGTATGTAGATATTTAGCTATCCTGGTACCATTTGTTGAAGATACTATTCTTTTTCCATTGAATTGTCTTGGCATTCTTGTCTAAAAACAATTGATCATAAGTATATTTCTACCATTCTTAGCTCTGTATTTTAAGCTTCGTTTTTTTTTCATCTGTAAAATGATGGGCATAGGAGGGCCATCTAGGTCATGTGATATTTTTAGGAACTTGTGCAAGGTATCAATTTCAAAGAAGAATAAAAAGTGAACTTTTACATCAAAGAAAATGTCTTCATATACAATATTAGGACAATCTTAGTATTTTTATGCCAGTGAAGTTGTGAAATAGAATTTTTAGTATTTTTAATGGAGGAAGGGGCCTTTGAAGGCAACAGTGCCTAGGGTCCACCAAATTCCTATTATGGCCCTGATAATATCTATCTCATAGGGAATTATTATCTTGAGAATTCAGTGTGATAATCTTATCAGATACCATGTGCTGTGCTGGCCCATAGTAGGTCAACAGCAAATGGTTGGAAAAATAATAAAAGAGAGTTTTTCTACTCCATTATTATCTTTTACAGGCTGGTGAATTATTGACTGTTTAAACCCATGAAGGAAGCACTTATGAGATCATGGGAAGGTCAGCACTAAGGAGTTGCCCCACGACCCTGATTTCCTGCTCTGACACCTCAGAGGGTGCTAGGGGTGCCTCTGGGTTCACTAGGCAGAGTGAGAGAGTTGTTGAGGTGGAGAAGAGGGATGTGATGAAGGAATCCTCTACCTTAGTGGCTGCTGGATTGGTGAAGGTACCTGGCAGATGATTCATGACTCAGTTTTCACTAGGAATTGTGGGGAGGTCTCTGGAGGACTCTGGCAAAAAGAAAGAATTGCCATGCCAACTGTTGTGGCAGGAGCACAATGGTGATAACAACCTGTATATCATTTGTAAGATACTAACAAACCGCGGTATGGTTTGGGTTCAGGGGTTCCTCCTTTTTGCAAGATGACTCTCACTTTCTCTAGTCTCTCTCTCTCACTCACTCCCTGACTCACTCACAGCATACATTTGCTGAATGCTGACTCTGCAAGGCACTGTGCTAGGCTCAAAGACTAAATAGCTCAGCATTTGAGGATCTCATAGCCTAGGAGCTAGATAGTTAAACACATAAATGCAGTATTAAGTTTGTGGTGTGTTGAGCTCAAGGTATTTATGAAAGGCAACATGAACACAAATGAAGGAGAAATAATTCTGCCTTGAGGGAATGAATGGGAGCATAAGCTGTAGGGACAAGGTGACATTTTAGCAGATATTGATGGAAGAGAGGACATGGAGGATAAAAGATTTCTAGGTTAAAGACTCAGATTCTTCCATAGACTCAGAGGAGAAACTCAGAAGCCTACTGCATTTATTTTCATTCATCTCCTGACACAACTACTCTGAGAATGCCTTGAAGTTGAAAGACCCTGTCTTCCAGGAAGTGGACCAGGCCCCAGACTGCTTCTTTTCTTCACACGAAAATTCACCTTTCACTCCAGATACAGCTGACTGATGTGATAAACTCACTCATGCTGTGTGTTATTGGGAATGGATAATAAGTTAGTACATTAATTTATTAAATAATTTATTAAGCATTTTTTAGACTTACTATATTCAAGGCATAGGAAAGATTGTAGAACAGCACTTAAGAAGACAGGCCTAAAATCAGAATGATCTTGGTTTGGTTTGAATTTTATTCATTAACTAGGAGGTCTCACTCAAAGTACTTAACACCCTACTTTTTTCCTCTATAAAATATAGATACTAATGCTCTGTAGTATAGGGGAGATTAAGAAAGAGTGTGTGTATAAATATTGCACATGGTGCCTAGTATAGTAAATAATAACTGGTGGCATATAAAATTTATATAGTACATATATATAATATATATATATATATACATGTAAAATATATATTTTATGGTATTGATACATAAATATGTATAAAGTACATTTATATGTGTATATATAAACATAGTATACATATATATGTATATATACATAGCATAATATTTTTATATTTACCTATCTTTCATTTATTCCTGTTCCTAGGGATTTAAAAGCCTTAAAATGGGAAGAAGGAGCACACAAATTATCAAGTAATAATGTTTTCCCAGGTTATTTATTAACATTTTAAACAGGAATCTTCTAGACACATTAATTTAATGACAGTTATTCCTAGGGATATTTAATTCCTTTGAGAGGGAAAGCAGAATCAATGAATGGAAGTACTCAGTATAAAGGAGAACTTTTAAGAGAGCATCTTGGAGGTAGTAAGCTACTCATCCTGGGAGACCAAGCACAGGCTGGCTGGCTATTGGTAGAGGGTATTCCTAGGCCCTTTAGGAAGTGGCAGAGGGGATGCTGGGCTCCCGGATCAATTTGCAAATGATTGTCTTTTCCACTCATGTTCCCAGAAGCCCTTGTTCTCTCCCTGTTTGGGCGGCTCCCTCCTTTGGTATACCTGGAACCCTACAAGTATTGTGGTGCCAGAGGTGACTGCTAAGGCAAGTGCCTCCTGCAGGTGACCTGGCACCTTATCTCCCCTGCCCCCTGTCTCTCTCCTGCCTTTTCTGGCTGAACTCTTAAAGCAGAAATAACCCAAGGCAAAACATTAACTGTGAAACCATAAAACCACGTGAAGCTCAGGTGGTGGCTCCCAGTGGCCTGGACTCTGGGTCCCCTGTTATCGGGAAATGCCTCACCACCCTATGGGTGGGGAGGGCAGAGTGGCTGGGACCCAGCATTCTAGGCTTCCAACATAAGAGAGTAGTGGACAGAGGATGCTTCAATTGCCTCAGGCTTCCAGGAAGGCTGCTTGAATCTGATCCTTAGAGTTGGGGGAAAGAACCCACAGCAGGATCTTTTAGTTTGACAGAAGATGTATCTTTACTTATGCAGTCAGGAACTCTCCGAGCTTGATTTGGGCACTGATGCATACATACATATGTGCAGAGATTTCAGAGACACCTACACAGTATTGAAAAACAAGTCTAACCTTCATGTATTCTGGTGTGCACTATCCACACACTTTGTTTTATTTATTCCTAGAATCTTCTACAGTGACTGTAGCATAAATACATCTTTGTTGAACTGATGAGTGAATGGTGAATGAGAAAATATTTATGCCCACCCATGTAGTCATCCACACATGTACACATTTGCAGGAGGGTACCTGAAAATACACATGCATGTTCACATTATATCCACACAACACACACACACACACACACACATACACACACACTCAAACCAAACACACTAGGATAAATGCATTTGTTCATACACACCTGCACCTAATAGTTATGTGCATATGAATAAGCATGTAAATGTATTGATTCCTGCATGATCCTATTGAGTGGCATAAGTAGTGGCTATGATGAGATAATATGGTTTCTTGAATGCTGGACAGGGGAAAAAGCAATATTTCTACTGGGAAGTCCACTTCTCACTGTGTGTTGGAATGTTTGCTAAATTTCATTTGTTGAAATCCTAACATTCACTATCTTAGAACATAACTGTATTTGAAAATAGAGCCTTCAAAGAAATCATTAAGGTTAAATGAAATATGTGGATGGGACCGAATCCAATCTGACTGATGTCTTTAGAAGATTAGAAGATTACAGTTTTGGACACACATAATGATACCAAAGATACAAGCACGAAGAAGAGAGATCACATGAGGACAAGTGAGGAAGTGGCCAAGGAGAGAGGATGAAGGAGACTCCAAACCTGCCAATGCCTTGACTTCTAGAGTCCAGAACTATCTGAAAATAAAACTGTTGTTTAAAGTACCTAGCCTGTAGTATTTTGTTGAGTTCATACTAGCAAACTAATGCACACTCCAGAGCCTTCATCCTTCTTTTCTCCCTGCTAGGCAAGTCATTGCAGAGGGAGAAGAGGGAAGGGTCTGAGGGGAGCTCATCAGAGCACGGAGGGCCAAGTGCAGCATTTCCTGGCTCCTTGCAAAATCTTTGAGAAAATGCATTGTGAGCTCATTGGGAACTGCCCTGGGTTATTCTTCCCAAGAAGGGAGATCAGTGGAGTGGAGGAAGGGAATCAAGGGGGAGGGAGGAGGGATGGGAACAGGGAGGAACTGTGGGATGAAACTGATCAAATTATGCTATATGCATATATAAATATACCACAGTGAATTCCACATTTATGTATATCTAAAGAATACCAATTAAAAAGAACAATAAATAAATAGAAGGAGTAAAGGAAGAGAAACAGGAAGCGGGAAAGAGAAAGTACTGGGGATTAAAATGAAACAAATTATTTTCTACGCATATATGATTATGCCAAAACGTATCCCACTATTATGTATAACTATAATGCACGAATAAATATTTTTTAAAAGAAAGATACTAATAGTGGGAGAAAAATAGTCTTAGATTCTGAAAGGATGAAGCCTCAATCAGGCTGGAGCCAGTGTAAAGATTTTTATAACTTGTGTGTATGCATGCGTATGTGCAGGTGTATATGTATTTTAATATGTTCATAGGGAGGCAGACCCAAGCTGCAGTTTCCTAAAGGAGGGTAAAGTTATGATTTCACCACATGGTGTACACTCTAATGTCCTGGATGGGGAGGGAAGAACTCTGGAATGTGTTTCAGGTTCTACTGTCAATTTGCCAATCCAGCCTTAAGCAAATTGCTTCACCTCCATGAGCTCTGGATTCTCATTTGTTAAGCTGTCAGCCTGTTTCAAGTGATTCCAGGAGGATCCAAGGAGTAACAAGAGAGGTATTGCTTTGAATACTTAAGAACATTTCCTAGTAGCCAGGGCTTATTATTATTAGTTTTCAGTTCAATGAAAAGCATTTCAAATGTTCAGATATCCTCCGCAATGAACCTGTGTCAGGCCCAGCCAGGCTCATAGGACAAAGGATCGAACACAGAATAGTTTCAAATCCCAAGGGAAGTAGCCAAGCAGAAGATGCTAACAGGAGATGGTCTCTATGACCCTAAGAGGTCAGCTATATAATGGGTATAGGACCATATACCAAGGTGATCTGAGGAAGCTGTGATTAAAGGGCCTTGGGGAATCAGAGAGGGTTTCATAGAGGGAGTGAGGATTGGCAGAATATGACAGCGGGAAGGGAAAGTTCTAGGGGTGGGGAATGCAGCACTCTTTGTGGGAGGGTAGGGGGATGGTACCTGGACAATGGAGACAGGAGAGGAATGATGCCTCACCAGAGTTATATGTGGTAAAGATTAATAAAAAGGAGAAAACAAGAGTAACCAGGTTAATTTTTGAGTCCTTCCTGGAACTGACCCAGCCCAATGGTTAATCTGTTTGACCCCTTTAGGAATTCTTGGACCCCATCCCAGGTGTATGCAACACAACCTGAGAATCCAGAGCAGTCCAGAGCAGAGCGAGGGAGGACCTTGGAGGTCACCCTGACCAAGACTGATCCTGTTTCAGAGGCAAAATGGAGACCAGGAAAGGACAAACAGATTGACTGAGGTATCAAAGAGAGTTAATTGGCAAAGCAGGAACTTGAACTCAGATATCTGGGGACCAGAGTCTTGGACATTTTCTAGATCCTTATGTTTCCTTATCTAGGTCAGGAAAGTGGATTGGTTTGGAGGGGGTTTATATAGGGTTGGCTAATGTTAAAATTTGAATCCTGCCTTATTAGTGTAGTTATGTGAACTTGTTGATTGTTTTGGGGGTACAGAGCTGAGGTTTGCAAACATGCTAGGTTTCTACAAATAACCAAGGTAGGTAGTTCCTGGGCCTAGGCATTTCAGGGGTCATAAGAAAGCCCCTTGTATTCCTACCTGGGTAATGGATAGCCACTGGAAGACTTTTGTACTTATAGCTATAGGCTTTGTCTTTATCCTAAAGCTGTTCTGACTTAGAAGGAGGAGCATTCATAGTAAACTGTAATCAACTGATGAAAATTCATTATAAACAGGGTGAGCAGATCTTCTTCTGAGAGCCAGTTTTGAAAGGGAAAGAAAGCATGAAGTTATTTAATGCTACAAAACGATAAGAGTGTGCAGGGAGACACAACCTTTACAATCTCATGTGGAGGTTTGGAGTTTAGTTTTAAAACCAGGCAGATTTGTTTTTTTTTTCTTTTTTTATGGAAAGTGCTGGGGATTGAGTTCAGGGTCTTGCACTTGCTAGGCAAGTGTTCTACCACTGAGCACACACCTAACACCCTCCCACCTTTCCTTATTAAAAAGCAGTATGAAGCAGGGGATTTAACTCAATAATAGAGTGCTTGCCTCACATGTGTGAGGTCTTGTTTTTCTAACAAATCCCAGGTGTTGCTAGTGCTGCTGATATAAGGACCACACTTTAAGAACAACTACTATAGAGAGCTTGCATTAGTTTTCTAGAGTTATCATAACAAAGTACCACAAACTGAGTGTTTCAAACAATAGAAAATGATTGTCTCCCAGTTCTGGAAGCTGCAAGTCTGCAATCAAAGTCATGTCAGGATTGGTTCCTTCTAAGGGCTGTGATGGAAGGCTCTGTTCTCTAGGCTTGATATTCTTCATATATGTGTGTCTCCATATCCAAATTTCTTCTTTTTATAAAGACACCATCCACATTGGGTTAGATACTACCCTAATGACCTATTTTAACTTGGTCACTCCTGTAATGACTCTATGTCCAGTTGTCACATTCTGAGCAACTGAGGGTTAGGATTTTAATATTTTAATTTGTTATGGGATGGGCAATGGGAAGCACAATCCAAAGTATAACAGAGACTGCTATGCATTTGGAAATTTGAGGCAAGAGGTACCTTCTTTCTGAGCCCCTGTGTACAAGATGATCTTGATTCTCTTGCTTTTGAACTTTGGATGAATGTTGGCCTAGATGAAAGTTTCTGGGACCTGTAGGCAGGAGTCTTAGCTTCCATTCCTGGTCTGTTGACACCTGTTAGGGGACCTTGGACAACTCATTTGTCTCAAGGCCTTAGTATCACCCTAGTTTTAGTTAGCTCTGACAATCTTGGATTCCCATGTGGCAAGACAAGGTTAGCTTTTTTTTTTTTTTAGTTCTTGGCATCCAAGCTGCCTCATAGACCCTAAATTTGTGTTAATGAGACTAAGGATGGTCCTTTGCTGGATCAGTCTTTGGTCCTTGCTGGACTCATTGATTTTTTTCTGTGCTCTCTTTATCAATTTTCATTCATGCATGCATCCATTCAATAAATAATTACTGAGCACCTATGGTGTAGCAGGCATTGTGCTCAACAGGACAGAATCTCAAATCCTCTGAGCAGTTTCTTGGGGAGATAGACATATAACCAAACAAGCAGAAACACATTTGATGAGAAGTTTAGCTCCTGTTACTTTTTTTGAGAGGTCATTAGGTTGATAGAACTCTAGTACTTTATGTTCATTTTTAATTTTTTTAATTTGTTTGTAGTCCTGGGGATTGAACCAAGGTGTGCTCTACCACTGAGCCACAAATGAATTTCAAGTAGAAGAAATAGCTTGCCCTGTTCTTGGTGAGTAGGAAGGAATAATCAGGTATGTCTGGTACTCTGAGGCATGTGGATGACTAGAGTTTAGATGTCATTCTGAGACTGAATGAATCATAAGGATTTTCACACCAGGGGATTATATGTTCATGTGTTAATTTTGAGAGTATCTGGCAGCAGGTGAAGTGACTGGAAGCAGGGAGGCAGTTAGAGGGTAGTCAGATGTGCACATTTGCAACCCATCAGCTCATGTGACTGATGATATGGTTTGAACCAAGGTAAAGGTCAAGGCCAGTAGTGAGGAGAGGACAAATTCAAGAAGATGTTTAGCAGGTCTTTAACTTGGGCAAGTATTTGATTGTGCAGCAGCTGATCAGGGAAGAGGAAGGAATTTAGTTTGAAAAAATAATGTGTCTTAATTTGAACATATTATATTTAGGGGGCTCAGATTGTGAATTATAAGTCTGAGTTCCAGCCAGGGAAGGGGTCATCTCATGCCATCCTTCTTCCTTCTCTTTTTTCATCTGCTCTTTCTGTTTCCTCCAATTTATGCCCCCTTAGGTCCCCAGATGTCACTCTTCCTCTGGCTTTTCGTATGACTGGTTCTTTTCATTCTTCAATTCTCAGCAATGTGAAGGGAAGGACCTTAATTAATCTAGGCCAACCACAGAGCCTTACACAAAGTAGCTGCTCAATGCATGTCTGTTGGATGAATAAATGAACAGTGGCTAAAATTCAGGAGTGAACCTGGGGGAAATGAGGTACATTAACATTAGAGGAATCTGAAGAGAAACAGAGACTGAGCAGTTCATTCCACAGTTGGAGGGAGGCACTCATGATTTTTCTTGCTTATAGTGATATCAATAATGACAGTATAAGAGTCAGAGTACCTGGGCTCAAATTGTTCCCTTGTTAGTTGTGTGACCATGGGTAAATATCTCAGGTTCCTTATCTATAAAGGGGCTAATAATAGTGTCTACCATTCTGTATTGTTGTGAGACTTCAATGAGATGATTGATGCCTGTATAGGCTGGCAGAATAAGTGTTTAATAAATATTAGCTATTATTAATAATTAAATATTACTTTATGTCAGGCATCATGCAAAGGGCTTTCAAATGCCAAGTTCTTGAGTAATGTTCACAATAAATAATCTGGTGAAAAAGGAATTTTATTTCCCCAAAACTCATGTTTCATGGCTGAGGAAACAGGCTCAGAATGAAATCATAGAATCATACATTGACCCAATGGGAGGTGGAAACACTAGAAATTAAGCACAAGTTTGCCAGATTTAATGCCTGCCTTAACAATTGCACCACACTGAACCCTATTCCATGTCTTGGAGTCCTAGCAAGATAAAGAAAACTGGTGGCAGAGGCTGGTCGGAACCCAGGGGTCCTGCCCAAAGTCTTTTTAGCTCCCCTGAGTCTGCAGAGGGCCTTTCTGAAAGGGCAGCAGAAATGGTATCTCAAGGTGAAGGGCACCTAAGATTAGTCTCTGTACCTCTGACTGTGAAAATGGAGCAGGAGACCAGGGAGACCTTGTGACACAAGAGCCTGGTGATCCACACCAACCTATAGACCAGAATTTTTATAACCAGTCATCACATTTTCTTCTGATATCTACAACCTTTGAGTGGGATAAGAGACTTCAATTAGAACACAAATTATCCCTTTGGACAATTAATCTTTAATTATCTTCCCACTCAGCAACCTTGGTTGATACTACGATAAGTAAGAGGAAATAACTCTTGACTTAATTGGTTGACAATGAAGTCTCCTAAGGAAACAGTATTTTGTATATACATAGATAAACTTGCACACTCCCTCTCAATTGCAAACACGTGCCTCCCATGGCACCTGGCTATATACCCTTGGGGAACATAATGACCTTACAAGGAAGTGGCCCCATGTGCAAGGACTCTTGTCTACCCAACTATGCTCACACAGAAAAACAAACAACAAAAAATCACACACAGAGAAAAGCAACAAAAAATTGAAAAAGAAAACCTGCCAGACCTTCAGGTGACTCTTAAATTTGGAAAGACAGAGACTAAGCAAAAAGCAAGAATAGTAGTTTCCATTCATGGAATGCTTACCAAATGCTCAGAATTGTGTTAAACACTTTACATATACTGTCTCACTTAATCTTCATGACAACCTATGAAACAAATAGTAGCACCCCAATTATTTCCCACAGCAAGCATGGTAAAACCCTGGTGGCCCAATAATGTGTATAAACAACAGAGTTTGCTCAAGGTCACACAACTGGTAAATCACCAAAGCAGACATTCAATGCAGAGTGTTCCCATCTTAAACACTAAGATCTTTTCCATTTGCATTTTGTTAAAGAAAAACATTCTTCAATGACACTTTTTAAAGCAAGGTAAGGAAGACCTTTTTTTTTTCCGGCTCGTGGTGGTAGATACAGGGAACACTGCAAAGGGGTTTTCAGAAGGAGATTGGACTCAACTCTGAATGCAGCATGGGCAAGTGAGAATTTATAGCCAAGGAACAGGATAGGGCTCAATAGAAGGAACATTACTAAGAAACATCAGTGGTAAGGTGGATACTGGCTAACCTAATCTAATGGATTTGTGTTGAAGATAGGCCTGAGGATCAGACGTTATCTAGGAAATGATGAGGATGAGGAACCTGATCACAGCAGAAAATGATCAGATAGAGCAAGGGTGAGGAAGTCTTGCTAAACTGACAGCATAATTCTTTGCTAAAACTGGATTTTATAAGGAAGTACACAGGTGGACTTAGAAAAAGTTTCAGGAACCTGAATAAAGTTTACACATGTGAAGAATCTTTATCAATTTCCGTGGCAGAGACAGAGGGATGAAACATGGATTTATTTTTTGCCAAACATTATCATTCTCAGCTTAGAAGATGCAGCTATTTTTAAAACATTGTGGTAAAATAAATACAAAATAAAATTTATTTAAGCTATTTTTTATATTAACCAGTTTTTAATTTTTCTTTTTTTTAACAGGACTCAAATGTTATTTGAGTTGGAAGTTTGGGACTGAATCTTCCTGAGACAGCAGATATTTTCCTTTGCAAAATTCCAGCTCAGTGACTCGATGGAGAAAAGACAATCTATACTTTAAAATGTAAACGTTGTACCATTTACAGCATTCCACAACATCTAAAAATCTTCTGGCCCGTTGGGAGACAAGTGATGCTCTTCTCTCAGTTCCAGACAGCTGGGAGGCCCAGATTTGACCAACTGCTGATTCCACCCCTTTATACAGAGAATTGTTGATTGAGTCATCTACATTCAGGATGAAATATTGTTTCTAATAAATATGGGGTTAATTTACATTATAACAGTAAATTTCTTCCAATTCTACCAATATACAAATTAATGAATGATATATACTATTATCATGTTTTTTAATAATTATGTTTTAGTTGTAGTTGGATATAATACCTTTATTTTATTTATTTTTATGTGGTGCTGAGAATTGAACCCAGGGCCTCATATATGCTAGGTGAGTGCTCTTCCACTTAGCCACAACCCCAGCCCTGGTTTTTGTTTTTTTATACTTTTTCTCCTTTATATTTTGTTCTTTTTAGTTATACATGACAGTAGAATGTATTTTGACATATTATACATATGTGGAGTATAACTCATTCTAATTAGGATCCTATTCTTGCAGTTGTACATGATGTGGAGTTACCCTGGTCATGTATTCAAATACAAGTCTAAAAAAGTTATGTCTGATTAATTCTCCTGTCCTTCCTATTCCCCTTCCCCTCCTTTCCCTTTGTTTCCCTTATGTCTAATCTAATGGACTTCTACTCTTCCTCTCCCCATCCTTCTTTGTTGTGGGTTAGCATCCACATATCAGAGAAAACATTCGGCCTTTGTTTTTTTGGGATTGGTTTATTTCATTTAGCATGATTGTCTCCAGTTTCATCCATTTGCTGGAAAATACCATAATTTCATTCTTCTTTATGGCTGAGTTGAGTAATAGTCCACTGTGTATATATATCACATTTTATTTATCCATTCATCCATTGAAGGACACCTAGGTTGATTCCATAGCTTGGCTATTGTGAATTGAGCTGCTATAAACATTGATGTATCTGCATAACTTTATGCTCATTTTAAGTCCTTTGGGTATAAACCTAGGAGTGGGATAACTGAGACAAATGGTGATTCCATTCCAAGTTTTCTAAGGAATATCCATACTGCTTTCCAGAGTGGTTGCACCAATTTGCAGTTAGTTATTTATTCTGTTTTCATTTATTATTAGTGCATTATAATTATATATATATATTGAGGTTCATTTTGACATAATCATACAAAAATGGAATATAGTTTGCTATGCTTCAGTCCCCAGTTATTCCTCTTTCCATTTCCTCCTCACTACCCCTGTTTCTCTTAGTCTACTCTATTGGTCTTTCTTACATTTGTTTGTTTGTTGTTACTGAGGATTCAACCCAGAGGTGCTTCACCACTGAGCCACATCCCCAGCCCATTTTATTTTTTAATTTTAAATCAGGGTCTCACTAAGTTGCTTAGGGCATCACTAAATTGCCTAGGCTGGCCTTGAACTCATAATCTGCTGCCTTAGCTTCCTGATTCGCCAGGATTACAAAAATATGCTGCCTTGCATGGCTATTTTTAGTTTTTTTAAATTAGTGCCTTAACCCAAACCATTTTTAATTTACAAATAGACCTGATTAGATCTTTGTTATTGTGTTTTGTGGTGCTGGGGATTGAACCCATGCATACTAAGCAAGAGATCTATCACTGAGCTATATCCTCAGCTGTAGCCCAAATCATTTTTAAGTGTATTGACCAGTAGTATTAAAGTACACTCACAATGTTGTGCAACTATCATTCCTATTTCCAGAATTTTTTCATCCCAACAGAAACTCGGTATCCATGAAACAATTCAACTCCACATTACTTGCACTTTTTCTAGCACCTAGCAACTACGACTCTACTTCCTATCTCTGAATTTTACTGTCTTAAGTAACTCATATAATGTTGAATGTTTTCAAGATTCAACTACATTGTAGCATGTATCAGAATTACCAGCTTTAAGATAAAAGCCAGAAAGCCATGTCCTTTTTCCAAGCAAAGAGTTCACATGGAAAATATCCCAAAGTGGCTCTGTAATCAGAAAATCAAACAGGTTCAGTGCAGGTTTTGACATAGTCTAGATGAGAATTTTTGAACAGGTTAGAAATAAAAAATTCAGGAGGTTTGGGAAAGATGTTCACAAATAAGGACAGCCGGGATTTTCCCTGGTCCTTGACTCAGAATCTTTACCTGAGATAACCTTAATCGGATGCTGTTCCTTGCTCTAATCCTGACAGGCTCCTTTTAGGAGTTAGGAGGCTCTAGTCAAGAATTCATCTTCTCAGGTTGCCCCGAGGCTCCAAAGATGTCAGTATGATGTAATGGAAACAGCCTTAGAAAGGGAGAGCTTCAGTCTGGCTCTCTTGTTCACCACGGAGATTTTTACAAGACACTTTCTGTCTTTGACCCCTGTTTTCGGCATCTACAGAGAACACAACCACAGAGTGTTGTTTTGAGGATCAAGGTGAAATTAGAGATGTGAAAGGAGCTTTCTCTGTACTCACGGAACTTACTGGGTTTCTATAGGGACTGAGTCTTCTGATTAAGTAGTGGATACTTTTTACTCCTACCATCTGGCAGAATTTAACTCATCATTCATTCACTGAGGGTAACCAGACTCAGGCACCAGGCTCCAAATTTTCCAAGAAACTCTATGAGATAAGAAGTTACTCCTCTTACCTCAGACTTGTTTGTAGACTGGACGAGGAGAGAGGTTCAAGAGAGGAGGTTGTGAGATCCTTTCTCAAACTACCCAAGAGTCTGAGAAGAAGGTGGTTCAAGTGAGAGAGAAACAAGGATGCTTGAACTAAGGAAGCTCTAATGTCCTCATTTGTAAAATGGGTGATAATGTCTTCATCATTTTTTAATTTGTGTGTATGAGAGAATTAATGAGATAAGGGAACAGTGTTCCCATAGTAGAAAAAGGCACCCAGTTAAGGATTTTGAGCTTGTTGATTGACTTAGCAAAGGAGATATGAGGTAGGGGGAGAAATTATTCATCATGTCATCTGGAGGTACTACCCTGGAAGTTTTCTTGGGAAAGGGATTACAACTGTTTTACCCCCACCATGCCCCACAGTATCTGAAACATAGAAGATTCTCAATAAATACATGTTGAATCAAAGAATGAACTAACCAGACTTGAAAAATTATAGTAAAGCCAAGTTATTGGTTTTTTTTCCTGATGTTTTTCCCTGTATCTGTGAGGTCCCCTTTTCTTTCCCACCTCTGCTCTTCCCAGAAAACATCAGGAGGACACTATTTAATGAAAAACAGTAGAGAGCGATAGAAAAAGTCCTTGATCAGAAATCAGGAGACCAGGTGTTGTGGTTTAGCTTTTCAATGTCCCCCATGTACCCACAGGCAAAAGGCCTAGTGGCCAGCCTGTGGTGCTGTTGGGAGACGGTAGAACCCTGAGGAGGTGGGGTCTAGTGGAAGGAAGTTAGATCACTGGGGACATATTGAAGGAGATATTGGGGCTCTATCCCCTTCCCCTCTCCCTTTTTGCTTCTTCCCTGCTATGAGATGAATGGGTTTCTTCTACCATGTGCTTCTGCCATTAGGTACTGCCTCTCCACAGGTCCAAAAGCAACAAGGCAAGTGACCCTGGACTGAAACCTCTGAAACCATAATCCAAAATAAAATTTTCCTCTTTGTAAGTTGTTCATCTTTTGGTGTTTTGTCACAGCAATAGAAAACTCACTAACACAACAGATTTGGTTTTACCCTGGCTTTGACATTCGATAATCATGGCCCTGTTCCTTCTCTCTGGACTCATGCTTCTCACTATTAATGTAGCGAAACGGCATTCAGTTTTGTTTTGATTCTGATTTCCCAGATTTTAGGCAACACACGGACTAAGATGATGATGTTACCTTAATAACAAAGGTATCTGCATTTAAACACAGTCCAGAGGAAAGAAGAGCTAGTGGTGAAATTCTGGGCATCCTGAGTGGCTGGGTAAGGTATTTATCTGTCACACCCTCCAGGAAAGTACAGACAGATGAGTTCTGAACTCGGCCCTCGAAACTTGCCAGCTATTAAATTCAGCCCTGACTCATGTTCAGGGAAGTCACAGAGTATGCTGTGGAGCAATACCCGGGAGCAGAGCCTCTTGCCTGATTTGTCTGAATCCCTGGAGTAGGGGTATGAACAGGCCTAGATTCCTGGACATTCCCTGGGACTTCACTTGGGATGAGTAGGACTTTTGGATAAAAGGAAAGGGCTTCAGAGAAGAGTTGGTCATTGGAGAGGGAGGAAGATTGGGTTTTGTCCTGAGTATACCATTTGTTAATTGGTGACTTGAGGAAGTCTCTTCCCTCTGGGGACAAGTTTCCCCACCTGTTATATAAGGGAGTTGAATCTTATGGTCTCCCTGCACATCTTTGGCCACTTGAACCTTCCAATTGCTCCAATACATCATGATTTCTCTCTGCACTGGACATTTGTTTAACTGGGACACTCTGTCACCCTGCTCACCAGGCTCACTCCTTCATGGCATATCCTTAAGAGTCCAGGCTACCTACTTGGAAGAGAATACTGAGTAGAATACAATATGGTGGGGATTACGGAAATTTGGAGAGGGCATGTTTTACTGATACTATTCAAATACTTTTAAAAGTTTTTTTTTTTAATTGTGGCAAATATGTACAACAAAAATTACTATCTGGACTATTTTTACAGCTTAGTCATCATGTTAAACACATTCAAAATACTGTGCAACTATCACCATCATCTGTTTCCATAACTATTTTTTATCTTGTAAAGCTGAAACTCTGTACCCATTAAGCACTAACTCCCTCTTCCCTGTGTCCCCAGCCTATGGCAACACCATTCCACTTTTTCTATGATTTTGACCACTCTCACTAGTTCATCTAAGTGGAATCAAATAGTATTTGTCTTATTGTGATTGGCTTGTTTCTTGAGGACTTAGCATAATGTCCTCAAGGTGTTATGAAGTATGCCAGAATTTCTTTTCTTTTTAAGGCCAAATAGTATTCCATTATATATGCATATACCACATCTGTTGATGGATACTTGGGTTACTTCCATATTTTATGAACACAAGCTACAGTACCTCTTTGAGATCTTGCTTTCAGTTCTTTCAAGTATATAGCCATGTATTAGACTATTTTCTGTTGCTATAATTAAGTATCACAGTAACTAACTGGCTCACAGTTCTGAAGATTGAGAAGTTCATGACTGGGCAGTTGTGTCTGGTGAGATCTCTCTATAGTGTTTAGGCAGTGCAAGATATTGCATGGAAAGACAGAGTGTCCAAGCTCAGGTTTCTCCTCCTCTTACAAATCCACAGCCCATTGAATTAGGTTCTCACACTTGCATTGTTATTATATCCATCTTCCTATATTCCCTCATTTAACTTAACTTTCATGCTTTTTGATCTTGGCTGTCCCAACCTTGCCTTAGGTATGTTAGGAAAAAGAGAGGCTTCTAGTACTTCAAGGGAGCTCCCAGAACATCTGCTTGTTGTTTAGCTTTTAGCTTAGCTTCTGCTGACCCCTTCTCATCCAATGACTTCAGACCCGGACAAGGCAGACTATGACTGAAGGGCATCTTAGTGTTGTGCTGGGTCTCACCACAAGGTGGGGCTGTAGCTTCCTTTGCTTTTAGTTTTTATCTTGAAAATTAGGAAGGAGAGACTTGGTGTTTTCTCTAGAGGAGCCTGGGAAGAAAAGGAAGCTCTAGGGATCGATCTATCATCTCCACATGTGGGAATGTAACTCCCTTGGCTGTGACTCTTAATGTTGAATGCTAAAACCACCTGGGGAGTTTCTCTTTTAATAAGGTATAAGGAAATGGTAGTTTATTAATTCATACTTTATTATAAATCACAGATCCTTCACTACAGTTTAAAAAGTTATTTTAATTTACATACAATAAAATGCATTCCTTTTTAGTGTTCTATGAGTTTTATTTTTAAATATTTATTTTTTAGTTATAGGTGTACATAATATCTTTATTTCATTTTTATGTGGTGCTGAGGTTTGAACCCAGTGCCTCACGTGTGCTAGGCAAGCACTCTACCACTGAGTCACAGCCCCAGCTTCTAGTTCTATGAGTTTTGACAAATGCAAAGCCATGAAACCACCACCACAATCCAAAACACAGAAAGTCTCCCTCATTTCCCAAATCCCCTTATGCTGCGGTTTATAGTATCCCCCAACCCCTGCCCAGCCTCTGGCAACTTCTGATCTGTTCTCCAAAGCTATAGTTTTATGTTTTCTTGAATGTCATAAAAATGAAATAGTACAATAGTTACCCTTTTGACTCTTTTTTTACTTATTATAATGCATGAGATTCATCTGTGTTATTGCATGTGCCTGTAATTTGTTATATTTATTGATAAATAATGATCCATTTTATGAATATACTGCTCTCTTAAAAAATCTATTCTCCAGTTGAGCAACATTGCTTCCCAGTTTTAGTATATATAGGTTTTCGTGAGAATATAGGTTTTCATCTCATTGGGTAAATATCCATTAATGTTATTGCTGGGTCACATGCTAATTATAAGAAACTGCCAAATTGTTCTTCAGTGTGGCTATATCACTTTATATTCTCACCAGCATTGTATGAGAGTTCCTTTTGCTTCACATCCTCTCCAACACTTGGTTCTGTCAGTATTTTTTTTTTATCATTCTAAAGTTTTGTAGCTGTATCTCATTGTAGTTTGGTTTTGCATCTTCCCAATGACTAGTGATGTTGAGCATATTTTCATGTGCATAATTATTATCCACATATCTTCTTTGGTGAAATATCTATTGAAATCCTTCACCTTTTTGTTTTTTAAATTGAGTTGTTTGCTCTGTTCTTCTTGGATTTAGACAGTTATATATTCTGTAAATAACTGAGTCCTTTGTCAGATAATGTGATTTTCTCCCATATTCTTTCATCTTCTCATGCTTATAACAGTGTCTTTAGAGAGCAAAAAAACCCAAATTTTAATAAATTCCTTCATTTTTTATTTTGTAGATCACACTTTTGGTGTTATATATATGAAGTCTTTGCCTAGCATAAGATCACAAAGATATTCTCTTATATTTTCTTTTAAAGGTTGTGTAGTTTTTAATTTTTTGTTGTTGTTGTGTATGTGTGTGCATGTGGTTCTGGGGATCGAACCCAGGGCTTTGTGCATGCAAGGCAAACACTCTACCAACTGGGCTATATTCCCAGCCCTAATTTTTTTTTATTTAGTTCTATGATCCATTTAGAATTTTTTTGTGTGTCAGATGTGTGTAATCAGTAGAAATCCATTCTTTTGCAGCAACATTTATTGAAAACACTTTTTTTCCCCAAAGAATTGTCTTTGCATCTTTGTGTTGTATACACACAATGGAATATTATTCAAACACAAAAGCATGAAATCCTGTAATTTATGACAATGTGGATAGATTTGAGAGTACTATGTTAAGTGAAGTAAATCAGGTACAGAAAGACAACACTACATGTATGATTTTACACAAAGTAGAATTTTAAAAAGTTGATTTCACAGAATTTGAAAGTAGAATACTGGTTTCCAAAGACTGGGGAGAATACAAGGGTGGGGTTGAGAGAGGTTAGTCTGCAGGCATAATAGTATTGTTTGATAGAAGGCATTAAGTTCTGTATGGCATAGGAAGGTGAATATATGAAATAATAATACAACATATATCTTGAAATAGCTACAAAAGAGGAATTTGATGCACTCATCATAGAGAGGTGATAGAAGTTTAAGATAATATATAACACTAATTTTCCTGAGTTGATCACTACCAAATGTATACATGAATCAAAACATCATATGGAACATCATAAATATGTACAAATGTATCAATCAAAAAATTTTAAAAATCCAAAAAATTTAAAACTTAAAAAAATTAATTGGATACTGATGCTAGTGAGGATGTGGAGCAACAAGGAACTCTCGAATTGCTGGTGGGAATGCAAAATGGAATAGCCACTTTGGGATGACAGTTTAACAGTTTCTTATAAAACTAAACATAATCCTACTATAATATCCAGCAATTATGTTCCTAAATAATTGAAAAACCTGATGTGAATATCTATAGCAGCTTGATTCATAATTGCAAAATTGTAAGCTACTAAGATAAATCCTTTAACGGGTAAATGGATAAATACACTGTAGTGTATCCATACAATAGAATATTATCCAGTAATAAGAAGAAAGGAGCTATCAAATTAAGAAAAGACATGGAGGAAACTTAAATGCATATTGCTAAGTGAAATAAAGTGAATCTGGGCTGGGATTGTGGCTCAGCGGTAGAGCGCTTGCCTAGCACGGGCAGGACCTGGGTTTGATTCTCAGCACCACATTAAAAAAAAAATAAAGGCATTGTGTTGTGTCCATCTACAAAAAAGATTCTCTCTCTCTCTCTCTCTCTCTCTCTCTCTCTCTCTCAAAAAAAAAAAAAAGGAAGTGAATCTGAAAAATCTACATAGTCTATGATTTCAACTGCACAGTATTCTGGAAAAAGCACAACTTTCACTGTCCCTATTGACAATAAAAAGGTGAGTGATTACCAAGGTTGGAGGGTGAAGGGATAAATAGGTGAAACACAGGTTATTTCTAAGGTAGTGAAACTATTCTGTAGATACTGTTGTGTTTGATGGATAACATTATAATTTGGCAAAACCCATAAAAACGTATAACACAAAAAATGCTATAGTGTAGTGTGCTTCAACAGTAATGTATGAATGCTAGTTCATCAATTGTAACAAACATCACACTAATGCAAGATGCTAATAATAAAGGAAAGTACAAGGAGTGTATGGGAATTCTTTGTAGTTTGTTCAATTTCTTTGTAAAACTAAAACTGTTCTGAGAAATAAAGTATTCATTAAAAATAAGTTGGTCATATTTTTGTGTATATATCCTTTCACCAATATCCTATTGTCTTGATTACTTTAGCTTAATGATGTCTCGAAATCAGACGGTGCAAGTTTTCAAACTTTGGTACTCTATTTTATAATTGTTTTAGCTATTCTACTATGCTGTTTTTCTTACTATGTCTCTGTAATATAATTTGAGATGAGATGTTGTGATGCCTCCAGCATCACTTTTATTGTTTGGCATTACTTTGGCTATTCTGGGTTTTTTATTCTTCTACATGATTTTAGAATTTTTTATTCTAGTTCTGTGAAGAATGGCATTGGTATTTTGATGGCATTACATTGACTCTGTATATTGATTTTGGCAGTATGGTCATTTTAACAATATTAATTCTGCCTATTCAAGAACACAGGATGTCTTCCCATCTTCTAAGGTGTTCTTCAATTTTTTTTCTTCAGTGTTCTGTAATTGTTTTCAATAGAGGCCTTTAACCTCCTTTGTTTAAATTTATTCCAAAGGATATTTTTTTTTATGTTGAGATGGAACCGCTTTTCTTATTTCTTTCTCAGCAGATTTATTATTAAAATATAGAAATATATTGATATTTGTATGTTGATCTTGTATCCTGCTACTTTGCCAAATTGTCTTCTCAGTGCCAGAAATCTTCAGGTAGAGTTTTTGAGTCTTCTAAGTATAGAATCATGTCACAGCAAACAGAGATAGTTTGACCTCTTTCATTCCAATTTGTATTCCTTTAATTTTCTTCTCTTGCCTGATTGTTCTGGCTACAGTTTCAAGAACCATATTGTATAGGAGTGGTAAGAATGGGCATCTTTGTCTTGTTTCTGATTATAGAGGAAATGCTTTCAGTTTTCCCTCCATTTAGCATGATATTGGCTTTGGATTTGTCATATGTAGACTTTATGATGTTGAGGTAAGGGCCTTCTATTCCTATTTTCTCCAGCATTTTTGACATGAATGGGTGCTGGATTTTGTTGAAGGCTTTTTCTTCCTTTTTAATTTTTATTACTGAATTATAATTACACAGATAATTGCCATTCATTTTGACATAATTATACAATACAGACCCTAGTAGTTCCACTTTCCCTCTCCTCTTCCTTCCCTCCGTTCCCTTTCTAGTACTCTATTGGTCTTCTATTTATCTATACTTTCTTATTTTTAATTGGTGACTTATAGGGTATACATAAAGATGAAATTCACTGTGACATGTACATAGCATAGTTTAGTCAATTTCATTACATTGTTCCTCCCTTTTATCTTCCTTCCTCTCTCCCCCCATCCCCTTCTTCTGCTCCACTAATCTCTTTATTTATTTTCATGGGATACCCACCCATGCTTTTTCTTTCCTTATTTTGGTCTAGCTTCCACATATGTGAGAAAACTTTCAACCCTCTGCTTTCTGGGTCTGGCTTACTATAGGTGGCTTTTTCTGTATCTGTTGAAGTGATCATGTGATTTTTGTCCTTAATTCTAATTATATGGTGAATTACATTTATTGATTTACATACGTCGAGCCCATCTTGCATCCTTCGGATGAATCCAATTTGATTATTGTGCACAATTTTCTTAATGTGATTTTGAATGTGAATTGCTAATATTAAAGATTTTTGCTTCTATGTTCATCAGGAGTATTGGTCTATAGTTTTCTTTATAAGCTGAGTTTCTATCACATGAATCAATTGTGTGTTATTTTTTTAAAGATTTTATTTTATTTATTTTAATTTATTATATATGGCAAGAGAATACAATTCAATTCATATTACACAAATAGAGCACAATTTCTCATGTCTCTGGCTGAACACGAAGTAGAGTCACCCCATTCGTGTTTTCATACTTGTACTTAGGGTAATTTTGTCCATCTAATTGTGTGTTATTTTAAACCATAGAATTTGTGGTAATTTGCTACAGTAGCATAGGAAACTAATACACATGCCCTCCCCCCATCTTGACTTCACTTCCTTCTTGGAGCACTGAATGTTTGAGGTGCTACCCCCACATCTGTGAATCACTGCAGTTGAGACCTGGCATATTTCTGCCTCTCTAATACTATACACAACACTAGGACAACAAAAAAAAAAATGTAAAAGATGAACTAGATTTTTTTTATTATAAGATTTCAGTTTAAATGATAATTCAAGTGGATTTTTTCCCATCAAATATAGAATGATTTTTTTCTTAAAATTAAGTAGCTAACTTAAGACTGAGTTGACAAAGTTGATTAGTTTATATAATGTAGCATTTTTACCTTCAAAATGATTATTTCTAAATCTAATTTATCCATTTCTTATCAGATGAATCAAATGTATAGTCACTGAAAGAAATTTATACTCACTGTAATTCTTACTTTTTCTCTGAATTCAGGCTTTACCCATGTTATATCCCAGGGGTTCTGTGGAAGACCACATAGCTCCCTGGAGTCTCTGAGCTGCCCCCAACCCCCAAGCTATGAAAAGGGGACAAGTCTCTACATTTCCCAGGAAGAGGGTGTGACAGTTCTCACAAGGCAATTAGTGTTTCTTGCTTCAGAGATAAGTGTGATCCAAAGAGGGTGGTGCCAACTTCTGCAGGCCAAACTCCTCCCA
Organism: Callospermophilus lateralis; assembly: GCF_048772815.1. NCBI lineage: Eukaryota > Metazoa > Chordata > Mammalia > Rodentia > Sciuridae > Callospermophilus > Callospermophilus lateralis. Next base: position 122,723,906 of record NC_135305.1, on the reverse strand, counting down.
AATAGAGCAGGTAAAAACATGCCCACCCATGACTGAGCTGGAAGAATGAAAAACTCAGTGTTATTTTCTGTATCTCAGAATCCTAGGGTCCAATCCCATGGATCATCTGATGACACTGAGCCCAGTGCTGGGGTGACACTCCAACTCATACAGCATGACTGTGGCAAAGAATCCCAGGGATTTCCTCTTTATTCTCAGCTGTCTCCCCTTTGGCAAACCCTCATTGAGCTCCAGCTGTTTGCAGATGCAGACATGCTCCAACTTGACTCTGCTGTTTGTCCTATGCAGTTCCTTCTGTCCTGATGTCCTAGTTTACCTCTTTCCCCTAGATCTTTATCACTGGTCTTTTCAAATGGTGCTCACATTGCTATTCTGGGGAACTCTATCTCTCTGACCTTCTTTCCAAGGCACAGTTCCCATTTAATGCCATTTCTGGAAGCTCCAGAGGAACATGTGCATCTCTTTGTCATAGTACTTATCACTCTGTGTGGATATGGGGTGAGCTGTTTCCTTGTTGTTTGTCTCCCTGCTAGTCTCTGAGTCTTCAAAGGTCTGCCTAGTTTTATTTATTTCTGTATGCCCAGCATTCTTCACAATTCCAGGAATGTAATATGAGCTATGTTTGTCATCATGAATAGTATTGAATTAATGAACACTCAAGGCTTTGTGCTAAACATATACTGCATATTACTAATCAGTATTATAAATAGGTGTTGTTATCTCTATTTTACAAAGAAGAAAAACTAAGTCTCAGAATTATTAAGTCATTTGCTCAAGATCATAATACAGGCATGTGATAGGGTATAGATACACACTAAAATCTGTTGGACTCCCAAGCTCTCTTCAGTAAATTATTAATGTATGAATGAACAAATGAATCAATGCAAAAAGTACTATACTGGGTGTGTAGGACACAAACAGACCAATCTATTATGCATTGTATTTTTGACAAGATGTATATCTTGCTAGGATAGAAAGCAGGTGCATAAGTACTTAGACCTAAGGTAGATCCACCCAGCATAGGATCACAGAAAAATGGGAGGTGGGGTCCAGAGGGGAGCAATTACTTCCACTGGGAGTGGAGTATAAGGATGTTCCTCAAGGTCAGAGGGCATAGCAAGATAGTAGAATTCAGATAGGTGGAGGTGGCAGATGGGGCAATAAATAGGGAGGTCCTCAAGACGTGGTGGAAGAAACAATACTGTTCAGTTGTAGAAATAAAAAGGCGATACTGGGAGCAGAAAACAAATCAGTTGAGCTAGACTTAAGATATGTCAGGAAAAGAGGCAGAGTGAGAAGGGGGACTGGAAAACAGGTTAGTACCAGATGGTGGAGGACCTTTGGGTTTTCTTTGGTAATATTTGGGGAGTGCCTGTCGGCTCTCTGGATCAAAGAGTGGCATGGCACATCCAGTAGGATGGATTGGAGGAGGGGGAGACTTAAAGGAGAAAGACCACAGAGTCCGTTATAATAAGCCAGGGAGAAATGAGGTGGCCTGATCTGGGGGCAGCTGCTGTGGATAGTGATTAGGAAAATGCTGGGACAGATATTTTAAAGTAAGATTCCACAGGGTTCAGAAACTGAAGGGATAAAATGGGGGCAAGTGTCAAAGAAGCAACTTTAGGTCAGAGGCCTAGAGTTCTGGTTTTAGCTAAGTATTGAGACTTAACATCAGTGTCTGATTTGTAAAAGGCAGGGAGTGAGTTATTTAATATATAGTGAAGTTTCCAGGGTTCATGTTCAAGCTACTTTTTAATTCAGATCTTCAAAAAAGCTGAAAATGTTGCAATTGAAGTGAGCAGATTTGGTATTGCAGACCAATTGGCTTCCTCAGAGGCACTGAGATTTCATCTCTGGGTTCTACTGTGAAGCTATGATTATAGTTTTAATGTGTAAACTCAGATAGCTTGTTCCCTTTAACATTTTTTTTTAACAGGAGGAATGTCTTGGCATGATTTAGGCTATCACCTAAATTATGTACCTTCTGAGAGGGAAGTATTTGTTTTCTTGACTTCCGAAAGTACCAAGCTCATTGTGCAATATAGTCCTTGCTAAAGATCACATAGAAAGAGCCAAGGAGCTTGAGCTGAGCAGAGCTTCCTGGAATCTCCTCTCAGTCCTTCCACCCACAGGGACTTTGGGTTCCAGTCAAAACTTGAATCTGGCACAGCTGGAAATGTAAGAAAAGGGGCCAGTTGCATGATGCTGGAATCACAGAAAGGATGATGGAAGCCATAGACCAAGGAATCAGGAAGATGCAAGTAGAGGTGGGTTGCTGGGAAGCACAAGGTTCCACAAATGAGCAGTAGATAGAGGGGAAAAGGGACTTGTCAGTGTGGTACAATGAGTCGGGGTGAAGCAGGGGTTAGAAGCCAGGGTCTCAAGCTTCTTTCTAGAAGTTCTTCACTCTTTTATTTTCCCCTTTGGGACATGCTCCCCATTTGGCACATATTTTAATGTGTGGTTAAGAGCAATGGGTTCAAATTCTAGTTCTGCTTTCATTAGCTGGGTGTAACCTGGGGATTTCTTAATATCTCTGTTTCCTTATCTATGAACTGGAAATAATAGCACCTATGTCATCGGAGTGTTACGAGGATTAAGGGAGATATTTGTCAAGCACTTACTGCTGTGTTCATTAAATCACAGCAAATGATAGATAAATGGAAGTTTCTCTCACTGTTCCTCTAATAGAGGCCTCAGAGAACCATTGCCTTGGTCTCTGGCACCTTGAGGGAGGGCAGGTATGCACAAGTCCCTGAACTTCACCCTCTTCCTTGGACCCTCTCCACTTCTCTGTATACTTTCTCTCCTGGCCCCAGAAGTTTGGACTTGCCTGGCTGAGTCCATCCCTTAAAATGCACATGTATACACACACACACACACACACACACACACACAGTCAGAAATATAAATGGGGAGATGGAGTTGTGGCTCAGTGGTAGAGCACTTGCCTGGCATGTGTGAGGCCCTGGGTTTGATCCTCAGCACCACATATAAATAAATAAAATAAAAGATCCATTTACAACTAAAAATAAACAAATAATAATAATTAAAAAATGAAATATAAAGCCACCTTCAGGTCATATGGACATTTTATAGGGGTTTCTACAGACAATTCTTATACATCATGTTTTCTGCAATTGGGCTTTCAGAGGGGGCTCCAAAGTGACTTTAAGGGTACACAAGCCACCTCATGTATTACCTACTTTGGGGACAACAAAATTCCTTGTTTAATACTTTCTTTTGAGTACTTCTTTCCAAATAGGGACCTCTGAATGTACCAAACTCACTATTGATAAGGCTCATGTTATGGGTTTCACTAAAGGTCATAGAAGGAGCCAAGGACCTGAGATGAGCAGAGCTCCCCAGAATCTCCTCTCAGTCCCTCCCCTCAGAGACCATTAAGAATTTGTGCTCCGGTTGTATCCTATGTGTGGAACAGCTGGTAGTATTGGAAGAGGAGCTAGTCACATGAAGCCAGGAAACCCAAAATGATGAAAAAGGCCAAAAATTAGGGAGATGTCAATTAATTATTTCCCCAACCATTGGTGGCCTTCATAGTCACACCCTCCTTGCAATACAACTGTAGTTGCTCTAAACAATTTTACATTTTCTATTTCCTTTTAAGATTCACCTGTAGGGATGGATAAAGATTATTACTTGCATTTGACACATAGGCAATTGAGTTCTAGGAAGTCAAAGCGACTTGCCCAAGGAAACAAACCTAATTGTAGCAGACTCAAGCCTTAAATCTAGATATCCTGATTCCTAGTCCAGTGTTCTTACTTTTATGGTAAATTAGAAGAATTCCTGCTGCTGGATTCAGTGGTGTTTACATAGTCCTGGGTCCTTGTTCTCATTCTCTTCATGCTTCTCTATCAGGAGATTTTGTGTTTGCTGTTCTCTATACCTGGGAGGTCCTTCCCTCAAACATCATGTGGCTGGGTCCCTCTGTCATTGACACCAACAGGAAAGGATCTCTGTGATCACCCTTCCTCTTCCTGGCCCTTTTATCTCTTTATTATGATTTGTTTTCCTTCTGAACACATTGTGTATATCTGCAGGTTCTCTATCTTCAGATTCAACCAAGGATGGATCAAAGATATTTAAAACTTTTCATCTGTAGCAAACATGTATAGATTTTTGTTACCTATTCCCTAAACAATACCATATAAAAACTATATAGTTTTTATAAAACTTCTTATAAAACTATACAGTTTTAAAAACTATTGGAATAGGGACTAATTTTTCCTCACTGCGATATCTGAAAGTGCCTAAAGCCATGTGTGTGATACAGAGGAGGTGTTCAGTAACTAAGGAATTATAAGAAAAGATGTAGTAAATATTCATCTAAACTGGACTATTCATGTTTCCCTGTCACTGCCCATGCAAGTTACTCTGTCATGCCAGAAAATAAAAAATTTTGTAGTTGCAGATGGACAGTATGCCTTTATTTTATTTGTTTATTTTTATGTGGTGCTAAGGATGGAACCCAGTGCCTCACATATGCTAGAAAAACACTCTGCCACTGAGCTACAGCCCCAGCCCCTCAGATAGCATTTTTATATCACCTCCTTCATAAAGTCTACCTTGGTTCTTTGGAGATCCTAATAAATATGTGTTAAAGTTAAAATAGAAAATCACCTGCTGAGATTGTCTTCTGTCTATACCTGTACTATGTAGGTTTATATTATGGACGTCTTTCGATATGTAATAAATTATAAAAACTACAACTTGGATACAAAAGCCAAGATTTCAGGTTATGTTTTTGTTGATTGCAGAAAAGGAAAAAGAAAAACCAACTTGGCAGTAGAGTCACTTACTCTTTGAAAACAGCCTCCTTGACATTCACAGGTTAGATGTCAGTCCTGCTCATACTCATTTTTTTCTAACTATGAATAAATTTTGTATAAGGAACTTGAGCACTGGAGGGTTTTGGTATCCATGGGGGAGTCTGTTATGAAACAAGTCCTCTATTTGGGGGAAAAGAAGGCACTATAAAAAGTCTAAAAAAAAAGTTTTATTCTTAAATCATATTCTGTAAATTGCTGCTGTTAACATTTGGCATATATATTCTTTCAAACTTTAAATATAATGAAGTTATGTATAAAATGTTACACATAATTATCTATAAACAAGCATCACATATTTACAAAACTTGATTGCACTATGCACAACATTTTGTAGTTCTTCAATATTCTTTTTAATGACCACAAGTTATTAGTACATTATTATATTTATGTTTACTTAGCAAATCCTTATCTTTGAACACTCATCGTAGGAATTACTGAGATAATACTTATCCGATTATTTTTTTTGGTAAATTACTAGTGTAAGCTCTGCTACTCAAAGGGCTGGATTATTTTTAAGACTTTGATATGTGTCACCAACCTGCCCTACAGAATGTCTATCTCAGATGACACTCTCTTTAACAGAGTATAAAACTGTGAGTTCACCCATATCCTCACTACAGTGGAACTTAGAATTAATTGTGATGAAACTTTTCTTTTTTATTATAGTAGATTATATATAACATAAGATTTACTGTTTTTATAGTTCTGTGGCATTTGTGCATTCACATTATTTTGCAACTATCACAACTACCATACAACTCCAGAACTTCCACTTCTCCAAACTTAAACTCTACACTCATTCAGCAATAATTCCCCAATCCTCTCTCATATAAGCAGAATCATACAATATTTGCTCTTTTGTGTATGGATTATTTCACTTAGCATTGGGCCTTCAAGTTTCACCCATATTATACTCTGTATCAGAATTTCCTTCCTTTTTAGGGCTGGATAACATTCTATTGTGTGTATATACAGATGTTTCTCAACTAACAATTGTTTTATTTTTATTTATTTATTTATTTATTTAGGTACAGGGGATTGAACCCAGTGCTTAACCACTGAGCAACACCCCCAGTCCTTTTTTATATTTTATTTACAGATAGGGTCTCAATGAGTTGCTGAGGGCATCACTATGTTGCTGGGGTTGGCTTTGATCCTCCTGCCTCAGCCTCCTGAACTGCTGGGATTACAGTTGTGAGCCACTGTGCCTGGCTTATTTGTTCTTATACAACCATTGTAGCTTAAAAATATTGCAAATTTGAAATGTATTGGGTATACCTAATCTGCCAAATATCATATTTTAGCCTTCCTTAACTTAAAGGTACTCAGAATACTTACATTAGCCTAGGATTGGGCAAAATAATCTAACGCAAACCTTATTTTATAATAAATCATTGAATACATCATATAATTTATTGAATATTTGTATCCAAAAATGATGACAATACAGTACACTATAGATGACCAGTTGTTTACACTTGTGGTCACATAGCTGATGAGAGCTGTTGCTTCCAGCTATAACCCAGCATCACAAGAGAGCATCATATCATATAGAAAAGGCTGGGGAAAGATAAATTCAAAATTAGAAGGATTCTTTCTACTAAATGTGAATCACTTTTGTACCATGGTAAAGTTGAGAAATGCTAAGTGGAACACTGTAAGTTGGGGACTGTCTTTACCACATTTTGTTTATCCATTCATCTGTCAGTGGGCATTTGGGTTGTTGCTACTTCTTGGCTATTGTAAATAATGTTGCTGTGAACATGGGTATTACAAATGTCTGTTGAAGTCCCTGTTTTTAGTTCTTTTGTATATATACTCAGAACTATAATTGCTGGATCATACCATAATTCTACTTTTAATTTTTTGAGGAACTGCCATACTATTTTCCAGAGTGGTTGCACCATTTTACAATCTTCCCAGCAGTATACAAGAATTTTAATTCTCTCCATGTTCTCATGAGCAGTTATTATTATTTTTTAAAAATAATAGTCATCTAAGAGTGTGAAAGACTATACCATTGTGGTTACAATTTATACTTCCCTAATTATTAGTGGTACTGGCAACTTTTTGTGTGATCATTAGAATAATTTTAACACTGCCAATCTGGTACTATCCATATATCAGTTCAGTTCAGTTCACTGAGATTTAATTTAAATTTATTTTCACTCTTTTCCTAGAGAGCTGTCACTTGCATAAAACAAAGACACCTGGGGATAACCAGGATGCCCATTTGTAGGTGAATGGTTCACTTATTGCACATATGTAGTACAGAACACTAGTGACTACTAGAAACTATGAGGCACTTATCAAAGAAAGTTTTCCTCAATATGTTGTAATGTGAAAAAAGTAACATTGGATTCCATATTTTAATCAATCTCTCATAGTGACATTTAAATTGTTTAGTTTTTCACTGAAACGAATAATGTATATTGGATATGTTGGCTCAATGGTATGAATATTTCTACAGAATAGACACGTAGATGTTAAAATTCCTGGATCGGAGAGTAAATATTTAAAAATTTAATAGATACTTCTAAATTACCCTATAATGTCCACACCCGATAACAGTGTATGAGTATGTCCATTTTCTCTTACCCTGGTCAACACTAGATATTAAAAAGTTTCTAGATATCTGATAATCATAGGTGTAAAAATGAAATCTTAATTTTTTTCTGTGATTACTAAGGTCTTATTCTTTTGGAGATGGCAGATATCCTTGGGTGGAATAATGCTAGGAACTATTTTTTTTTTATTAGTGTACTATAGTTATGCATAATGTTGGGTTCATTTTAACATAATTATATTAGCATGAAATATAATTTGCTCCAATTCAGTCCCCAGTAGTTCCCCTTTCCCTCTCTCCATCCTGTCCATTGTTTCCTTTTTTCTACTGGTCTTCCTTCTATAGTTTTCCAAGATTAATGCTTTACAGATATGCATAAGGTGAAATTCATTGTGGTATATTTATATATGTACGTAGAATAGTTAGGCCAATTTCATTCCGCCATCCTTCCCATTTCGCATCCCTTCTCTCTCCCCGTCAATCCCTGTCCCCTACTCCACTGATCTCTACTATTTTCATGGTATTCCCTGACCCCTTTGTTTCCTTATTTTTGACTAGCTTGACCCAGCTATTCCACTCCTATCCAAAAGACTTAAAGTCAGTCTACTATAGTGATAGAGCCACATCAATGTTTATAACAGTGCAATTCACAATATCTGTTATGGAACCAGCTAGGAACTGTTTTATAAGAAACCATTCTATAGAACTATTTGTAAGAACTCTGGCGCCCTTAAGAACAAGCTGAGAGAGGGCCTGAGGAGCTCACCCAGAGGGTGAAGAGCATAGAATGGGGATTTGTGGCTTTGCTTCAGGAAGTCAATTCTGGAGCCTCTAAGAGGGATCTGAGAGCATCTCAGGGTATCAGGAACAGGTCATGGGCAGAGAAAGGAAAGAGGAGGGGAAGGCACAGCGGGGAAGCTCAAGGCAGCCCCATGCACTGGAGGAGTACACTGGACCAGGAGCCAGGGTTCAGAGCCCTAGTCCCAATCCTGCCACTGATTCACTGTGGGATTCACAATTCTCTGAGCCACAGTGTGTCTGTCTGACTGATGAGGGGTGGACTTCATGCCTTCCAGGTTCAGTGGCCAGAGAGGCCCTCTCAGTACCTATCCTAGAAAGTTGAGGCTCTTGCCTGTCAACCTCAGTTTCTCCACTGTAAAACGAAGATAGTATGCTCTGACTCACTAATTTAACAGGGCTGTTGCCAGATGGTTGTAAGATGTGAAGGGGTTCAAGAAAAGCCAACACAAAATATGCCCAGATGGCATATTAATTCTTTCAAGCCAAAAACATTGGAGAAACTGCAGTTGCAGACAGGGTTACCTGCCTTGACTTTTTCTACATGCAGCAAGTCATAATAAAGGTTCTTTTGGGGAGGGATTTCTTCTCCTTAACCCTGACAAAAGAGTCCTTATCACTGGAGACTTGGGATTGGTACTGCAATGGACCTGCATAAATAAGCTCATTAAAGTAACCCTTATCTACCTGTAGCTTTACAGTCCACCCTTCATATATCTCCTAGTGCCTTCCTTAGAATTAATTACCCATAGCCCAGAGATCCTTTGTCCTGTGATTTCTTCATAATTTTTTGTTCTTTGTCTAAAAATATAAAAGAAACTTGTAAGCTTCTCTCTTATTAGTCTGTTTTGTGTATATTTGACTCCTGGATCCCTAATTGTGTTCCTAGATTCAAAGAGCCCACATAAAAACTAGGAGAAAGAGGGATTTTCTCCTCTCCCTACAGATGAAATGTAAGAAAGTACTTTACAAAAAAGAGCAATGCAAATATAAAGGCTTATTTTTTGTGTCTGTGTGTGTGTGGGGTGGGGATACTAGGGGTTGAACCTAGCAACACTCAAGCACTGAGCTACTTCCTCAATCCTTTTTACTTTTTATTTTGAGGCAATGATCTCACTAAGTTGCCCAGGCTGGCTTTGAACTTGTAATCCTCCTGCCTTAGCCTCCTGAGTATCAGATTATAGGTGCGTGCCACTGTGCCTGGAGGGCTTATCTTTTTTTTTTTTAAATCAACCTTATTAAGATAATTTACATACATTAAAATACATAGATTTAACATGTATGGTTTAATAAGTTTTGACAAATGTTTACCCCCCAAAGTTCTTACTTATGCCCTTTCAGTCAATTATCCCTCTTCTGCCCCAGACAAATATCTTCTATTTTTTTATTTTTTATTTTTTGGGGGGAGCTTTTATTTCTTTAAAATAATTCATACAAATGGTTACAGTCACAAACATGATTTTAACCAAAATATTGCTAGCCTACCACATGCAGAAAAGCACTAGGGAGGGTGGGACTTTGAGATCTCCTCCCCCAGGACCCAGAAGTCAGCTGCAGGGACAGAAGTCAGCTGCACCTCTTTCTTTGAATTGCTTTGACATGCCGACCTGCCATCTCCATTTGGAACAAGGGGTTCATGCCAAAATCATGGAAACAGCCTTTGTTGTTTTTCTAAATTTTTCTAAAAATAAGACAAGCAGGTAGAAAAAACAATGCACTGTGTGGCATGAAGGAAAGCAGGAAGGACTGAAACTTCTAGGAGGGGGCCGCCAGGCAGGCGTCCAGCAGAGACCAGCTCAGACTATGGCTGTAGCTCCAGGAGCTTGCTTTTGCTGACAGCTAAGCAAAGGAATCCTCCCTAATGACCACATTGACAAGAACATCCATGATAGAATTAACTACTAACTTCTTTTGCTCAAGGGGACATTGGCCCACCCAATCCATGCCCCTTGGCCAAACTTTCAAGCCCGAGGAGAATAGAGACTACACTAGTGACCATTGTAGCCTGTGGGGCGCTCTCCAGCTTTGGCGCCGAGGGAGGGCGACGTGCACCTCAACGTGTACAGAAAGGCGCCCGCCCGGGGCCCCAGACACTGGCCCAAGCGTGTGCAGAGCAGGAGGCAACGTGGCTTTGCGATTCCGCTCTAAGTGTCTCATTCTGTGGGCTGGTTCACTATCTTCTTCTTCTTCTTTTTTTTTAATCTCCACACACGAATTACTTTTGCTTATGGTAATGTCACATATTATGGTGTATATTATTTTCTTAATTCAATGTCTATGAGATTCATCCATATTGTATGTATCAGGAACTTGTTTCTTTCTATTGATGTGTAGTATTCCATTGAGTGAATAGACCACAATTTGTTTATCCATTTACCTAGCAATGGACATTTGGGTGCTCATCTAGCTTCTGGCTATAATAAACCGAGTTGCTATGAACATATTTGTGTGTATGTGTGTGTGAACGCAGGTATGTTTTCATTTCTCTTGA